>NC_042514.1:4723500-5053000 GCF_900963305.1 Echeneis naucrates
AAAATGATTTTTTGGAGTGTGGAATGAAACTTGAAATGAGTCATGTGTATTTTATTTATTTCTAATGAACCTTCTTGTTAGCTGCCAAATTAGGAAATGCCCAGATTTTTTTGACCACTTTCCCACTCCTGACGTTTAGGGGTGTCCACTGGTCCAAATATAGTTGGATATAAATAATTTCCATGTAAGTTGTGTGACCATATGCACATTTAGTCAAAGTCAAAGTCAAAGTCAGCTTTATTGTCAATACCATGAGTATCTGATATACAGACATTGAAATGGAAGTACTCCCTGAGGACCAAAGTACAGCAACAACATTAAATCAAATATGCCATGTAAATGTACAAACGTCTATATATATATATATAATAAGTGAAATATGTAAAGTAATGTCTAAACACTCACAACACTAAACTGCTTTGACTGTCTGACTATGTAACAAACTGGCCTGGTTCTATCAGAAAAGTCCTGAAGCAAAGAAACTGAAATAACCCGAAGTGTAACGTAGCTTCTCTATCCTGAATCATATAAGTATGATGTGACTGCTTTTCACTAAATTCATATCGAGACTAATTATAATCTTTCGTGCACCAAAGCTGTGGTTCTGTGTGAAAGAGGCCTTTTTCCACTCTGTCTCTGTGGGGTGTTTTTGTTGCGTGTTTTGCAGTAAATTGTATTTGACACACTCGGCTCATGAGACCAGCTCATTTAAGGATTTGTAAGTCATGCTTCATTTACAGGGAACATACTTAAATGTGCTTTCCCTTTTCGTGGGCACATTAAGTCAAAAACTCAGCAGCAGCCCTGAACAGGCAGCATGAAGATTTGCATGTATTACAAATAACCAAGTGAGTACAGCTGACAATATGGTCTGTTTCTGACCCTGAACTCGGTTCTCTTGTCACTTCACACCTTCAGCTTTGTTATTTTATGTATTAAATCATTTATATCACCGCTCAACACTTTTATATATAATCGGCAGATTTTTTTATTTATATATAATATTTATTTTTGTTATATATGATATATTTTTATCTTTGGATCTCGTTTCGTTTGTTCCCGTGATTTTTTTTTTTTTTTTTTTTAATCTATCCATCAGTCTGACGTTTGTGTGTGACGTCAGGACGCGGTCACTGTTTGGTGTGCGCCGCTGACGTCACACGGAGGAGAGCCTTCGGGCCAATCAGAGGCCGCGGAGCTGCTCGTCGCCGTCCCGGAGCTGAGCGTCCGACCGCCGGCTCAGAGAACCGCCAAGGTCGGCCGACACGGGAGCCACCGGCCGCCTCTGCAGGGTGAGTGTCTGAGGTATGTTGTGGTGACGTTTGTGGTGATTTGTGGTGACGTTTGCGTCTCCGTCGCACCGGAGCTGACGGCGGGGCTAGCCCCGGAGCTAACGGCCGGCAGGGTGGACAGGCAGTCCGCCGGTTAGCTGCGAAATTAGCTCGTTTTTAAAAATCACACCAACTCCTGGTGTTCGTCCGAGGCGAGCTAACCTGCTGTGTCTGAGTCATGTGAAGCTGATCTGACTGGGTTTGTTTTGTCCATGAGTCACAATATTTGGCATTTCTCATCCACGAGGCATGGAAGTCTTCACTTTGTGTGGGAACTGTGTCCCTTTTAGGATGGAGAGTGGGGGGGACAGTGTCCTCCGGCCCCGCTGCCGAACAATTCCCAAGATCCCCACCTTCCCTGACCTGGACAGCTCTTCTGATGGGGGACGCAGTCCAGGAGAGCGCCGGCAGGACAATGGGGACAACCACATCATCAGCAATGGTATGAAAATCACATCTCCCCCATGAGCAGGTCCTCTGAAGAAGAGCTGGGATAAAATGTCCTCACAGAGCCGACGCCTTCATTTTTCTGGATGTGTCATCGCTGAACCTGTTACGCTGTTTTTTAATCACCTCTGGTACAGTTAGTGTGGTTAACCAGGATGGAGGATGTTTACTGTTCATCCGACTCCCATCCGCTGACGACCAATGACCTAAGACACAGGGCATGGGACAACATTTACATTTACAAGAAAAGTCTCGCAACTGCAGCAGAAAATGTTTGGGCAGGTGAAGAATAATGCAGTTCAGTGGGATTTGCTGGCTTTGTCACAGTGTGACGTTTTATCGAACTGTTTGAGTCAACTTTGTAAATGGGTGGAGTGCTACTGTGGCTTGAGTCTGTTTGTGCAACTGATTTTTGTAAGCGCGTGAACTTGGTCATCATCACTCAGCTGTTCTGACTAATGCCCTGCAATAACCCCAGTGGCAAGTATTCAGATTGGCTTACTTGGTTAGACGTTAGGCACAGTGTGTGTCTCCTTTGTGGCTTTTGTAGCATTGGTTAAAACTGCTTTTATTTGACTGTCCAGACACTTACAACTCCACAATACAGTTGTTCAAACCTACAGTTAAATTATAAACAATAAGTCTTTAATTCCACATGAACAAGTCGGAGGGGCGGTTTTGTTTTCCTCTGATGCTTTACAGGAAACCACATGTATATTATTTGCTGATAATTTGTTCCGATATTAGAAGTGGCATAGATTAATATTGACACACACCAGGTCAAAGATCTGTTAAGATGGGGTAACCTAGCAACTCACTTGGCTCCATTGTTGATTTGGGTGTGTCTATAATAGAGTGTATTTTGTATTTTATGTGATGTCAGACGGTTAATAAGCAGTGTGCTGATAATTGTTATTTTACATTGTCTTTTCATTTTCAGGAAAAATTGAGGTGGAACAAATGATTAGCAAAAAGCTGCAGCTGAAAAGAAAAGCAGAGGTCAGTAATTCAGTCATCTGGATTAACTGTTTGATATATTTTTTTGTCATTCTGCTCTCAGTGAATAATTTAGCTGGGCTCAACCACCCGACCTGACCATGGGACCATGGGACCCTCATCACACATTGTTTAAAGATGGGGTTTCTATCACAACATAATCTGTTGAGTGAGCTTCAGAACTGATTTGAAAAACGTTGCAAAACTGAACGAAAGCACATTTGCTATCAAGGCTAATTAACACATGTACATGTGAAATATGATAATTTGAAAAGTTATTGACTCAACAGTTATTTACAAAAGTCACTTGCAGACTTCCTGTTGATGAACAGCACACATCACACATTGGGGCAGTTGTGCAAAGCTGACGCAATGAAAGTGGAAAGTCTGTTACTCCTACTGTATATTTCAGCTTTGCCTGTCATCATACAAAATGCTGCTTTTGGCATGGAAAAAATGGTACTCAACATACAAATTCATATCACAGGACTTTATATATGAGGTGTGAAAAACTTTAGTTGTTCCATTGTATTAATTAAAATGGCTGTGCCACTTAATGTTACACTCGTGTTATTGTTAGTCATTACTCCATTAACATTCCAGCTTCGCCAATGTGCCCTCCAGAGAAACTGCTGATGACAGTGAATGGTTCAGCAAGCTGCTCGAGGGCACTTGAGAAGATTATTCTTTCTTAAGCGGTTTGAAAAATGAAAAGCAGCATCAATGTAATGAAAGCAGTGAATCTTTGGCGCCTAACGACAAATTGAAATATTTAAAAAAGGCTTTGTTAGTGCTGCAGAAATGGAAAATGTTCCATGGTGGTGTAATACTTGGAATTTGCACACTGTGTCTGTTCACTTCCTCTGTCCTTTATTGACACTCAGTTCCTCAAGAGTGACCTGATGCGTCACTTTGACAGTCAGGTCAATGACTTCATGGACTGCCTCATCGAGGAGTCAGCCAGTCTGGAGCCTGTGCCTGTTCCTGCCGTTTTCTCCCCCCCACTGTCAGACAAGGAGAGAAGCAAACTCAGGTTCTGCCATTCAACTTTTATATTGCAAGCAAATGCATCATATGTGTGATTACAGCACATGCAGACAAACTTTCCAGTTTCCTCTGTACACTGTACACAAGCTTTTCCACCTATAAAAATAATGCCGTCACTGATTTTTCTCTGTTTTCTTTTAGACATTTCCGGCCTCCTCACGGTCAGGGCAAACAGTTTGTCAGTCGCAGGTCCCTCCTAGAGTAAGTTGACATTTAATCTAGTGTTAGACTGAGGACATTATAATATCTGTTGGTTGCAGCTGACTTCAGTGCAGATGTACAGATGCTCACGTCTTGTTTCTTGTTTTTTTTGCAGCGAGCTGTTTGAGGTGAACCACATCAGGACCATCTACCACATGTTTATAGCCCTCCTCATTCTCTTCATCCTCAGCACACTTGTGGTAGATTTCATTGATGAAGGCAGGTAATATAAGCCTGCTACACACTATGCTTTTGATTTGTGTCCTTGGTTGTTCAGTTGTTTCGGGTTTTGTTAATATTTTATTTAGGTCCTTTAACTCTACTTCACTTTTGCTCTTTTGGAGATAGTTTCTCATGAGCAAAGTCTCTTCTGTTTGTTTTTTTCCTTTGGCTCAGACTGGTGTTGGACTTCGACTTGCTGGTCTATGCGTTTGGACAGCTCCCCCTGGTGGTGTGCACATGGACATGCATGTTCCTGTCTGTGCTGGTGGTTCCCTACACCCTCTTCCACCTGTGGACACAGACCCAGTCTGGGTCTCACAGTCACCCCAGGTTGTACAGTTTGCTGTTTGGTTCTGTCTTCCTGCTCTACCAAGTTCTGGGTCTTGGATTCCTTCCTACATATGTGGTGGTGACGAACAGTTTGCCTCCTGCATCTTGCTTCATCGTCATCCTTGAACAGGTGGGTGAGCCATTTTATGGCCTAATGTCAGCGCTATCAAGTGACATTTTGAAATGTACCATATAAAGTCACCTGCCTTCTTGAATCTAACCTGCTCCAAAATCTGCTTGATTATTTTTTTATCATTTGTGTCATTTCAGGTACGTCTAATGATGAAGGCACACTCCTTTGTCAGGGAGAATGGCCCAAGAATTCTGATCTGGGCTAAAGATAAGACCAGTATGTAACCCTTTTTTTTGTTGTATGTCCATCCTTTCCTTCTCACAGTTTCTTTCTTCCCTCTTTAGTCTTCATGTTGATAAACAGTCTCTCCTGTCACCTACAGCTCCAGGCCCAGAGGTCCCTCAGCTTTCTCAGTATCTCTACTTCCTGTTTGCACCCACACTCATCTACAGAGACAAGTACCCGAGGTGAACAGACCCTCTCTCTCTCTCCGTCTGTTACTGAAATTTATGTCAGCGCAACACAACCCTGTGTTTTGTATTAAACAGGACATGTTTCATCAAACCTTGTTTCCTAAAAATTGCAGGAATCCAGTGATCAGATGGGGATACGTGGCTACAAAGTTACTTCAGGTGCCAACAGCCTCTTTTACATTTTACATCTGACCCTACTTCAGACTTCAAGCCAGCAATATGAGCCCATTTTTCTGACTGTTTGAACTGTTCTCACCTCCACAGGTCCTCGGCTGTCTGTTTTATGCCTATTATGTGTTTGTGCGGTTGTGCATCCCTCAGTTTCACAGCGTCAGTCTGCAGCTGTTTGACCTGAAGGCCATGGTCCTCTGTGTCTTTAACTCCATCCTGCCAGGTAACTACGAACCTCTAATTTAAGGATCTTTGCTGAAACCATGCCAGTAGATGAAAGCAGTGTTGTTTTAACAGCCACATTTGTGGCTACTTGTCTTTCTTTGCAGGAGTGTTGGTTCTCTTACTGGGATTCTTTGCCTTCCTCCACTGCTGGCTCAATGCATTTGCAGAGATGCTTCGTTTTGCTGATAGGATGTTTTACAAGGTGGTGTTCATTGACTTTCCCTCAATCGACTGCAGAATTGAAATGCATTTCATTTCATGAGTGTTAATGATGTATTTGATCACATGCCACAGGATTGGTGGAATTCAACCTCTTTTGCCAATTACTATCGTACTTGGAATGTGGTGGTCCATGATTGGCTGTACTATTATGTGTATCGGGACTTCCTGTGGGTGAGGCTTCTTTTTTTATTTCTTTTGCCTTTTTTATTTCCAATGTAAAAATCTGTGGAGCCAATTCAACCTGTATGCTGCTGATGTTTTGACTTTTCTTTTCAATCTGTTGTCATTCCAGATGTCTCAGAAGCGTTTCAGACCAGCAGCCATGCTGTTTGTGTTTACAGTGTCTGCGGTGGTCCACGAGTACATTCTTGCAATCTGCTTTGGCTTTTTCTATCCAGTGCTCTTCTGCCTTTTTATGTGCTTTGGAAGTGAGAAAAAATTACCTAATTTCTTATTCAAATTCTGTAAAGACAATACATACATTTAGCTCACACTAATTGCATCGTCGTCTTGTTAAACTCACAGACCCGGTCCTTTATCTTTTTATTATGCTTCTGCCCCCATCCTCTTTCTTTGGCCTCTTATAGTGATGTTCAACTTCATTCTGCATGACCAACGGAAAGGTCCCATCTGGAACATAATCATGTGGACAGCCCTCTTCTTGGGTCAGGGAGTCATTATCTGTCTGTACTCCCATGAGTGGTATGCCCAGCGCTACTGTCCCCTGAACGAGGTAACGCCCTCAGCATGATTTTGTCCAACCTGTTTCGGTGTAATTGCAGTATGTTTCATCTGAGAGTTGGTTGTTTTGCCCATTTTTAGTGTAGACAGATATGAAAAGTTCACATGTTGGTGTTTTTGCTTCAGCCCTCCTTCCTAGAGTTACTGAAGCCTCGTTCCTGGAACTGCCAGAGAGGCTCAGTGGTGGATACTGACAGGCTGTGAGCTGTGTGGACTACTGCTGATGACCATCATTGAACTGTATAAATTTGACCCACCTTATTGTTACTTACTCACTACTTTTGATCTTTAATATCTATTTTTTTATTTTATTGCACTAAGATCCTGACTGAGTCTGTATGGATGCGGGGAAGAGATCCAACAAGTATCTGCCAAAATGCTCATTATTCTAACATTCAAGTCACAATGATGCCTTAATTATCTGCTCATTTTTACAAAGACAACACCACAACAAAAATTACAAGTTCACATAAAACATCATGTGAACTGTTAATTTTATGTGCTAATTATTTTTCAGATGCATTCCAATTACTTTTGCCTGATCAACTGTGAAGCCAGTCCATGTGCCAATAGATTAGTGACAATAATGATATGGCAGCTGAATGCAATAACGATATGGCAGCTGAATACAAACAATATTTACAAATGCCATAATTGTAAATTTAAAAAAAATGTTTCAACTGCTATCCTATTCTAAATGACATTCAGTATGCTGCTTGGAAAAATATTTAGTATTATTTATATTCACTGCCAATGAGATTTACTCTGAAAAGCAGACACTTGTCAGTTGTCTTCTCTAAAGAGGAAAATGTGGGATGCATTCAAGATGCTGATGTGGTTGAGAAGTGTTTAAGGTAAAGGTTTACCTGCTGATTCAGCTTTTACACCTCAACTCACCTTAGAATTTCCAAATCTCAAACATGATGCAGACATTTTCTCTTTACTAGCAGTTAAAGCACAAGCTAGGAAGTTAAACACTCATTAAGTATCATTACACTGAACTCCATAAAACAAAATATTAGAGGAAACAGCACAATAATGTTGCGTAAAGTTATATATGTATAGTTTGACTGCTGAATGTATTGTTGGTTATTAGAGTGAAATTGTTTGAAGATGCATTTCCAATCACAGAGAGTTAGAAGTTTAATATGAACATAAATGATGCTTCAATGTGTTCATGATCAATGTTACATGAGTTATGTCCAGTGATTTCAGCTGGACGGTGAAATCACTACAGAAATGCCTTCTAATGTAAATCGTTGCAGCTGGCTGCTTGGACGTTGTGACACTGAGATAGTGATGATACTTGATTACCACTAAGGGCTAGAGTTTGCTTTGGCAGACACTCTGTAAGGTCAATAATGCAACGATTTGTTCATGAACTCGTACACATCAATCATTTTCATGTCAAACTCCTGGAAAAGAATAATATCTGCCTGGTATGCTTTTAGCTCTTGTGGTATGAAAATATTCTATTTGTATTTGAAATCACAAATGAATCATTGCACAGTTAAATGTTGCCAATTCAATGCAGGGAGACTGTATTCATACTGGTGAATAATGAGGATACACAATGCAAGGTAGAAACCAGCAATGGGAAACAGCACTTCTAAAATCTTTGACCACAGGGTGGCACTGTGTGAAAAGCTTTTATTTTTGATCTTCTCATTTTTGTTAGATGTGTTTCAGGATAGTCATTTAAAAATTATTAACAAACAACATAAGCACCAGCAACTTATATGTACATATTTTTAGACATGTACAAATGAAAAAATAATTACTGGGTTAGTTGGTTGGTTGTGCTTAACTTTGAATTTTTCAGAGCTGCTCATTTGGCTGAAGTTTAAATCTTTATGCCTTTGAGATTTTGCGCACATGGGTAATATTTTAAGTGGTGGAAGGAGCCAAGCTGCTGATTTGTTGTTTATTTCGATGGACTATTTATTTTTGCCTTCTAACTGTGATATTGGTGTTCACCGTGAACTATTCCTTTCTGGCCTTGAATAGCCTTTTGTGTCAGGTGACAATTTGATGAATCAGTATGTTCTATTTTTGGATGGTAGACCTATCAAGTATAAGAACTATTAATAATAAAAGAAAGTTCATGTCGTCTGTGCATTCTCATCATGTACGAATGAAGTATTGAAATGAATTTCCACAATGCTTTTGAAGTAGCAGTGCACAAGTTTGGGTAAACTCTCAATTATATATAATAACCACAAATATGTTCATTAGGTTTTCCGTGCAGTTTACCAATAATATCGGAGCTGCAGGGTGACCGTGGTTTTATTATTGTTTTTCAGTTTTTTATGTTGAAAATAAAAACACCCTAATTATATTTATCATCCGGAGAATTCATTCCATT
The DNA here is from genome assembly GCF_900963305.1 of Echeneis naucrates. NCBI lineage: Eukaryota > Metazoa > Chordata > Actinopteri > Carangiformes > Echeneidae > Echeneis > Echeneis naucrates. The sequence continues at coordinate 4,732,345 of NC_042514.1, forward strand.
AAAGCACACCTGGCAAAAGCTGCCGGTGAAGCCGGCATTTCTCCGCAGGACTCTGGGCTCGGGCGGCCCATGTGGACCCCCCACCCCCCCCCTCTCCACCGCTCCACCCCTCCCCGCCCCATGCAGCCGGTTCTCGGGATGTGCCGGGCCCCGGTGGGAGTCGGTGCTGGAGGAGGAGGATCAGGGTGACAGGGGAGAACCCCCCGCCTTGTGCAACACATCTTCTGTTCTGCGGTAAAGATGGCGGCGTCAGAGGGGGCGCGCAGCGGCCGGACAACAGAGAGACGATCCTGAAAGGCTCCGGATTTTTTAACCGAATCTCGCTCCCGTCGGCGGACCGCGGTCTTCTGCTCGGATATCGACCCGACCGCCCGGTCGGAGGCAGCCGCTGTCACACGCCGGCGTTGTGTGTTTTTTGTTTTTTTATTGTTAACGGCTGGGTGGGTGGGTTTCACCGAGAGCTACCGCCGTTAGCTCACGGGCTAGCCAGGCGAGCTAATCCGGGCTAGTTAACGTTAGCTCGGCGGGGAGGGGACTGAGGAAGACCGTTCGGGCCAGGCCGCTCCAGCTCGGGGGAATGTGAGCCAGAGGTGCGCGGAGGGGGGTTTGCTCGCTTCGTCCCAAACGTCCTTACCACAAACTACCGGGATGGGACAGCAGGTAGGCCGCGTCGGTGAGGGCACATCGACCGGACTCCAGCCACCACAGCCCCACGCGTCCCAACCACACCAAGGGAAGGGGAACCGGGGGAGCGGCGCCGGGAGGAGACCCCGAGAACCCGGCAGCAGCACCGGGACACCGCCGGGCAGGACCGCTGCAGTCAACGTGCCCGATCCAGGGATCAATATATTCACACTGCATTCAGGTAAGGACGGGGGGCAGTTTGTGAAGAGGGGGTGGGGGCGGAGGATGGAGCAGTCCGGGCTTACTTTGATATGTTTGCCGCTGATTAGCGGCGGCTAGCTGGATCCATGCTAGTTTAACAACGACGCGTTAGCGGAAATAGCCGTGCCAACCTACATTAGCTTTCCGTGCCTCATCCATTTTACTGTGTTAATTTGTCCATTGTCTGTCTGTCTGTCTGTCTGTCTCTGTGTGTGTGTCTGTGCGGACATGAGGGCGAACGGACAACTCTCTCGGTCTTATTTGACGCGGCTGTATCGGCACATTGGAGCAGATGTAACGCGCTGCATGTGACCCAGAGCTCCCAAAAAAGGAGAGCCAGTGTTTCTGAGAAAGAGGAAGAGTCCTCGGGTCCATCCCCGGACAGTCACGGTCGGAGGTCGGCTCAGGAACTTTTCCTCCAAAGGCTCTGCTCGGTTTGATAAACAGCGTTTTTTTTTTATTTATTTATTTATTGTTCGCCTCCGGAGGTTGAGAAGCAATTCCACTCCATTAAGTCCCTTTGGTAGCGACCACAGGCTCACATTACAATACCAAGTGGTTTCCACATGCTCACTTACATCCTCTGTCTGATCATTCCTGCTGTTACAACAGCTGACTGCACACTTTGATCCGGTGGGAGATCAATGTGAATTATTAAAGGCACCTTCTCTCATTATGTGATTACTCTCAGGCAAGCATCAAAGTTTTAAAGCTGCTCCTGCAGTCTCACAGCATCCGTGGATTCACCGCGGAGTTCATGCATTGCTTGGATAATGTGGGTTAGTGGTCACGTGGAAAAAGTGACACAGACGAGGCCGAGGTGGTGGCCGTCACCCCTCCGTCCACCATGTCCCTGTCTCAGAGCTGTAGCTGAGCATTGATACAGTCATCAGCAGCCCAGCCGTGACTCCCCCATACCCTAGATGGCCTGTTTCTTTCCTCCCAGCCTTCTCCCCCTCAGGCAGGGTCTCTCTGAGGCTGATTTGTGCTGATGAGTAATAAAAGGGCAGGATGCCTCCTCCGTGTCACTTAAAATATCATCGTCATCGTGATACATTTTGCTTTCCTGAACACTCGACCTGATTGTACTTGGTGTTTTGTTTTCTGTCTTTCTCCCTGCAGTTAGCTTTGTTTCTCCCACGTATCTCCTCTCCATCGGATGGTCTCATCACGTGTGCGTAGATGTAAAGCTACTGACTTCTCTGGCCTAATTTCCGCTGATCAGCTTGACCCAACTTCCTCATAACATTGTGAGAGAGCGAGTGCACGCGAAAGGTGCATGCTTTTGGGAATGGAAAGCATTTTCATTTCTTGGCTGTCACATCTGAAAAGTAACTCTCCTGAGTTTGAAGCACACAGACAGACGGACAGACCTACTAACTGCAGCTACACTCTGTCAACACTGTTCCCTTCTCCCCGATGTCAGGGCAGGAGTGGCCTTTTTATAGCAGCCAGGATGCAGTCACATAGCCACTGCAGAAAGACTTCTACTCTTCAAAGCACACAATAATAGAACAAAGACTCTTAAGTAAGGAGGCTTGGGACTGTGCACTCAGTCTTCCACTGACTATCAAAGTGGCTTTTTTTCTGGAAGTCTATTTATGTGGTAATGATGCAGCATTATCTTCCATCTCTTTGGTGGTGAAATATGGACTTGTTCTTTTAAAGAGGTTGTTTGTCAGTTTCTGTTAGGGCAAAAAATATGTTTTGTTGTCAAAGTACCTAATCTTTTAGTTAGTAAAATGATCAGATAGCTGCAGTCTATGTAATGTTCACAGATTACGTCAATAAGATTTAATTGTTCTCTATTTGACGCCAACAGGAAGTGGAGTTGAATGTATTGATCCCATTCTGGGAAGTTGAAGTGTCACATCAGAAAGATTAAGTCCAACAACAGATGCACAGTGTGTGTGGTTGTGAGTCAACCACCGGGATGAGGTGTTTGGGATGACAGCAGATCGGATTTAATGGTAGTGTGTGTTTTTATATTTATTATTAATTGTGCTTTTAGGGGCAGCATGATTTCAGAAACATTCCTACTGAAAGATATCAGAGGTCATCACGTTGAGATGGTTTCACCAACCCAGCTCCACACACACAGACGTACAGACGCACACACACACTTAATGATGGATTTCTGGGGTGTAATTGAAAGGTGCCAGTCTTTGAGGAATGTGTGTTTCTCTGAACTCATGCCTGTGTGTTGCTGCCTGACTTTCCATTAAGTGTCAGTGGGTTTCTTCTGTGCACATGCTTCTGCTCGAGTTTCTGTCAGTATACCTAATACCACTGAGTCAGTTTGGGGGGGGGGGACTAACAAAGAGGCTGGAGGGCAATGGTGTAAATTGGTATTTTTGGCACAGTAGTCTATGCCTTCCCGCTCCTCCATGTCTCCCGAGCCATGGTTAGCTTCTGAACTTGTGTAGATGCGGAAAGTTTTTTGCTGCTTCTTAGATGACTTGCGCTAACCCCCCTCCCTACTCAGGTGAGCAGCAGTTCTCCACAGCTCATCACTAATTTAGCTTCCCTCTCTCCCAACGCCAGGCAGACAGACCAGCGAGAAAACAGTGAGCTATTCAAGGACAGACAGGGTGCAGACTGTTTCTGTGCTGATTCAAAGGCAGCCACACAGACAGCCACCTCTGCATGCATGTTGCTGGATGTGCAGTATTGTTAAATCAGTGGCTGCAACGTATTGATGGTGCCACCCTATCAGCCCTGTCAGGAGTTCAGAGATTTCCGTTTCTGCAGTGGGTTCATCTGATACAGACACTGCAGTGAAGAGAGTCATTGGCTACTGAACCGACACACAGGCTGAATGTATTTAGAAAACTGCAGTTTATCGGGATTTGTCACTTATTAACACGTTGTGAATTTTACCTTTAAGAAAAGCTTGATTGGTTTATTGGCAGTGTGAATGCGCTCTAATGCTACTTCTGAAGTTTGTTTTTTGTTTTTTTATAAAATCAACATAGCAATATGCTGATCTATTTTTACTCTAGATGGATCACAGAATTGGGGCAGATGAGTGGATTGGAATATTTGTTGGCAGCAGCATTGATGGTGAATGCAGAGCCAGCTGTACTTAAAGTGCATCACTATTAAAGCTGCCCAGAGGAGAAAAGATGCCTGGATCCAGGATACAAGAACCTAAGCTGATTTGCATCATGGGTGAAATTAGATTAGAGACAAATCCACTTTTCTATGGACTCTATGCGCTAAAACTTCCAACAACAGGATAAGTCTCATGGCAGCTCTCACAATATCTGGAGAAAATCCAGTTTCAGTTGCTTAAACAGTTGTGGGTGAGATTTTAAAAGGCTATAAAAAGTCATGTCATTGAGTAAAGATGGTTTGTTGAGTAAAGACTAGTCAGTCAGTCCTCGTGACCACCTTTAACCACTAGGAGGAGCCAAGGCCACACCTCCTCAGGGTGAAACTGACTTGGAAATAGGACAGACCGGGTGAGTCCAACTGTGTGATTTGATAGATGTTTGTAGATGCGTAGGATGTTCTAACATAATAAAAAATGGTCTTACATTTGACGACTGAACGCACCATTGTGCACCCTGTAATGGTTGTATCTTTAATCATTTATGTCTCTCTATGCCTTCATCCTCATCCCAAGGCTGCAGTGAACCGACTGCCTGCCTGCCAGGCCTCTATTAGTCCCGGCTTCTCTTCTCTCTTCCAATGCTAAATCTACCTTAGATTATTTAACAACATTAAAAGTCAGTAAAATGTGCTGTAAATGAATGTTACTGCACACAAAATCCAATTCAGAGGAATATGTAGCTCAGTTGTTGTATTTCCCAAAGTCTTAATGAAGTTGTGACTGTACCCCAGAGCTCACTCGCAGCTTTGAGTCTTTGCATCTGCCACCAGTCAACCCCTTGTTGTTCCCGAAACCACAGTCCTTGTATTTATTCCTTGGCCTCAATGCTCTTGCAGCTTACATCATTAAAGAGTGAGGATTAATCAGAACAGTGAATGATTGGCTGTGCAGATGGTGAAACCATCCCTTGCGTCTGTCAGCTTAAAAACACCAAATGTTTTCAATTTGTGCAGAAGTCTTGCCAAAATGTTGTGGTGGCTCCTGGTTAAATTGGAGTTTTTTCACTCTTAAGCTGCGACGGCGCAGCAGGGAAAAAATTAGATATAGGCTAGGAAAAAGGAGGCAGTCCCTGCGCCAATCCTGTTAAGCATTGATTCACTTCCAGGATCGGTCCTCTGTTGCTGGCATTATCACTGCTTCTTATCTCTCGGGTTGCAGGCTGGAGACTTGGCTGGGAACGTGCACTCACACAGACTAGCTGTAAACACTCCAGTCAACACATGCATAAAGATATTCACACACACTCCTTCGCTTTTCTTTGCATCCCTGTGATTGAAGTTGTGATTTGGGGCAGCTCTTTTTTTGAGGATTATCTGGCAGCACGTCCTACTCCTTCAGTGTAGTCGCCGGCCAGATGACCCAATGGTCAGAAACTCTTAATTCAGGTCCCCTGAGGCATCTCTGGGCTTATATATTCATGTGAGGTATGTGACTGTTCATAGAAAAGACACAAGTGTTTGTCTTGTTGCTCAGAACTTTTATTCACTTCACATTATTCACGACTGCCACCCTGCAGCTCCACTGTCATCCATTATCATTACATTACTGCAAATAATGCATTTGCTACGGTTTGAATATAAAGCAGCATATGTCTTAGATGGGGAAAGATACCCAAAGCACTTTTAAAACTGTTTCTGGATGGGACAAGTTTTGCAGCCGGAGGCATCTCAGTTGTCAAACTAACCAATCACAGTGGAAGTTAAACCGCCAGTTTGGGCTTTAATCTGTGCTTTTAACTGAGTCACTGTAAAGCAGCTTAAACCTACACCTTGGCACAATTTAACCACACCACACACAGATTAGCTGCTCAGACGTCAATATCCATGGGGTTCTGCTGTTAAACCCTCAATAGAAAGAAAGAAGAGACGCTTGGAAGCAGCAACAAGGAGCATGTCCTCCTCGGGCTTGGGAAAGATTTGCTGTGGCAAACACACCTCCTTACCTGTGGGGAGTTGGCCACATTAACACTCACCTCAGCCAGACATTTTCAAGCCATCCCCATAAAGCTTGTTGCGTGATGTATTGGACAAGAGCGGGCAGATCTGCGGCGAGGACAGTGCTCTGACATTAGCTTAATATTTCCATTCTGTGTACTTTTCTGTGAATTTATGACTTATGCTGGACAGAAAAACACACTTTTCTGTTCGACTTGGGAATTGAGCAAAGCTGAAGTAGAAATACTTGTTAACAATCCAAAAGCATGTTTTTGCTTCTTTCTTTTTTTATTTATTTATTTATTTTTATTTTACATTACAAAGACCGGATGATATTTTTAACACAGGCACACTGGACTCTGCATCACACAGGACAGGGAGTCTGAATGTGACTCTGTGTTTTTAGATGTATCCAAATAGAATTAATCCATTAAATTATATATTTGGCCTGTGTGTCAAACAGACCACATCAGTGTGAGCGAGGAGTTAGCTTCAAGTCACCATATCCTGCCAATCCTCTCTGTGTCACATAAAGGAGCACTTAGCTTTTTTTGCCAGCACACCTAGAGGAAAGCACTTAGAGCCCATTATGAACCCATAACAAGCCCTGAGAGGGGCAGGGCAGGGATGAGCTGTAGGTTAGGTCTCCCCTCTCCACCGCCGCACCATGTTCCACTGCCCCTGAGGCCCAGACTGGTGTTTGCCCACTCCCCCACTGGTGTATTTCCACGTACACAGCAGACACGATTGCTTTGTGGATGGAGCACTCACCGAGATTCCCAGCAGCAGCCTGCGTGTGTAATTACTTACTCAGACAGAGTTGCAACATTAGGATTTGTTAAAGGCAGGGGTGTGATTGATGAGGCCATCATGCGGATGTGCTAGTGTTGACTTGAGTGAACTTTACATACAACGCAACTGCAGAAGAAAGAGTATATATTCAGTTATTCTACAAATGGAGAGCCTCATCCTGATATCAGTGTACGGAAGAGCTCTCTTCTGTTGAACGCAATAAATTTCATTTCCTCAAAAACAAAGAAATATTTCTCTGAGCCAACACACACACACACACACACACACACAAACACAATAAACGCACACATAGTTGTGATGTGGCATTAATGAGGCCATTGTCCTTTGTCCAGTCCTCTTGAACAACAACTGACTCGTCTCCTCTCCAGTCGCAAATTCTCTCTGGACTGTTGATGGATGTTGAATTAAACTCATTTAACACACATACAGCTCAACTAATAGTTTTCTTATATTAACACTTATGATTTATAAATCAATTTAACTTTACTCTGCTATATACATTTCTCCTATAAACAAGGACAACAAAAATGAGCCCTCTGCCAGAAAAACATAGTGGTGTTTCCTTTTGATTCATGGTAATTTTAAGGCGTTTTTATTACAAATGTACAGTTTTAAAAACTTCTTTAAAGCTTTTGTTTTGGGCGTGTTTGTTTGATTGAGACATCTCAGCCCACATTTAGTCTTTGTGTTCGCCCTTTGTAATATCATGATCAGTTAAATTTGTGAAGTGTTTTTAGATGTTTGCAGAATAGTCAAAAGTACAACTAAGTTGAAACATAAGGACTTAAGATTTTAAAGCCACCTGACATCGAGGGAATGAAGCTATTTCAATAACAATTACATTCTCTTTTTTTTTTTTTTTTTTTGTAAAATTTCTGGTGGAACGTGGCTACATCTGAAAAATCCCCTTCGCCATGTGATGTCATAGACAGTATGTCTATTATTGTCTTCATGAAAACTTTTAAAATATGATTTATCAGTGAGGCTCAATATAATGTGTTGAACTTCAGAGAAATGCATGCAGGACCTGCATTTATCTTTGACTCTTCTCTGCCTGAGACTGGAACAGGATCTGCCCCGGCCTGTCCCGTCAACTTATGTAATGTTTTGTGCATGTGGGTCTCGTCTACAACATTGTCTTAGGGTTTGTTTGGGCTTCCTGCAGCCTGTTGTCCATCTCCACACCGCCATCACAATGTGCTCTGTTATTTTGGGATGTCATGTTAATGTGTTTTGTTCTCTAGCAGCTAAAAATACACCCTTACCTCTCTGCTCATGAGCTGCAGATATGAGCTGTATTGTTTTTGATTAGAGTGTGTAAGTGATGTTATTGTGTTGTTTAATACTTTGGCACTCAGTGGTTGTTTAGCGAAGTGAAGGCTTTGTAGCCGCACAGCGACAAACAGCTGCTGGCCAAGCAGCAGGGCGCAGGGACAGCCGAGGAGATGGTGTCAGCGTGGATGTGTGTGGCTTCGTGTTATGTGTGCTTTAGGTCCAGGGTCACCTCTGTCCCAGCTGTCCTACGGGCTGCTGGCTTGGCGTGCCCCCCAGCCCAGCAAATACCCTCTCAGCTCTGCTAAACACAAAGCTGCAGTTTCTTCACTATGCACATGTGCCACACTTGACAGCGCGCGCACACACACACACACACACACACACACACTAAGGCAGCCACACGACATACCCCATGCAGGCCAACTGCTGCCACAATCAAACGTTTCAGCACATGAGGTTTGAGGTTACGAACAGCCTCTCACTATTGGCTCGATTTAAGTCATTTAAGAAATGTGATCATTATGAAACTGGCTCATGTTCTAAAAACAATTTGATGTAATTATGCAGCTCAATTTGAGCCTTGGCGTATTTACATAATCGGTAATTTAGTTTTACTTCTTCTTTTTCCTTTTTTCCCCTTTTCCTATTGAATCAAGACCTTGGACAATATGACAGTATGTCATAGTATTACTGCTTCATTAAAAACATTCCTGAGAAGAGTGATGTGATATGTAGGTCTGTAAGAGGAGCAGCTCTGACAGTTGGCTCAGCCTTGCTACAGCAGTTGCAGGCGTGCATAAACATACACACACACAGAGAAGAGAAGTGGGGGTCAATAGGACCTCTCCTCCCCCCCGAGACGAGCCATCTGCTGTCAGCTACAGCACAGGTTCAGGCCTCACGCACACACATCACATTCAGCTCAACTTTCCTCCATACCATACACACTGCCCCACTAACCTCTGTATATACAGCCCCCCCACCCACCCCCTTTTGCCACACATCTTCTTCGCTCCCCCTCTCTGCCGTACTTTGCTATCCCTTACAGTGCATTAGACCTCAGCAAACATCTGCCATGGACGTCTGTGCTCTCCAGATGGACCTTGGAAATCTTGACTCCCCTCAGCCACATCAAAGCTGTTAGGGAGTTCCCAACAGGAGTCGGCTACTCACTACTGTAACTTCAGAAGTTGAGGTGGTTTGAGTCAAGGACAGCGTGGGTAAATACTTTGTCTGGGGGGTCTCCGTCTCTCCCTCACTCATTCTTGGACAGGACGTCAGCGTGAAGAAGATGGTTTAGAGAACTAGCTATTGCTTTTTATTCTTTTCCAGGAGAATGTTCATTTGTGACGTTCAGTCGCCGTCCTAAATAGAAGCAAATAAAACAGTTCCTCGTAGATCGAGTGGGGAAAAGAGTTTCTTTGGATACTGGGAGTGATTGCTGTCCAGACCGGAGCAGAGGATGTACTGGGAACTGTGGCTTAGCCAGGTCACGGCAACTGCTGCGTTACAGTGCATGCTGGTCCAAAACAAAGGTGGGCAAGCCGTGTGATGTGGCATGGTGGACAAATTAAATATTATAGAGCTACATAGTTTGGCACATGAGAACGATCTTTATTCCTATGAAATGCTTCTTTATGTAGATCACGCAGTTTGGAAAATCTCTTCGCTCTCACGCATGTGGATGGCATGTGCCTGCCACATGCTCCTGACTTAGAATGGAAAATGCATTATTTCTTAATGAATATCTGCCAAGATTAGAGCATGGACTCATTTTCACTTAATTCTTCAAATTTTCATGTAGCAGCCTAAAGTGGTCCCAAGAAAACCTAAAGCAAATTGTTATTTTTGGTTTGGAAGTTTTTAGGGGTTTGTCAAATGAAAACCCAAATCTGTAAGTGTGAACCGCTGAGTTGTGTGTGATCATTTACTTAATAGCTGGGTTAGAGTCATTACCAGGTGTCTTTCAGGTTGATAACATGACATTGTGACGTTGCAACTCTTAGTGAATGGACTCTCCTCCTCCTACAGAGGGCACAAGGGCATGTATTTAAATTGTGATAGTTATCATTTCTCAACTTTAATCAGTTTTCTGTTTGCAAACACTGAAATTAATATCTGAATTGCATCTTTCTGATTAATTGCATGTTTCACAGACTACTGCTGTAGTCTGTAGACTACTCATAGCCACCTTTACCTAAATCTGGCAAAAGATGTGTTGGATCTGGCATGAAAGATAATTGCTGCAGGCAGATGAAACACTTATGAGTCAAGTAGTTTCTTGCAGATATGTAGGTTGCTTGTTGACAGGCGTTAGGAACTGAAAGAAAATCATTTCATCATCAGTCTATACTTTTTACTGTGTTGGATTGTGATGTTTATGTGTGAAGTTCCTCTTTTTTTCTGAACTAAATTATCTGCCGTAGATTTTCTCTGTTGAAGCAGTCTGTACTGAGGTTCTTGTTCTCCATTCTCCACCCCCCCATGTCACCCCACTCCTCCTCCCCCTCCCACTAACTCAGCAGCTGTCCAGACAAGCAGTGACTTTGGCAGCAGCTGTTGAGAGTGTAGAACCTATTGGCTACGCATGGACAAGTTCATAGTTGTGTATGTGTGTGTGGGTGTGCGTGTTTATGTAGCTATGGCAATCACTGCATCCTGCATAGCCAGAATCTCTCCTATCCTGACTGTGTTGTAGCTCCGCCCCCCTTCCTCCCCTCCGTATATACACACCTACAGAACACTCCCAACCTCAGATCTCACTTAGCTCGGGCCATACACGGCAAGTCTGTGTGTGTATAGTTTGTGATAACAGTGCCATTCAGAGAGGGGACTCGATAAAGTAATGCTTTTGAGGTGCCTGCAGGCAAGCAGCAGTTTTGAGGAGGAGTGGGCGGCTCTGAGTGGCCGTCATCTCCACACAGGGTTCAAGCCAGGACCTAAATCTGGGCACAAAGGTAGACAACCTGCTAAATGGACTCCTGATATCATGAAGAATAGAATCTACAGGTCTTGAGCTATAAGTGATCAGCATGTTAGCATCTGTTTCTGCTAAGGAGAATTGATTCTTAGCTCTCGCCGTTGACCTCTGTAAACTATGTTGCTTGTTTACAAGTCTCATTGTTTATCTTTTCTCTCCTCCTCCTTTGGTCCTGCCGTCCTTCCAGAAGCTCTCCACCGGCCTTTCGGCCTGGATTCAGCAGCCCTGACGGAGGCGGTGCGCTGGAGCTCCAAGGAGAACCTACTGGGGGCGGCCGAGAGCGACCCTAACCTCTTCGTTGCACTTTATGACTTTGTCGCCAGTGGAGACAACACGCTCAGCATCACCAAAGGTAAACAATGACAAGAGGATAGCAGTAGAGTAGTAGGCAATTGAATCTCAAATTGTTTTTGATGCAAACTACACCATTTCATACATTATCACTTGAAAATGTGACGCTCCAAAAAAAGGATCTTTCATGTCATCGATGCTCTACCACACCTTCATTCAAAACACTGTTGACTACTGTTGTTGCTCCACGTTTCCTGTATAGCAGGGTCATGACTGAATCGTCAAGGCAAGCCAGTGATTGGCAGCGCAGCAACTCCTAGAGAGTTTAGTTATGCTTGAAGAATGTCGTATGTCAACAGAGCTTACCCAATAATAACTGTAATTTCACCTTTCCATGACATCAGGTATCTACCCCCCAGCTATGACTTTCTTTGTCCTCCACCCACATCCACACACCCTGTACCTCTTATAGACCAATGTCTTATTAATCATTGATACAGCGATTTAAAAAGTTGTAACAGGGGAGTGTTATCTAGGATGAGGAAACTTATTTATTTTCTTTATTTCTGTGCCCCTCCTTGATACAAACCAGCAGCAGTTAAACAGTCAACCAGCTCTCCCCTGAGTAATGAGCTTAAAATACCCTCATAATATTATCCAGAGACAGTCAAGCTTGATCGAAAGCTTTAAACGTGGCAGAGTGTGTTAATTATCCATCGTTTTAAGGCTTCCACGGCAGCTGCCTGGGATGGAAATGATGTTTAGACCCTGACTCATGGAGTGAATCTGAGATTCCTGCCCACATGGAAGCACATGTGCTCTCCCAGGCTCGACTGCACTTTTCCTATCTGTCCCGCTCCTTTTCAGTGTCGCATGGAAACACCCCAGCATAACTCCAGTGCTACATTAATAAGGAATTTGTTCAACTGTAATAATAACAGGTGGATGAACATGGCGAGCAGAGGATGATCACAGCAAGGGACTTAGCAGGCTTGCGTCTGGTGCTAATCATTGTCTCCTCTCTGTGCCAGGCCAAACCAGGCTAGGCCAGAGCAGAGCCCAGCTTCAGGCACACATGGCTCCCAGTGCAAGAGAGGGAGGCAGTCAGTGTTTCCACTCCCACAAAACTTAGAGACAGAGACAACAGACACAGAGGAGACTGGTGGATTGGTGGGCTAGATGTGGATAACCATGTCTGTTGAGTGTAGCTCTGGATTGCTGGCATAGTGTGTTCGGTTCTAAGAGCTCAGCCGACAGCTCTGGTTAGTGGTTACATGTTGGTGGGCCGTGGTTGTATTTCTGACTGGACTTAGCTCTTTTAGTTAAATGTTTACTGTGTTGAACCGCTTAATGTTTAAATATTACACAATCCCCATGGCTGCCATTTCTCACAGATGAAGCATTGCAATTTATGGCTGCCTAAGGCCACATTCAGATTGACTGGGGGGAAAAAAAACACACACACACACACACCAAAAAAAAAAAAAAGGGCAACGCAGCAATCCCATTCATTTCTGCAAGACCAGTCTGGCATTGTAGCAGGCGTGACAGTGCAGGGAGGACATGAGGAAAATAAAAACATGTAGGGTTGAACCAGATTCAATTTTGCAGCATTAAAATATATGAATATAAATTGAATTTATTTGTAATGTGATAGATGTGTTTCCACAACCAGGATTTAAAGGCAGTGCGGACAAAGTGTGGTAGATGTGCACACATCCCACTAACAGGCAAAATGTGCCAGATTAAAGTGGTGCCATACCATCCCTCCCATCCCACCACTGCCCTGTCTTCTCTTCCTTCCCATTTTCCCTTTTCCTGAGTCTCCATTCATGCATTCAAGTGTTTGTTGTGTGGATACATCCCTCCCTCCTCCAGTATCCAACACATCAGCCGCTCCTCTTGACGTCAGAGACAGACAGAGACAACGGACCAAGTTGCTACATGCCTGGTTTTGCAGAGCCTTGTATGAAAGAAATGCAGTTTACCCAACCCTATCATTGTTCCATCGCTTTTGATGTAGTTTCAATTGGACGTATCCATGACTCCTCTCATCGCTATGAGACCAGATATTAAGGCATCACGACCAGCATATTCACGTATTGATAAAGTTTTGTTGTATGTCTCGAATGAGAAGAGGTTTTCTTATTTAACTTTTAAGCATTTGTCTTCCTACTTTTAAAGTACCTATCATCTCTAAAGGACATCATTCTTACAAGTTTCCTCATCGCGTTTCTAGGTGAGAAGCTGTGTGTGCTGGGCTACAACCAGAACGGAGAGTGGAGTGAAGTTCGCTCCAAGAACGGCCAGGGATGGGTGCCCTCCAACTACATCACCCCTGTCAACAGTCTGGAGAAGCACAGCTGGTACCACGGACCTGTGTCTCGCAGCGCTGCCGAATACCTGCTCTCATCCCTCATCAATGGAAGTTTCCTGGTCCGGGAGAGTGAGAGCAGCCCCGGACAGCTCTCCATATCTTTGCGTTATGAGGGAAGAGTCTACCACTATCGGATCAACACAGCCTCTGATGGAAAGGTAAACAAGGATACTTCCAGTTTGGTGGTGTTTAAGTTGTTGAATTAATTGTGAGAGGTTGCGTTCCGCTGTTCTGTTAGTGAGCTGCCCTTATCCACCCTCCCCCTCAGGTGTATGTGACTTCTGAGAGCCGATTTGCCACTCTGGCCGAGCTGGTCCACCATCACTCCACTGTCGCCGATGGCCTGGTCACCACATTGCACTACCCAGCACCCAAATGTAACAAGCCCACCGTGTACGGCGTGTCACCCATCCATGACAAGTGGGAGATGGAGCGCACAGACATCACCATGAAGCACAAGCTGGGAGGAGGCCAGTATGGGGAGGTGTATGTGGGAGTGTGGAAGAAGTACAGCCTCACAGTGGCTGTAAAAACACTCAAGGTGAGCACACCTTTTTTTTAATGTCATCATTTGATTTCTATGAGTTTCACAGGAGCTGGTTGAATTGTATCAGCAGAGAATGTCGCTTCTAGCTTGAACAGCGTACATAGATCACCACCTGCAGGTGGCCCTCGGTATTACATGGGGCTTTCCAGATAAAATTTATTTTTCTCTTCATTTCTACAATGACAGGAGGACACCATGGAGGTTGAAGAATTTCTGAAAGAGGCAGCAGTTATGAAGGAGGTTAAACACCCAAACCTCGTTCAACTACTAGGTCAGGACCAATTCACATATGAATTGTTAGGTTTTGAAGAAGCTAGCTTTGGCAAACACATTCACGCTTGGCTTCTGCACTCTGTACAGGTGTTTGTACATTGGAGCCTCCATTTTATATCGTAACTGAGTACATGCCCCACGGCAACCTACTGGACTACTTGAGGGAGTGTGACAAAGAGGAAGTGAATGCTGTGGTGCTGCTCTACATGGCAACACAGATTTCTTCTGCCATGGAATACCTGGAAAAGAAGAACTTCATACACAGGTAAGGGGATAGTGTTGAGGTTGACAGTTTGTCTATATGCACACTGTATCTCCTACAAATAAGAAAGACTCTTCTCTCTTTAATAAGAAAGAATTTTCTCTCTTTGTCTTCCTCTCACCTCACCTCTCAGGGATCTTGCTGCAAGGAACTGCCTGGTTGGTGAGAATCATGTTGTGAAGGTTGCAGACTTTGGCTTGAGCAGGTTGATGACTGGTGACACCTACACTGCCCATGCTGGGGCCAAATTCCCCATTAAATGGACGGCACCTGAAAGCCTTGCATACAACACCTTCTCCATCAAGTCTGATGTCTGGGGTGAGCAATACATGGATATACTTAGTGCAAATGTTTTTTTTGTTTTTTTTTTCTTTTGCACTTAATAGTCTCATAACATGTGATCCTCTGAAACCTCCTTCCTTACAGCATTTGGAGTATTGCTGTGGGAAATTGCCACATATGGCATGTCTCCATACCCAGGTATCGACCTGTCTCAGGTCTACGACCTCCTGGAGAAAGGATACCGTATGGAGCAGCCTGAGGGATGTCCACCCAAAGTCTATGAACTCATGAGAGCATGTAAGCACTCCTGATTAATAGTTAAGGTTGTACTGCTCTGGGAAGACAAGATTGGCTGAGAGCTCACCATTATAATATTAGAGAAAAACAGAAAACATATTCTACAGATCCTTATTTCTTTCACAAGCTCTGTGAAAGAAATGTTGTCTTTGTAACTGGATAAGTTTAAAACCAATTTAAAGGCTAAATGAGACGTTAAATACATTTCCTTGTAGTAATATGCTTTTTCTTTTTTCTTTTTTTTGGGGTCTTTCTCTCTACTAGGCTGGCAGTGGAGCCCATTAGACAGGCCTTCATTTGCAGAGATCCACCAAGCCTTTGAAACAATGTTCCATGATTCCAGCATCTCTGAAGGTACGCTAACATGTAGCTTACTTTCACTTCTGGTGAAATTAAATGAAAAGTTAATCTCGTGTTTATTTGACTTGGTCACATAATTAAATAGAAGACAAAAGTGTAAAGCCTGACGTAGACGAGAATCACAAACTAAGCACTTAATGTTTTGGATTTTTTGTTCAGTAAATGTACAGTAGATGCAGTGTGTTGGATTGTGTCCTTATTATGGTCTCTTTTTTTGTTGTTGTTGTTCATTACAGAAGTGGCAGAGGAGCTCTGTAAGACGGCCTCCTCCAGTCACTGTGGAGCATTGCACTCTTTCAGTCATGACATGCCCCTCTTGCCTTCCAAATCTCGCCCAGTCCACAAGCACACAGAAAACAAGGAAAACATTGAGGGTGGACTGGACGGACGCACTGACCACGGCAGTCACGGCCCCTCAGGTACAACCAGGCATCCCTACCTTCCTACCAACCACTCAGGTGCACCACATTATCATTCCACAGGTACACCTGAGGACGCCACTTCAGAGGGTCAACTGCAGCGTCGCCAAGCCCGCCGTCTAAAGAGAAGAGCAGTCATTTTCCTTAACTGACCACCTGTCAGTCTCATCACTACTATCCCACAGTCATTCCGTCATTGGCCCAGAATTACAACAGTGTTGTTAGAATTTAAGTAAAACTAATATTTGATTTCTAAGCTTCAACATGTTTGTAATTCATCCCTTTAAGTTGAGTGTCGTGTTCATGTCATCCTACCCCATTTAAAAGATAACTTAAAGCACAAAATGTCAAAGAACCATGAAATATAAGATTCTGTTTAAATTGAAAACAATGAAAATATCTCAGATAACTGAAGTAGGAGCTAACTTGGACAACATCATGGAAAAAAACACTAACACTGCCATCAGGCTGTAGGGCACCTCACCCAAAGGAAGTGCCTCAAAGGGAAATTATTTCCCCTAGGAATATAAATCTGTCCAATTCTGATAAAATAAAATTGTAATTTCAAGTAATTTGAGTTTCCTCCACCATTTTAAATGTGGTTTCAAGTTCTCTTCATGTGATCCTGACAGTCACCTGAAGTCATCTGCATGTTTCACTGAAACTCTGGCCCTTGTTTCTGACTCAAACATAATAAATATCTGTATCTATACAATCTTACTTGACTTACACACATATGTGTAAGTCAAGTAAGATTTTAGCAGTGATGTGTGTTAACATTGAATCATTGTCTTAATATTTTCTAACCCTAATATTAAATTCCCATCTTATTGTCTGTTTGTCTTGTTTATTTTTTTTATTTATTTATATATATATTTATGTTGAAAATAAAATCTTGTTCATTTGTGTGTTTGGAGGGCTCTCTCCATTTGTATGTTTTTATGTTTAAAAAAAAAAGAAAGCAGTCTGATCTTTGTTTTTGTCACGGACTAAATAGTCCATCTTGCGTGTTTTTTTTTTTTTTTTGGTCACTAAGCATAAATGTTCATCATATAAAGAAACAAGTGTTCACAAAGTCACAAATCCAGTTGAAGTGATACATACATATCAAGTAGGGAAGAAAGTTCCTTTGCCAATTGTCCTGAAGCATGTAAATTAATTGAAGATTAAACCCACAGTTTATGACTTGTTTTATTTGTTTAGGGATTTTTTGTTTTTTGTTTGTTTTACCACCTTTAATTGGGCAGCTGTGGTCGAGGAGGTAGAGCAGAACATACACTGGCCGCAGGGTTGTTATGTAATGGTCAAACACATCCCTGCACCCTGATGTGTGCATGTGGACCAAACTTTTTAGAAAAGCAGCCTTTTACCACAGTGTGTTCTGTCATTGTTGGCATATGGTTATATTTAAATGAACATTATCGATGTAGAGTGAAAGAGATGCTTGAAGTGTGTTTTATGTCCCTGTTCCCTTCAGACCTTAAATAGATTTAATTGAGTGGTTTTTGCCATTTACTTCCTGTCTGCTTGGGGAAATTCTTTCACCATTATCTTTATTTTAGCCCTAGCAGGCTTCTGAAAATCTATTTTTCCTCCAGCAAAGTTGCATCACATCCTTGTAGTATCAGGGGCTGGGCAGTTTCTGGGCCGCTCCTGTTATTGTCACGTCCCAGTGGTGTATCCATCATCCCATCTTTCACAAGACTAGTAAATCATTGATTTTGAGTGTGTACATGTGCGAGCAAATCTAGAAAATGTTGTTACTTTTTTTTTTTTTTTTTTTTTTTTAACAAGGACAGATATGTTCCTGCTCAGCCTGCTTCTGTCATTGTAATCCAGTCCTCTCTTCTCTTTCCAGGCTGGGCTGCCCTGTTGGGAGGCGATGGCCGATCAGGCAGCTCCCCTGCTTTGCCCAGAAAACAGCAGCCACGTGACAAATCTCCCAGCAGCCTTTTAGAGGATGCGCAGGATATAGGCACATTTACGCGAGACCGCAAGACTGGATTTTTTAGCTCCTTCATCAAGAAGAAATCCTCCTCCTCTTCTTCATCATCACCGTCCTCCCAGCACCAACAGAACCTTCCGACACCACCTAAGAGGAGCAGTTCTTTCCGGGAGATGGAGACACAGCCTCACAAGAAATATGAACCCACGGCTGATTTCAGTGCTCCTCCTCCTTTGCCCCAGTCTGACAGTTTAGGGGGCTTCTCTGCCTCTCCTTCCCACTCCCACGGGGAACCCACCCAGGCTCAGTCTCGCTGCTGTGGGGCTGCTTTCGGACAGAAACCCTCTAGTGGAGGTCTCGGTTCACAGGTGACGAGTGGCAGCAGTTGGGGCAGTTTGGCTGGATTTTTTACTCCTAGACTTATTAAAAAGACCCTGGGATTACGGACAGGAAAGACAGCCTCTTCAGAGGATGGTGGAAGTATAGTTGGAGGCCCTAAGCCCTTCCCTAGGTCCAATTCTACCTCCTCTATGTCAGCTGGGCTGCCAGATCTGGAGCGCATGGCTCTAACATTACCCAGGAACCGCAGTGCTAAACCCCCTCTGGAGAGGACTGCCTCCACGACCTCCCAGCCAGAGAATGGGGCTGCACGGCCCTCAGAAACTCTGCTGAGAAGGATGGACGAGGGGACCGCACAGATCAGGGAAAGGCCCAAAGCCAAGCTACTACCCCGGGGCACATCTGTAGGAGTGAGGGCACCAGGAGTTGGGGGGGAGGTGGGGGAATCAGACAGTCTCTCCCGGGTCAGGGAGAGCAGAGAGGAGAGTGGGGGAGGACTGGACAGGCAGCAGAGTTGGTCTTCTCCCTCTAAGACTTCTAGTTTGAGTGCTTCCACAGCTGCACCAACTCACAACCACAAAGTTCCAGTCCTGATCTCCCCCACGCTGAAGCACAGCCCAGCTGATGTGCACCTAGTTGGGCTCGACTCTCAGGGGAACCGCTTCAAACTGCTGTCTGAGCACCAAGCAGACCGGGACAGGCCGCGACTTGTAAAACCCAAGTGTGCTCCTCCTCCACCTCCCACTCTGCGTGGCCTGCAGCACTCCTACAGCGGGGACGGAGAGGAGCAGGTGGAAGTGAACGGAGACACATTAAAAGGTAACCGGTCAGGGCGAATGTCGGGAGGAGCGACGACGGGCAGACCGTCAGTGCCACCACCACAAGTGCCTCCTGGGTCATCCTCTTTTTCCTCTTCTGCCACCAACAACACGACTCCCACCAAAATGGCCAACGGAGCCACCAACACTGCCTCGTCCTCACACATGGCATCATCTGCCAGTTCCAAAGTGGCACTGCGGCGAACCAGGCAGCAGGCGGAGAGGGTTCCTCTGGAGCGGGTCAGCCGTGAGGCCCTGCTGGAGTGCGCTGAGTGCCTGAGCAGCGCCCTCCTGGCCAGCTCCGACAGCCCCTCCAGCAGCCAGGTACTGGACGCTGGCCACCAGCTGCTAGACTACTGCTCAGGTTATGTGGACTGCATCCCTCAGATGAGGAACAAATTTGCCTTCCGGGAGGCAGTGGGGAAGCTGGAGCTCAGCCTGCAGGAACTGAGGGCCTCGTCGTCGGGAGGAGGACTGAGCAACGTGGGGCCCAACACTGTATTGGACAACCTGCACAGTTGTATTAAAGAGATTAGTGACGTAGTGCAGAGGTAGCCACTGTGACGACGCTGACGTCACCCTTAACTGCCCAACAGATCGCTTATATCCCCCCCCCCCTTTTTTTTTTTTTTAATGTTCCAGGTTTTATTGGGGACGGAATGAGAGGAATCTCTACAAAATGTAATCTTTTATTGTTTACAAACAACAATTTCATAAAATGCCATTGTGGACACTAATTTGCTCTAATATGTACATACTGAGAAATCTTTATACCAAACTAAATGTGGTTAAAGTCACCCCATCCAATGTTTTGCCGTAAATCTCCACCACGGCCTCTTTGTTAATGAATGTCGAGTGTTTTAGCTGTGTGTGGCCGGCCCAGAGAGAGTAGGTGTCAGTCTGTCACTTTACAGAGCGAGTGATGGTGGTTGCGCCCAGCCTGGCTGAGGGTGCTACACAACTGTTTTCCCCGACTGAAGCTCAAGCAGCATTTCACAGAGACGTGAATCGCCAGTTTTTCACTCAGCATCGGGGAAATTTCCTGACCATAAGCCATTTTTAAAAAGCCATTTGGGGTCTCAATTAGACACCCCTCTTCATGTGAACGTTTATTTTGATTTTGAGTTCATAGATTGCAAATGACAGTCAGTATATTTCAGTAGCTGGACAATTGTGATGAGCGTAAGCCTTCCCCTCTGTTTTTTTTTTTTTTTTTTTTTTTTCTCAGTTGAGTCTTGTTTTTGAGAATAATCAACTGCTTTGACAGTGACATTCCCACAAGGTGAGACCATTGAAAACTATTGAAGAGATCACTTACAGCATTGAAACTTGTGTTCATTTGACAAGCATGTAAATAAGCTCAAGTGAAACGTCAACGTTTCCATAATACCAAATACAGGCTTATCAAATCGAAAATGACAACAAAGTGCATTTAAGTGAATCTACTTTGTTTGTTCCCCACAATACTAAGAATGAATGAATGAATGAATGAATGACTGAAGGTCATCTTATCATATGCACAGCATTTTAGTCTTGGCTTCAGTGACGTGACAGATGATCACACGTTAACACAGTGCCACATAAATAAGGAGGGGAGGAAACCCCCCCCCAGTCCCTTAAAGCATTTCAATATTTATGTCCAGTTGTACTTGCACACGACATTTCTTCCTGATATGATGGGGCGTAGGGGAGAGAGCACAGGGTAGCACATGAGCAGGTGAACTGGGACAGTGTTTCTATAAGTGTCCTTCCGAGTATGGACAGTGCTGGATTCCCTGGAGCCTTGTCGTGGCCTCAGTGCCTCAAAATCTTCAATGTATGAACACTACGAAAAATGCAAAGAACCTACTTTACACTAATCACACAGTACTGATCTCTCAGCAAACCAACTGCAGTATGTCTTCAGCACATGAGCGATTTGTACACTATCTGGTTCTAAGAAAATGCTTTTTAGAATGTCTATGTGTGAACTTGAATTTTAAATTATTCTTTCTTTTTTCCTTTTTTTTTTTTTTTTTTTATTAAAAGCACAGACCTATTTTGAGAAAAGAGTTATGTAAATATTTGATTTATTTCATATCCAGGAAACAAAAGATTTACGTGTGGTCAGAGAATAAAGAGCAATGTTTTTGACTGTAGAGATGTGTTGCAAGACTGACTGAGGCCCATCCACCCAGATCTGAATATCTGCGTTATGAATGTATTATTCTTTAGTTCTGAACACGGCCCAATGTTCATCTGCATGATTCTTTAATCTCCTGAGGTGCCATTTTTCTTTATTTATTATCTTTTTTTTTTTTTTTTTTTTTACTGTTTATTGGCCCATTGTTGTAATTTTGGTCACAGTCAATAAGTCCAGAAACAGCTGCTCTGTTTTTTGGGAACAAACAAAACTTTGTTCAGTGCGCACACACGCACACACGCACACACACACACGCAACTCCCAAATTTGTGTTTTTATTTTCTTTGTTTGCCTCGGCTCACATCATAATTTACACTGGATAAGTCAGTCTGGAGGAGACACATTAGCTCATTGGCACAATGCATCTGAATATTACAAACTGCAGGTCCATAACACTTAAGAGAAGGATAGGACACACAACACGCTCGATTGATTGCCAAGGAAAGCTTCTGTAACTTGTTCTGTCGTCATCATTTCATGTTTGTGCGTGTCAGGAAAATGTTCTTGTTTCTTGCCAAACGGGACACTTTGAGACAAACTGAATGCCGTCATTGTTGTGTTCATGATTCTTGGTGCCTTTTTGTGAGCAAATAATTTATATAGTCAGAAATAATTTATGTACACTGCAAGAAATCACAAGTGGCAAAGTTCCAGTCCATCATGTTAGCTTTTCTTTGGCCAGATATTATAATGGGTTATCACTGCATTGTGGATTTCATTTAGAGGGAAATGGTCATATCCAAACTTGAAACCAAAAAGGTGCACTTTGTTATTTGGCTACTCGGTTACTTCAAGGACATTAACACTATTAATGCAGCCACATATGTTAAACAACACAAGTTTGCTACACTAAATCCAAAATGCTCTGTTGTCTCATAATCTGATCGTGTCAAAGGTTTCGTTTGGGACATTTTTCTCTGTAATCTGTTGGCCTTCTATTGATTTTAGTGTGTCTCTGTGGAACGGGTTTCCCCAAAAAGAAAAGAAAAAGCCTTATCAAAGAGTGAAAGAAAAAATGTGATCTACAAGAATCAAACACATTTCTACCCTGGATGTTTTCCCTTTTTCTTTTTTAAAGAAATAAAACAAATAAAGATTAAATCAGTGGTTATAGTGTGTATGTAATTGATCCACCTCCTCCTCAATTCTGATATCTGATGTTTTTATATTTTAACTGACAACATTTCTGCCCATCCTCAAAATCAGTTGTCTGCATTGTCTTTATGTTGCCTGCATTTATTCTGTACTTCTGTAGTTTTCCCCCCCTTGTCTCCCTGTTTTGGAGAGCAGCTCTGGAGAACGTCTGCTTCACTATACCAAAGGCCACTTCTTCAGTTGTACGAGTGCAATGTAAACAAACACACAAACACACACAGACACACCACAATGGAATATGTGAATCTAAACAGGGATGAAAAATGGCAGAGATGTTAACATAATTTTTTTTATTGTACAAAATATATATTTTGTTTTTGTTTGTTTTTTTATTTAAAGCTCACATTATATAACTGTGAAGTTCTGCTTATCAGTGTTAAGCCTATTGTAAATAATAAAGATATTGATGAATACTGTTTTGATGTGGGTTGTTGAGCTGCTTTGAAAAGTTTTAGTAATTTTAGATAAATAAAAATAAATATCAATTAAGTCTCACTGACACTTAAAGGGTCAGTCAAGTGTAAGAGGTCAAATTTATTGAATTAGAACAGATACAATTATGAACAACTTTTAATGAATAAAATGATTACAAATTCTAGTCAACATCCAGCAAATTGAAAGACAAAAATACCTACAGTTGAGTGATAGAACAAGCAAAGAGAGTTTGAACTGATGGTTCTAAGAAGAAAAAACATCTTTAAGGTAGCTGGACTGCAACTGACAAAACAGTTTTTCCCCTTTTCTGTTTTACCTGGTGACTAAAAATTAAAAAGATAGCACATATTCACTTTTGAGAGGCTGAAATTTCCTTTTTTTTTTTTTTATTGATGTGCTTTGGGGCATTTTGCTTTCAAAGAAACGTAATAATTTTAACATAAATAATTAATCAGTGAACAGCTGTTAAAGCAGTCAATGATTACTTTCCCTTTCCTAAAGAGTTCACTGTATTCCCCACCACAACAAGTTATTTAATTGGACCTTTTAGCACACCGTGAACATAATAAATGATGTACATAATAACAGGAGGAGGTGGTCTATAGCTCAAAGTAGAAGAGTGGTCAAACATAACTTGGTCCAGTTTGCCAAATAAAATAGGTGCTACTTGATTATTTCCATTCAACGCTACACTTCTACTCCACCACATTTTATTCACAACTCTAACAGCTGCAGCTGTACGAGTGACTTTTCAGATTAAAACATACAACAATATAACGCTGAAGTGCATTTTATTGACTTTGATTTTGAACGCAACTTTTACTGAAGTAAAAATCTGAATGAAACACCTTTATTATTATTATAACCTTTATTATTATTATTATTATTATTATTATTATTATTATTATTATTATTATTATTATTGTTGTTGTTGTTTTGTTTTTTATTGGATCGATAGAATTTGAAAACACAGGGATGACAATATCAAATAAATAAATAAATAAATAAATAAATAAGGCTGTTAAATGTACACAGACAGATTTAAATGATTGAAATGATTAAAATAACTAAAATAAAACAGATGGGTGACCCCCCCCCCCCCCCCTCCTCTCCCGCCTGACTCCCTCCTGACTCCCGCCCCATATCCGACTCCTCCCCGCCGGAGCCTGGTGTAAAGATGGCGTCCATCATGGAGGGCCCGCTGAGCAAGTGGACGAACGTCATGAAAGGCTGGCAGTACCGCTGGTTCGTTCTGGACTACAACGCCGGCCTGCTGTCATACTACACGGTACGTTCGCCCCCTGTGTTTGTAAGTGTTTAAAACTAACCTGGGGACTGAAGTTCCCCCCGCCTCCTCCCCAGTTTGTTGTCCAACCCGAGCGGCAGAGGGGCCTTGTGTTTGTCCGGAGTTGGAGAGTCTCATCTGGGCGAAAGAGGGCCGGTCCCCCCGGTGACGGACCGGCCGTTGACCAGTAGCACCGCTCCCCCCGCACCGGCCGACCAATCCGGTCTCTGCGTTTCTCCACAGCACTTCCGCTAACGGAGCTAGCTTTGGGGAGAAGGCTAAAAGCAGACACACAAACATGACAAAACATACTTTAGTGTGGTCACCGACACAAAGCGGGGTGAAGAGGCTTTAACAGCCCCGTCGGTGGGGGTGAGGGGGCACATGTGGCCCCCCGGTGGCTGGAGAAGGAGCCGCTGTAGCCGGCCGGGTAGCTAACAAACAGCAGCAGCTCGGTGGGGTTAGTGTTACTCTGATTAAAAGTGTCAGGCTGATCTCCAGTCTGAGCAACAACTCAGGACAGACCCACACACGAAGGTCACCGCAGGACCAGCTGGACTCCACAAACTGTTTCACACCAAGATCCAACCAGACCAGCAGCATTCAGCAGCTGCCAAACAAGTGTTGGTTTCAGCTTCTCAAATGGGAAGGACGACAAGATAAAGAATATACTTAGATTAAAATAAAAAAAATATGCTTTCCATGGAGTCAGGTTTCATGGAAGAACAGTGAATTTCATTACACTGTGGCATGATCTCAGTATTCTCATTTGCCTTTCATCCACCGCGTGATATTTTGCTCAAGTTGATGTTAAAATGTGGTATTTCAGTGAAAAGGGCCTTGTCTGAACTCTTATAATACAGTTGGATTTAATTGCATGTTGACATTTTAAAGCATTATTATATGATATTTCATTACCATCACATGGAGAGGTCTTGTTATGCAACTGATTTGTGCTAAATGTTCCAAATTGAATAAAAACAGCTTGAAGCTTTGTTGGTGCGTGCTACCTGTTACTGATACTTTTCTGCAGCAGACATTTTTCGATTTGACGTAGTAGAAAAGCATAACAAACAAACTTACCTGTGGCTCTGTTTTCCTCATGTAGTTAACCAAGTGACAGAGAGACAGCATGCACGTTCTTCAGGCGCAGAAACTGAAGCAGTTAAATGGGACTTCAGTTTTTTTTTCCTGTAATAATGTGACGAATTATTCTTAGTGAAAAAGGTTTAGCACCTTGTCCTGTATACAGTTTTAATACTTTATATGTTCTGTTGGTTTACAGTCAAAAGACAAGATGATGCGAGGATCCAGAAGAGGCTGTGTACGACTCAGGGTAAGATTCTCAGGATGGAGGCTGTCCTGACTGTTTATGACTTTGATAAATGAAATGCACACCCTGCCTACTTGGCTGAGTTGCTTGCCTGTCTCACCAGGTATTTGGAAGAGCTCTAAAATAAATAAGTCATTGTTTTCCTGAGTGCAATACAACAAAAAGGGTTGTATAACTTTTTGAGAAGTATTTTGTTGTCAGTGCAGTCCTCCTGAACCGTAAGTATTCGGTTGTACCAAACATGGAAAAAGGCAGTATTGTTCTGGTTTACCAGGCAGAGCGCTTAATGGATGTAGGAAGAAAAAAATCTGTTGTTGAACAGATTTGCTGCTTCCTCATTCACACCTTTTTTTTATGATGATGAACTTTTGTGGATTTTTCTCAACTAGGGCATTTGATTTGATGTTTTAAGTACTTGGTAATATCCACTAGATGGCAGCAGTTGTGTTACTTCTGTATCTGCCTTATTGTCTCTAATAAGGTGAGGGTGGTAAGATTCCCAAGGTAATTAGGCTTTCTGATCCAACAAGTAAAAGAAAATACTAATTTTGTGTTTGGTGTATTTATCCAGGATACGGCCTAAAGGGTAGGATTATATACATTTTCTTAAGCAGATCTGTCATCTAACAGTCAAAGCATGATTTGGGTGCCTTTCCTTATTGAGACAGTTGTGAGGTGAGTCAGTCCATTGTTGCAGCTAGCTCTGTTTCGAGATATCACTGAGCATTATCACTCAGGATATTGCTTTGCTGTGTGCAAATCAGGACAAATAGATTGCTTGTCTCTGCCTTGTGTGTTTACTTTCTGTCTCAACACGATGACTCAGCTGTGCATGTCATCACAGCATGTCAATGTGTGTGACATGATTCAAAACAAATCTGAGCTTTGATGGGCAGTGAATACTTTTTAAATTGTCTCTGTGCTACATGCCATAACATGAACCTGCCTGGCCAAGCCCTGTCACACTGTCTCCTGTGTTAGTTCTCAGATGCTCACTTGTAATTCTTATGGGTGTAGACAGAAGTGGATGTGAAAGATGCATCTGGGCACAATGTACTGTTGAGCACCTTGATCCTTGTGAAAAAGAGGAAGTATCTCTGGAAAGTACCTGAAAAGAGGATCCAGCATTATTTATGGACATGCAGGCACAGGTCAAAAGTTCCCTCCTTCACTGGGTCAATGTGACAGTGTCTTTTTGCAATACAGAAAATACATGATATGCATTGTGGAGCTGAAAAGTGCATCAGTAGCTATTAAATCATATTAATGCAATGGATGCTGAGCGCATTCACTTCCCCTAGAGTTGTATTTTGTGTTCCTGGATGCTTAGATTTTAACTTTTGATAGTAAAAAACACTTAAATTTCCTGCGAGTCCAGATTTGCCTGCTCTTTTACAACATAATTTCCATTGAGTAAAATTATGTGTTTGCCCTACTCACATGTCCAAAAAACATGTGGGAGACAGAGCAGTCTACTAAAATAGCCCTTCTGAAGACATGTTGAACTTAATTTGTGGTCATCAAAATGAATAGGCACTTTTAGAGCAAGTGAAGTTGTTGGTTAGTTAATTTCAGAGACTTCAATCAGACCTAGAACACAAAAATGGTGTTTTACTTATAAACAGAACACAAGTTTTGAATATTGGATGGCATTACAAAACAGCAGAAACAGACTATCACAGTGATGTTTAAATATTACAGAAATACTATTCATTCCTTCAACTGTTTATCCATTTCTGGGTCACGAGGGCCAGCAATACTAATTAATACAAAATCTAAATCAAATTAGATAGCCTAACACATGGCAACCATTAGTTACAGCCATGGGCAGTTAGAGAGATGATTTGTAATGCTTCTTTGTGCAGCTGTATATGTGCATTTAAAATGAATGTCCTGTAAGTTCTGTAAACATCTGTGGGGGTATTCTACTGTTTCCACAACAAAAAACAAAAAAAAAACAAAACAAAAAAAAAAAAACATGTGGCTTTAGTCACTGATGTGACTGTACATATCTTAAAAATGTTTGGTAAAAAAAAAAAATTAATACAAAGGCAATGCTTGGTGCTTCATAGATCTCTTCAACCCGACTTGCCTCCAATATTAGCTGCTTTCCTGTAAAATATAAGCAGAGTCACTTCTGAAAATACTCTTAATTGACTTTTGTGTTCATTTGTTGATCCTTATAACTACAGCACATCACAGGAAGGCGCACATGCATGACTTTTTGTTAGTCTTCCTTTGGGTTTTGTTGAAGTAAGAGATTAATCTCTGTGGATCGTAAGAATGGCAGTAACCACACCTTGTTTGTTGCTGTTGTGTCATGTTGTGACTGTCTAGCATTATCGCTTTCAAAGCTGCCAAAATAAAGTTCCAACACAATATGATAGGAAGACGGCCTTCACGGAGAGCTATCTTAATGGACTGCAAAGTCCAGCCGTTAATTTTTTCTCCACTCCGGGTTACTTTCTGTTATTTGTAGGTTCAGTGTCTAAGGAAGCTGTAAGTCACACACCCTGTTTCTGTTGCTAGGAGCCAATGTCCCAGTTAGCCAGTGGGCCATTTTTCTGCAGTTTGCTGCTAGCTGCTGGTCCCCGGTGTCTTTCTCTCCACCCTTCCCTGTCTTCCTCCTCCTTCACTCTCCCAAATCCCACCTCCTCCTCCACCTCCCCTCCCTTCCCTTCTTCTGTGCCATGTTCCAAAAGGCTGCATTCGTGTGTGTCTGTGCGTGAGAAGGGAGAAAAAAGAACAGAGTAACTATGAGGAAACAGATCATGCGAAAGGAGATGGAGCTTTTGCAGGAGACAGACTAAGGTGCTGAGATGGATTATGGCTAATTTGGGTAATTTACAAACGATACTCAGGCTGGGGGCTTCTTGTAACATGTGGAGGGCAGAAGGATAGAAATGGAAAGTCCAGTATGACGTGTCCCGCTGCCTGACTGCCTGGTTTTTTCCCCTCTCTCTCTCTCTCTCTCTCTCTCCATCTCCCTGTTTGCCTAGGGAGCTGTGATCGGCATTGATGACGAGGACGACAGCACATTTACCATCACTGTGGACCAGAAGACTTTCCATTTCCAAGGTGAGCTGCCCCCCCCCCCTTTTTTTATTTTTGTGCTCCTCGTGGCTCTCCCCTTTCTTCTTTTGTGTTGCCATCAGTTTTTTCTTCTGTGATCTCTTTACATCCATCCCTGCTGTTCATTTGCTCTCTCGCCCTCTCTCGCTCACTCTCTCTCTCTCTCTCACTCACTCACTCACTGCTCTTACCCTCCCCACCTTTTAAATACTTGAAGTGGTCTGCTCTAATGCCAGGAAATACATGCACATAGGCATCTACACAATGTCAAAGCATGCTGTGTGCATCTGAGCTTCTTCTCCGTTCCTCTGGAACCCCTCCAAGCTCTGCGAAGTTGGACTCGCATGTATTTCTATAGATAAACAAGATTTGTTCCACTGCAAGCTAGATTCCTCTGGAACACAACTAGCAAGTAAGGCTTTTTAAAAATTTTTCCTTCGGCCCTCCCGACTCTGACTGAGGACGAAGATTGCTGCTTGTGTGCAGTTGAGCCTCTGGGAATAATAAGAGAATACTGCTGAGCTGGAGGCTGAGCTCAGGTCTCTTCTGGTTGCTGCCGCCATTCGCCCTTCGGTACACCGCTGCCACCGCTCGCTCTCTAACAACCATAGGGACAGGATTGGCTCCCAGCTACAGCATCGCCACCCCCCCCCTCCTGTCCTGCCAACCCCCTTCCCTCTGTTTTTACAGTCAGCTATCCAGTCTCATTCAGCGTAGACATCCTTTTTTTTTTTATTTATTTATTTTTTTTAACTCTTATTTTTACTCTTATTGCTTCACCAGGTCTTTAACTAACTTCCTCCATGCATCCTTCATCTGTCCATTTGTATCCATTTTGACAACACCAGACACCCCCCCCCCCCCCCCCCCCCCCCATTAACACCTCACCATCAGCGCCCTCCCTTCACCTCCTTCTTGAGGGTCACCAGCCACAGTCCATGGGCCCCCAACCTCTCACACCTCCTCCATGCCCTCTCCCATGTCTGTGTTCCGAAGCTGTATGCTGTGGTTCTACAAACGCAAGGGTAAGGAGAAAACCGTGCACGTCTCATCAGCATGCATGCCAGCCCCAAGGCGAAAGGATCGAGAGGAGGCATTGTTTGTTTGTCTTCTGGGATTTAGCGTGAGGGTGGAGTACGTTCTGTAGCACACGGTTGAATTGGTTTTGTTATCAAGGTTCAAGGATTGTTCAGAGCAGTGTGCGTACTGTTAACTATCTGACAGCTGTGAAGACGGTATGCAGTGCCCCATATTAGTCAAATGTTTGTCCAGATTGTGTGACTATTTAGTTGTTGCAACTTGTGTTTGGCATATTCTTCAATGGTTTTGCTGCTTTAGCTAAACAATGATGTAATCTTTTTATTTTACCTCGGGAAGGGGATATTTGTGCATCCATTTTCATAGTATTGTGTTTGTCACTCTTAAATATATGTAATGTTATATTCCTAACCTTATCTTAATAATTAAAATTTGAATTTAATCTGAGTAAATATGAGTATTTGACATGAGCTGTAGAGCCTTAGTGAGTTAAAGCGTCCGTTTTAATTTATTGCATTAATTTTGTACTTCCTGTTGTGATATTATCAGATTGCCTGACTTCAAGACACCCCTGAATCAGTGAAAGAGTTGAACAACATCCAAAGTGTATGCAAATGTAAATTTCTGCCTAAATTTGAGTGCATTATTCAGAAACCTTCATTAATGCAGTCAAAGATGACATTTAATTTCTGGCTGCATGAAGAAGAAACGCAGCCAACAAAGATGATGCAATGCAACAATATTTTAGAATTAGAATTATTTTTTTTTTGTTTCCTTTACCAATGACCGTGTATATACAGTAAGTAACTCTTTATCATATCTGTCAGTGTCTTTTTATAATAATGTTACTGAAGGACATCATCATCACAGTCATCTGTTTTAGTGAGAAAACAATGAAATGTCACTGAACGACATCTGCTCTCCATATACCCAAAGGAGTACTGTATCATGTCATGTAGTCCCACTGGATGAACAGGCAGAAAATTTGGCACTAAATATGTGCTGAACATGAGAGGCTGGATACATCAGCGTAGCATAGCTTGGATATCATGACATGCACAGGATGTTGATCCAGAGATTTCTCAGTGCTGTAAAATGATCCTGATCTTAGCATGTTATGCAGTCAGTCCCACAGGATTTGCAATGTTGCCTGAATGTGTCTTCACGTGTGATGGGTAGATCATCACTGCAAAAATTAAGAGTGGTAAAAACAGAAGATCCAGGAAACCTGGAAACCTGTACTGTTTGCCAGATTTTAAGTTTTCAGTGCTGGGAAGCTTTTGCTCGTCCATTATCTTTAGCATTTTCATGCTTTATTTTTGTGTAATGGGATGTTCATTCACTCCTCTTCTACCGTTTATCTGTTTCCTGGGTCGCAGGGAGTGCTGGAGCCAATCCCAATGTACATTGGGCAGTGGCGGGGGTCACCCTGGACAGGGTGCCAATCCATTGCAGGGCCAACACACAGAGACAGACAGAGACCAACAGCCCCTCACACTCAGACTTACGGGCAATTTAGAGTCACCAGTTAACCTGAACATGATGTCTTTGGATGGTGGGAGGATACCAGACTAACATTAATAATCCCAGAAAGTCCTGTTAGGTTGAAGTCTAGCCCTGAGCCTACCAGCTGGCCTGTGTAAGCCTGGAGTGCAGCTCTGTACTGTCTTTTCTATTTAGAGAAGCATACATTATTCACCGGCTCCTCTCCCCCGGCGGTGTATCAGAGATGCCTGAGAGCCCTTTAGCTTCCCCCTTTCCTCTTTCCCCCTCTCTGCTCACATCCACCCTCTCTTTTCTACAGTGGCTATCAATATCTCATCTTCTCTTCCCTCTCTGTGAGGGTTTCCATCCTGCCCAGGGCATCAGTACAGGGGCAGAGACCTTCTCATGATCTGATCCTGATCACTTCACTCTTGGGTCGTTCTCAGCTCCAAATCATCAAGCTCATTCAGTTCTGCAAACTTGACATGTATATTTTGAAAGATGTGGAGAAACCAAATGCCCTAGTCAAAGTAACCTATTGTTTTCATTACACTATATAATTATTAAAATAAAGTACTGAATAGATACTTAGTTTTCCCACCAGTGCATTATTCCATTGACCTTAGATTATATTCATTGTGATATTCATGCATTTTCACATTGCACATGGGTAGCCACAATTTTATACAGAAGTGACAGGTGGCAGTCCAAAACATGAGACCCCTTCCCCTGTCTTCTCATTGTAGCATGTACTGAAATATTTCTTTCACTGCAAGATGACAAGAACAGAAGGAATAGGGGAGGGATGAATAATTGACAGGCATTTTGGAGAAAGGAGAAACACTATTATGGAAAGAGGCTGACTATTGTAAAAGGAAATATCTGAGATAGACTGATTGGTGTAATTGGAGGAAAATCTTTTGGTGATCAAAATACCACTGGTGCTGTTTCATTTTGTGTGTTCATTTATCTGTCTTTCTGCTGTCTGTGAGACACCAAGTATCTATGGCTCCATCTATGTGGAGTTTTTGTTTTTTTGTCCCAAAGCTGATATCTCAGACAATCTTCCAGATGTAAGTTGGAGACAAAAAGAGTATGTTCAGGCACGTACAACCGGGAAAAACATGAAGATGTGAGGTTTAAAAAAAAAAACAAAACATTTTTCAGATATGTCTATGTTGAGTTAATTAAAAAAGGCAGCCATGATGCAGGAAGGTGACGCAGTCTCAAAGAATTTATTGGAGTTGCTTGCTTTACCATTAGCACCAGCACAAAATGATACTGAGCGAAAACAAAGAATTTATGTGGATATAGACACAAATATATTGGTGGATATATACATACATATATGTATCTTTTTTGTTTACAGTAATTGTCCTTACTGTTTAAGTGAAAGTATGCCAAAATGTTTTAAGATGCAACTCACTCGTCTTTCCAATTAACTCCTCCTGTATAATGCCAGCTCTTTGCTCTATAATAAAAGCCTAAAGGGCTAAAAATTGCAAAAATGTAAAATTAGTATGAAAGTCCGGAAAAACATCAGGACATGAGCATGATATTAACCTTGTCTCATGTAAAAGTGAAAGAATTTTTACACATATCTGGGGGAAAAGATGCAAATGGACAAATACAATTCTGTGAGCCTCTTCTAAACGTGGATGTAAAACATGGATGTAACTGCCGTTTGGTTCCATGCATGCCACATTTGAGTAAAGTACACCAATATCTTAGGTCATATCCTTTTTGCAGTGATTGACTCGTTTACTTTTCACATGTTGTCTTGATGATTTTATGGTTTTGTTTACTTCTACACAGTATATTAGAATCGCAGGTTTGGCATGCATGTATGTTGTCCCGGTGGATATGAGGTGCTGTATTCTGTAATGTTGGAAATTAGATTCCCGAATCCCTCTGCATTGGCTCCGTTTATGGAAACGTATTCAGCATTGTTTCATTTTGCAGTTACATGGTTTTCTGCACTCTGTACGTCTGCATCTAGCGCTAATCTTCATCTAATAACTGTCAAGGTCTCGCTGTAATCGTTAGGACCATGTGTGTGGGTGGATTTGTTGGAGTTTAGTGGTGCGAGAAACAGTACCTCCTGTATGTGCTTGTTCTTCTAACAGCTTAATTCTGCTTCTCCACTTTCATCTAGAATCAGAGCCTGCCGTAAATAAGATTTAGTCGGCATGCCTTCCTCCGTTATGACACTACTTATCAGCTAGTCTAGGAGACTGTAAGACTACTAGAAGGCTGAAACAGTATCATAAAACTCCAGTGCTTGTGTTTTCAATGTCAGGTTTTTGCTTTAACTTTGTGACTTTTAGACTTTTGTCCCATTTGTTCAACAGTTAAATTTCATAATCGCTGTAAAAGCACTTTTAAACCCTTTAAACCCAAAAAGGACCAAAGAAAGTTTTTATGGTAAACAATGTAAAGTTTCCTTATCTCCCAGTAAAGAACAAAATTGACTGACGCATACAAAATTCTAGATGTCTCCTCCATGGTCTATGTTTTATGTAGCTCTAGACCTTAATATAGACCTACCAGAATACTGACTGTGCTGCACTATGTTCAAATAGGTACACGCTTTCCCCAAAGCATATTGCATCCTGATCAGTCCTCAAAGTTTGGCTTGACCTGCTCTGCTCTCTAGATCAAGACAAGTTGATGTTTAAAGGATAAATGACTTGTTGGTTTGTTTGGCTATATGAAGGCCTAACACTGAAGCCTTGTGTCAGAAAACAGCCACTGTCATGACTCTGTGTGTCCCCTCATACTTCTCACACACACCTGGGAAACTAAACTGTGGGGTAGATGTGAGCCACAGACTGGGAGAAAAATTGGACCTGTGACACAGTTGATAGAATGACAGAGTTAGTGTTTGTTTTTGTTGAATGGCCCTGCTACTACATTCCTCTGTCACGAATATAGCTAAACAACATTAGCCACAGTGATTTGTTCCTCTGGAGAGTCTGTTTGGCTGAGAGGAAAGTGAAAGGGTAGTGAGGTGCTGTCTGAGTGGATTGGCCTGAGCCTCGGCTGCCTTTTAATGTCTTTAAAAGCTTTTCTGCCATAGCACTGCTCAGTCTCAGTGCGAGCACAGCCATTCATCTGCTGTACTGTCTTGTTTCCAGGTCCATGAAAAATGACTCCTACACAGGATATACTTTTCCAGCTAATTCAATGGTATATATTATATTAAGTTCTTCTCTCACAGCTTTTAGAGTTGTTTTTGACTGTGGTGGCCAGTTTCCACACTAAAGCAGAAGTAAGGCTCATTGTCATACAAGAACTGAAAACTTTTGATAATTAAAGACATCCTGACAGAATGGAGTCCTGTCCAGTCTATGTCCTGACAGAGGATGTAATATTGTATCCGGGTACACTGTTGGCACCAAAAAGTGCGTATGTGCCTTGTGCAGTGTGTGCGAGTTGCATGTGTCAGGGCCTGTAATGGATCAATGTTAAATGTCGCTGGCAGTCTGTTTATTCTGTGACTTTGCTCTGTGGGTGCAACCTCACCCTTCTCTGTTTCACACTCCAACCCCAAAAACCACTGTAAAAACTCATGCAAGAACCAGGACTGCATCACTTCAAGGAGCCTAATCTCATGTTCATGTTATAGAGAAGTACAGGTTCTTCTGGTAAATTCAGGTCAGTCTTGGTATTAAGGTTCAGATAGGACCTGGTTAGTTCAGTTTAATTTTTATCTAATGTTCTGGACTATTTTTTTTGGATGGGCACACTGACTTTCTGCAACAAGAGGTTGCCAGGCAGCAGAAATTAAAAACGTTTACCATGTATGTATAACCTATTTCTGCCTGACTAGATTTGCTCAGCAGAGAGTAGTGCTCCTCATGTCCCCATAACACTCAGCAGAAAATAAGAAATAATCCCATTTACCAGAATGTCAAATTTCTCCTAAAGCCATTTCAGGGCATGTGGAATGTCCAGACGACTTTCTGTATTTGATTTGTAGCCACAAAGTTACTTCATCCTGATTTAAACCATTTTATTCCTTGTCTTATTTATTTTTGCAGATTATTTCTTCAGTTATTTGATCAGTGTTTTGTATTCTAACTCTCAACAGCTGCCTCTTCAATATCCAAAAAAAAAAGACTATACAATAAAACAAATGGTTATCGTCTTATTTGTGAGTCTACATATGGATTAATTATTATTATTATTATTATTAGAGAGGAAACAATTAAAGTGTTTTTGATAAAAAGCTAACTCATCTTATTGAATCCACAGTTTTCATGACTGCTTTACCAGTGTTCGTGTCATTTCACATTTGTGTTATGGAGTCACTAGTGTGTAACACAAACGTATTGGCTACTGCTGGATTTTGTGTGGAAAATGTGGTTCACTGGGTGTGTCATCTGTCTCTGCCCTCAGCCCGAGATGCAGACGAACGGGAGAAGTGGATTCACGCCTTAGAGGGAACTATCCTCCGCCACACCCTCCAGCTCCGGGTATGTAACCTTATTTGCATAAGTATATGTATCTAGGCATATGTGTCTGCGTTTCCTGACAATTATACCTCCAAAAATAAATGCTTTTGCTTCAGGGCTCTATTGCCATCATCTGTCAATGTAGTTTTACTTTTAACAGTTTATTTTCCTAAACAAACATGCTCCTCTTCGTAACACCTCACATTTCTGTGGGAAAGAGGATGCTTTAGTGAAACTTAATGTTAACCAGGGATTATCGTGGGATTTTTATCAATCCTCAAATTACATTTATTTGCATACCTCATGAATCACGTACTGGGCTATACCACAGCACCCATATGATGGCGTTGAAGTGTCTCAGTGTCTGTCAAAACTTTTAAATATATATATATATATATATTTTTTTTTTTTATTATTATTTTTATTTATTTATTTCTTTATTTTTGACTCATTAGGTGTCTGTTAGTGTAACTAAAACAAATAGGACATTCATAACTTCATAAATGAAAGCTGTTGCAATATGTGGCCTGTTCAGACTAAAATGAGGGCAAGGATTTTTTGTTATAAGAAAAGACTGTCTAAGTGTTGAGACTTGAGTGTCTCAGACAGTTATTCCTGCTTCCTTTGCCCTCCAGTTGTTTCCCTGCCCAACCCGCCCCCCCACACCAAACCAACCCTATCTCCTTGCTCCCTACAGTCCTCATCTATGAGCAGTTCCTCCCACCCATTTCCCCTCCTTCTCACCCTCATGACCAGCCTTTTCATTTGATCTCCCTCCCTCTCCCTGCCTTCGTCCCTCTATGTGGCAAATCCCTCTGATGTGCTACGTGTGCCTGCTCCCACTGTGCACACACATACGCACAATATCTTCTCATACTCACTCTGCTGTCATAGCATCATGTGACCTAGCAGCAGCCAATGTAGGAGCGGCTTGCTTGATCAACCGAACATCTGCCTCACCTGCTCCAGCCAATCGGTGGAGCTCTTAGTGCTTGTTCTGATTAGCACTTGCTGCTGCTTTGTGTTTTCTGCCTGCATGAGAGGAAG
Organism: Echeneis naucrates; assembly: GCF_900963305.1. Classification (NCBI taxonomy): domain Eukaryota; kingdom Metazoa; phylum Chordata; class Actinopteri; order Carangiformes; family Echeneidae; genus Echeneis; species Echeneis naucrates. The sequence goes on from NC_042514.1 coordinate 4,769,046, forward strand.
TGTGCCTTTCCTGCCAGGGGAGGGTCCTGGATTAACTCAGCTCCTTCTGTCTCATAGCAAACGCTCAGCTGATAACTGCTGCCGAAGGATATATTGTAGCCAGACTAGTTTTCCCGGCTGGAGGCTGCTGTGGTTTATGTTGGCAGACTGCAGTGGAGAGCAAGAAGAGGAGATTGTTTTCTATTTTTGTGTGGGGAAGGAGGAGGGAGGGGAGGAGGTTGAAAGAACACTAACTTCATCTGAGCTGGCAGTTTGTTACTATAGAAGGAGCAAAACGAAAAAGAAAACGATCTTGTGTCAGGCTAAATTGCCTGATGGGAGATATGTACATGGTTTAACGCAGCATGTCCATTGGAGCAAAGCACCCAGTAAGTAAAAAAACACACACACACACACACACACACACACACACACACACACACAACGCCACTGCACCATAACAAGGAGCATTTAAGCGGATGCAGTGCGCTGCTGGGGCAAAGTGGGTCACACTATGCAGAAAGACAAATAGAAACAGGAGGCAGGGTGACCGTGCGAGAGCAGTGTTTGTCGAGTCCAGGGTGGTTACATGGGTTTGTGAGTGTTTGTGTGACTTTACAGGTTGGTCAAAAATTTTCCTGTTATGACAAACGTGTCCGCATACATGGTGTGTTTGGTGGGAATGAGCAGGAGTGGGGCTGCAGACATATGGGAATATTTCAGGAATTTCAGGAACAGTGAAGGAGTGAGCTACATGACGTGCTGCTGTTTTAACCAGCCACCTGCCTCTAAATTTCTGCTTCCAAACTTTTCCAATCTTTACTGTGGAAATAGGTACTTCCCATTCTTTATGTGTGTTGACAAAACACAAGATCCTGTTTGTTATGTAATAATGGAGTTATTTTCTGTCTTGTGATTTTTTTTTTTTTTCTTCCCTCCCCAGTATGTCAGGTTCTTCTTTCTTCAGTTACTTTTGCCACTTGTCTACCGCTCCAATGCAAACCTGGCTAGTTGATAAGTACAGTACAGTCTAACAGTCTAATTTTTCACAACAGGGCATGTAATTTAGACTGCACTTAATTACCTGTATATAACTGTGTATAATGTTTTGATGCAGCCCCTGGGTGATTTAATAACTTAAATCATTTGGTAAAACTATTCGTGTGGGATTTTGTTTATCATAATGTTGGAGTAGATTAGGTTTAAAGTACATTTCCACTGTATTCTTATGTCATTTGAAGATTGATGATTTAAGTCTGTTTGTCTTACTTAATTTTGAAGGAAGCACTGAAAGTGGCTGTGCCAATCCAACAAATGCCATATGGACACATTGGCACAGCATGTTACATTCACATCTACATTGTTTTCCTAATTTGATTTTTGATCAGGCTCTCTTGTAGCCAGCTGTATTTTTGTTGTGCTAACAGTGAAAGCACCTTTGATCCTTTGAGGAAGTTTAACTGCCAGTTTCAGACTTGCTGTTAACTCAGACTTTGTTCTCTTTAAAGCTTGGGTTTTTCTTTTTCTGGTTTAAACTTTAGCAGGTCTCTGTGCAGCTGTTAAACAGAGCTTGGATGTTGATGGCTTTTCTTCATGTCCCTGTGAGGTTGTCTTTAGCAGGAAGAAAAGTCCCATCGAAGGCGAGTCTGTCGCGCACAGTATAATAAGAGCAGGATTTACTAACATGACACTGTCTGTTTAATCGTACTCACTGCTTTTTAAGTCAAAGTGATCTGTGTTTTTCCATGTCTGGCTGCTGTGTGTGTTAGTCATCTGACTGATCTGTCTGGCTTCACGTACAGGGGTTGTTGTGTTGTCGACAGGGCTGGGTGTCCTCACTATTGACAGATTGTAGCCAAAAATATGAACAAATTTTTACAGGACGTTTTGTTCTGTGAGAACATTTAGCTGCCCATTGTCCTGTTTTTGGTTTTGTGTCACAACCAACAGGATTGTTCTGGATTCTTGGGTGAGCTCAGATGGACAGAGCTGATGCACGCTCATGTCTAGTCTGGCAATAGTCAAATAATTACTTTTGAATGGATACTACGTAATGAAATTGTCTGTCTGGGTTTCTGTGTGTGATTACATGTGTGGAATCTGTGCTTCTGATGGGGCTAATAAATGCAATAATTAACAAACAACGAATTTCAAGTGCACCTCAGCTCATTTGCACACTCGATTCTGTGAATACTGAATTTCTCCCCATGCTGATTTAGATTTGTTGAAGCCTGAAAGCTGCTGGTCTCCAGTCAGGCAGACAGACCTGCTACCCTTTCATGGAGGCTATCCTTTAAACAATAGTAGTCGTATCTCCCCCAGTTCAATACGTTGCTGGAAGATTCTCCTGAATTGTTGATGTTTCTGTCCACCATTTTGTGTACCACTTTACAAAGCTTACCTGGCCAGGAGGTGACAGACTCAAACCTTTTTTGTTTTTCTTTCTTTTTCTTTTTTTTTACACCAATGGAGGATATGTGAATACATGGCCTGGAATATTGCCGATGTCTGTGTATTTTGAATATGCAAATACCAGTGTGATATTTGACATGGATTTGTTTGGGACTGCACTGATCTCAGCTGTATTTGTTTCTTCATCCTCAGGAGGTCGAGACAGGATTTGTTCCAAGTGTTCAAGACTTCGATAAGAAGCTAGCTGAAGCGGATGCCTACCTACAGATTCTGATTGACCAGTTAAAGGTAGGACTCAGTGTAGACATGCCTACCCATCCTCATCACTTCATCTGTAGTGAGTCACAACTTCATGACCTTATATGTGCAATATATTCCAGCTGGGCAAAAAATTAAATGCTGCAACCTAAAATATAAACTCTTATTTTAAATCAACATGCAGCACATAGTATTCTTTATTGCATAATATGGTATACAAGTCAGAGCCATAAGCATCACTTTCATTGATGCTTGTAAGGGTTTCTTTGCTGGTCTCAACATCCAAACAGACGTCATTGAGGAATAAGACTTGTGGCAGCACAGTGACAAAGCAGAAAACCACATAATGAACAAAGCCGCAGCAGCATATCGTCTCAGGCAGAAAATCTTCATGACAACACTGTGAATGCCCTTCCTCAGAGGAAAGAGCTTGCCACTGCCACATTATCTGAAGCCACATCGTCTGTGCAGAGTCACCTTCTGATCATTTTAATGCTCATTTCACTGCAGCCCCATCTTAGCTCATGTTCCATCCTTCTCTTTCCCCTTTTCATCTCCCATACAGTTGTTTGATGAGAAGATCAAGGACTGCAAAGAAGATGAATCACGCAGAGTGAGTACCAGCAGAGCGTCTTTGTCCCTGCATCTTGCCTCTCTGGTCAGTGTTCTTGTCATTAAGGACAACTAACAGCAGGGAAAGAGGACACATGACACATGGACCTGAGGACAGAGATGGCTGTCGTTGTGGTGCAGATGTTAATTGTCACATTTAAGATGCCATACCATGTCATATCATGTCAAGTTATAGCAGTGTTTCAGAAAAGGAGTAGTGATTAGAAAACATATATACACGTGTGTGGGGGGAGGAGAAAAAAAAAAGATTGTATATAAAAAGATTTTTAGGAGTTTGGAATGACTGTTGGAATCACTGTGCTAGCTCTACTTCATTACGGATTAGTAATTAACATTCATAAGAGGTGCTTTTTTTTGTATTTGTAAGGGCATTCATTTTTCTCAGAGGAAGCAGTTGAGTTTCAGGGCGCATCAGTGGAGCTAAGTGTTGTGGGTGTGGGTTGTTGTTTTTTTGGTTTCCCCCCCCTTTACAAGAAGCTTCCTCTCTGAGATTAACACAGTTTTTCTTATTTTTTTCATTGTCTCTTTACTAGTAAAACACAGGAAAAACAGTTGGATATTATTTCATTTCTTTATTTGGTGTTAAACTAACTGAATACTGACTCAATCAGATTGTGTTTGTTACTGATGGATTTTAAAACTTTTTCTTTCTACAGAAAATTGAAAATTTGAAAGAGACTACTTGTGTAAGTCAGATGTGAACACTTTCCTACCCATCTTTCAGTTTGGCCGTAGATCCTTTTTTAATGAATATCTCTCTGTTTTTCTCTTTCAGAGTATGGTAGAGTCCATCAAGCACTGTATTGTATTGCTGCAGATTGCCAAGGTAAACGCAATCTGAGCATGTTTCAATCCCCCCTCCACCTATTTCGTTCTGCGGTTTCACTGTAATCATTGTACTTGTGAGACCTCATCAGTGCATGCTGTGTGCGAGCACGAGTGTGTCTCTGGGATAGTTCCCCGCTTACAGTTGCCGCCTGTGCTGGTGGTTGATGAGGGTGTAGCCAAGTATTCGTTTCATCACATGTTCAATTCAGTCCCGTTGTAAGGAAGTGAAGCAATCATTTCTGCTTCATGTGAGTTTTTTACGCGAATTGTGTTTTTCAGTTCTGAATAAGATTCAGGGAAACATTTAGCAACCCAATCCTTATCGATACTGAAGGGGATTTTACCATGTGATGAAAGGATTCCTGCATGTGGCAAGTGGGTGAATATTATTAAGCTCCATGTATAGAGAGGGATGGGTGTCATTGGTCTCTACACCACAGATGCTCACGATGCTTTATGAAATGAGTCTTGAACCGTTCTATACACATAGTCTAACATTGTCTTTTCAAAATTTTAAGGACCAAAGTAACGAACAGCAACACGCAAACGGACTTATAGTAAGTTTGACATTCTCTGTCCATGACAAAAATAAAAATCAAACAAACTGCTAACTTTCTTTTCTGGCTTAATTTATTCTCCACTATAGAAAAGCAAATAAGTCAGATCTCGTTAGTGCATGCTGTCTTATTTGGAGATAAGCTCTATCTGAAGCTCTTTCTTTCATGCCTGCCACCTCTATCTTCTTAATTAAGTTAATAATCTCTCGATTTCATCTGGGATTTCAATTCTTTTAGCGATTGTCAGCAACTATTCTTTCCTTGATCAAGATACATATGTGCGTGTGTGTGCAAACTGTGTGTATGTAGACTATATATGTGTATTTGCATGTCTCTACATGAAGAAATGTTGCACTTCACTGAGTAATTGGAGACAACTAATACACCATTGATTAACTGTGTCCACACTGCCTGCTTATTGAACGACTGAGTTCAAGCCATGTGAGAACTGTACCAGCTCCGTAGGTGTCCTTTCCTGATGTCAGTGTTGCATGGTTCCTAAATCACATCCTGTTTGTTGTTCACAACTATTTTCCAAAGCACTTACTGTATGTTTTTATGTTGATTTCTTATCTTCTGTGCAGTTTGTTCTGTTAGTTTGGAATAATAGCTTAAAACACCACAGAGCTCTATTTCAAATAACTCTACAGTCCTATCATTCTGCTTTTGCTGGCTGTAAAAACTTTAAGGAAATTCTGATAAATTTGTGTTTTAAAAGTTTTACTGCCAGCCATTAAACTTTTAGAGAGAATGAACAACCAAAGCCAAACAATCCCGTCATGCATGTCCATGTTGCTCATAGTCAGGCTCTTTTTCGGACAACACTTTGTGTATGCAGTGAGTCAGAGGAAATCATTTTCCAAACAGTTCTGGCTCACAAGAATTACAATGTAATCAAAAGCTCATTTTGTTTAAACTGTGAGGTATTACATATCTTTGTAGAGCGGTGTAAGTGGAAGCAAAGATTAGTGGACTGAAGAGCAAATGAAATGTACATTAACGCCGCCCAACAAAATACAGCCTTTTTCTGGAAGTTGAAATATTAATTTAAGACTTTTCTGTAAGCTTTGAAAAGTGGTTGGTAATTGTCCTGTGATTTGTTGGTAATGGACTAGCACAACCTCTTTTTTGCGGTCCTTGAAGGAAGAATCCCACAGGAGCTGTACAGCTCATAGACCTGCATTGCTCTTATAGCTGGCGTAATCTCACAGTCATTAAGTACAGCACTATGTAGTATAAATAGCACAGCATAAGCTCTGTCTTCACATCTAATTGCACATGTTTTTATCTGGCATAAGCTTTGCACTAAAGATATCGTTGCAGCTTTATAATGCCTGTCATGTTGCCTGTGCATCTATAATGTGGAGCAAATGATAAATGCACAACAGACCTTAGTTGAAACACTAGCAGTATGTTTGATTGACCTTGCCAAGTACTGCACTGCTGGGGGAATTGCTGTAAAGTGCAGGAATCATTTAAACAAGCAGACCAGAATTTGGTCTAGTATTTATTTGTCAGAATTATTTATGTACTGTGATTGGTTTAGGTTTGCTTTGTTGTACGAGCTACCTGCTACATTATTAAATTCACTGAAAAAAAGAATTAATCGATGATGACAGTGCTCAAAGCTGGTTTCAGCTGCAACTTTCTCTCTCTCTCTCTCTCTCTCCACCCGCATTTGCTTCATGTCCTCTTTGCAAGGCCACAGGCTGGTCCCACCATGACAAACCAATATTTCTGTAATCGGCTATAATTAGTAGCCCTCGCCTTACTTTCATGGAGGTACGTAGACGAGGCAAGCATTGGGCAGTGCAAAAGGGAGGGATGGAGGCAGCAAGAAAACAGGACAGAAAGGCAAATTGGGCTGAGATGTCAGTCCAGGAATCACTGCATGACATTTCCTACCTCTGTTTTCTTTTTAGTGAACGTTGACAAAATATTTTGGATAAAGGTGATTCTAAGTAATCTTAAGAGGAAAATGTCTCATTTAGAGAAACAACAATGACTTTGTATTGAAGCTGTTCTTCCTCTGTGGCCAGTATCTGCCATGCATCAGTGTTGTGGAGGCCTGTTGTCAACTTTCTGGTACCACTTTATCCCCGTCACTGTATCTTCACCCTCACAGCCTAATGTCTCCTCCTGTTGATTTCAAATGAGTTACTCTAAATTTGCATAGAAAACTATTTTCTGGAAAAAAAACTAAACAAAACTTTAGTTACAGGCCAAGTCAGCATAACAAGATAGCATATCTCATTGACCAGATCTAATTTCAATGGAACCAAAAGCCCTGTGGGTAGGTTGGAGAAAGGAAAAAGGGTCGATGTAGTTTCACTTTGTTTACCATGTTGTTGTAGTTGTTCCACTCAGTTAGGTCATCGGTGCCAATGACCCCGTTAAAATAAGCCAACTGGCAGATTAGTTATTGCCTGTTTGTGTCTTTAAACAAATACATTGGATACATGAAGTTAAGGTGGCACTGATCAGGGCAGGCCTCAACAGATAAGAACGTCCCTACTGATTTTGACAAAAGGGAAATCAAGAGCCGGACAGTTTCAACATGTTACACAGTTAGAATGCAGCCCAGTGGAGTTAATTAAACCCTTTTTAGACCGGTGGTTTGCTCAGAGTTCAAAGGCACTGTTAGTTGTTGTGCAAAGGTACTACAGGCATTCAGATTTCAGGCATTGTTGTTGATTTCGCATTGATCAGATTAATGAAACTTGGCAACGGCACTCTTTTCAGGAAATGGAGTGAAGGGAAATTGATCGTCCTGTGGTGGAGAGCACATATATTATTTCACAGTTCTTGTTGTCGTGTAGATGTAGCATTAAACTGATCTATAATCAGTATACAAGCTGTGAAGCCGAGAGCTGATTTGGGTTTGGAGAGCTTGCATTGACGTCTGGCCTGTATGTGAAAGGAAATGGTGTTCTGCTGTGGTACGCATGTGGTCATTTGGCTTTATGCTATTAAAATTAGTTTGAAGTTTGGACAGTTTATAGGCCAATAGTCTGTTAGATAGCACTTAAGATAAAGTCTGGTGCACAGGGAGTGGTGTCAGTGTCATTTTGTTGCTGCAAAGGTCTAATGTCACTTCCAGGCAAGTTGTTTTTGTTGTTAACAGAAAATTTGCTTTTGTTTGTTTCCTTCAGAGCACCATCAACCCAGTGGATGGGATCTACCAGCCCCCTCTGGATACTCCTGTAGTCAACACCACAATGCCAACACAGACCACACTACCAGCAGGTACCATCTCAGTCACACCCTGCACAGTTAGGCTTTGGGGGGTTGTGTGTGTGATGAGGTACCAGTCTCATGGTGTCAGACCTCACAGGTGACAACAGCTCCCCCTGTTGTTCCGATCTTCAACTCCTCCAGCTGACGTTTCCACTCAGTGAAACACAGTTAATGTCACAGTATTTGTTTGAAAATAAGCAACAAGGACTTTAATGAGTAAATATTGTGTCCTTCAACAACATTTGAAAGTCTAATGTTTTCCTGTTTGATCGCACTGCTCCCAGCAGTGGGATGAAAGCTGAAGAAAGTTCTGTCAATAGCATTTAAGGCTTTTAATAAAGGTACTAAATGTTCTTTCACTGTTTGAAGGTAAACTGATACCAGATCAGATGCTGAATGTTCACCAGGGTCATGCTGCATGAACTTCGACATCGAATGTTTTTCTCTGTCGAAGCAGTTTCCTGTCTCTCAGTGTAATTATGCTTTAAGTCGCATTAGTCTGTAGTTAAATTACTAAATTAAGTAAGAAAGAATTTAGACTGAAGCTTTCTTTGCTCTTATGGTCGAATGGCTTTGACTAGACTGTTAACAAATGCCTTGAAAATGAACAGTGTAAAGTAGGCCATCCTAATTTCAGTCCCAGACTATGAAATTCCCTTCAGATGAAGCGTCGGTCTTTGGCGCCTCAGACAGTTTTCTCAGCGGCCTTCCATGTTGGACAGGTTAGCTGGTTCAGGAGTGATCTGGCTACAGGACTAACTCTCTGCCTTGCTCTTTTTGCATCAGACGTTTCTCAGGTGTGTAAAACAGACCAACGACCCTCCACATTACCGGTTGGTCCCGTTGTCACGGTGATGGGCAGTCTGCAGACCCCAACTCCCAACAGCACAGGTACAAGTTCATTGCGCTTCAGCAGCCAGCAACACTATTATCACTAAGATAAAATAATAATAAATATGGAATTATCACTTTGTTTAATGTTTACATAAAAAGAAATCAACAACCTCAAAATAGATGTAGAAATACTATCTGAATTGTTGCTGTGGTTCTCCAACCTGGGGCTCTGTGTCCGTTACCATAAAGTAAATTAAAAAGGACAGAGACAGCTCAGGTTCTTGCCTGGTTGTTTTCTGTGCTGAGGCAGCAGTATTAAAGCGCTGCGCTCTGCACTAAGGAGCTAAGCTGCATGCTCGAGTGCACTGTCAATATGCTCTGCGGAGGAAGCTATCAATATGTTGAAGACAGGTTACTGTAGATGATGAGCTGGACTGGGCTCTAGTTCAAGAATATACAGTTGATTTGATCATCTTAAGATTTATTTATTGGAACTGCCATATTAAAGAAAAACACAGCAACACTGACACTGTGATATTTTTTTTATTTTTTTTTCCTCTCTCAGGGAGTGGTCCATCTGGCCCCAGTAGCGGCGTTGCTTCCCCAGCCCACATCCCCCTCCCTTCGCACTCAGTGCCAGACTTCTCCTATTCCTCCAGCGAGGATGAGTTCTACGATGCTGACGAGTTTTACCAGAGCAGCACTTCCCCCAAACACTGCATCGAGTGAGTACATTATCATCCTGCATCCATGCAACAAAACTGAGTGTTGTTTCAGTTTAGCGTGAGATTCACAGTGCTAAGAGTCAATTTAAAAAAAAAAAGAAAAAAGAAAATCAAGCTCCATATGCAGCCACATTTGCAGCATCTTCTTATTTTTCTCCAATTCCCTTGTCTCCTCTTCTTGCCCTCAGTCCCTCAGGGCCTGCAGCTGACACGCCCCTTACTCATGAAGAGACGGCATTGAAACGACCAGACACCACCGAGTCCCTCAACTCGTCCATGTCCAATGGCACCACAGATGCAGGTAAAAAGGAGAAAGCACACAACAAACACAAATAGATTGGGTCTCTGTTGTCACAGCGGTACATGTCCTGTCCTCTTCTGTTGTATTCAGATCCGTTTGATAGTCACGACGACCGAGATGATGAAGGTGAGGGCGAGTCTGTGGAGGAGCACAAGAGTGTCATCATGCATCTGCTCTCTCAAGTTCGTTTGGGCATGGACCTCACGAAGGTGAAGAGTTCGAGCGGTGTCTTTCTTAGTTCTGTCTTCTTTTCTCCTTCATCTTTTTACACACCAATATGATGCTATTAACTCTTTATTAGTTTTTTTACAATACAGTTTTTTTTTTCTCTGTTTTCCTTCACAGGTCGTCCTGCCAACCTTCATCCTCGAGAGGAGGTCTTTGTTAGAAATGTATGCAGACTTCTTTGCACATCCTGACTTATTTGTAAGGTATGCACTGTACAGCAAGCTGTTGTTCCAATAAGACATTCAAATGTTTAAATATTAAATATATTAAAATATTGAAGGCTCTTCCTTTTACCTGACTTCCCCAAGTATTGCTGAGCAGCCGGAGCCCCGGGAGCGCATCGTTCAGGTGGTAAAATGGTACCTGTCAGCCTTCCATGCAGGGAGGAAAGGTTCAGTGGCTAAGAAGCCTTACAATCCAATCCTGGGAGAAGTTTTCTACTGCCATTGGGATTTGCCCAGTGAGGCGGAGGAACCCTGCCCTCACACGGTGAGATCACATGTCTCGCTGAGAGACTGAGAAAAGATTATCTCACCTTATTTAGTTAATGTCTGTTTTATCGTTTGTCAGTATATAAAAAGTTCAACATGTTTGTCAGGAAGTCTGCTGTTAATTGGACCACGGAGATGGTCCAAGGTGTGATGTTCGTTCAAATAAACTTAACTTGATTTTCAAGTATAGACACCTTTGCAAACACTGAACTGAACAAACTTTGCTCATATTATGTTAAAATTAACCGTTTACCTTTTTATGTTCACACGTCAGAACCGCCAAATCAATGTTTATCTAGTGAATAATTACAGACCTGGTTCAGACGTGGCATGAGCATACATCTCCAGTGATCCGATCCCGAGTGATCAGCTCTTAGCTCACGTCTGTTCACACCTGACTTTAAAATCCATCTTTAGTGACTACTTGAGATCAGATATCAGTTCCCCATTTACATTTGTGGTCATATTTTTTATTTATATATTTTTTTTTCCCTTCTTGCCTTAAGCTTCTGTTCTCAATGCTGTATTTTCTCCTAACCCTCAGGAGACGGTGTCAGATGGTCCAGTTCCCTGGTCTTCACCCAATAGTGTGCGTTTTGTGGCAGAGCAGGTCTCTCACCACCCACCCAGTGAGTGTCCAACCTCCACCTTCTGAATAATCTAAAAAACCCAAGACTGATGAAACCATGTTACATTAGAATATTTTAAGATGGAAAATCTCAGTTAATTGTTGTTGGTTTTTGTTTTGTTTTGGGTTGTTTGGTTTGCTTGTTTTTGTTTTTTTTATAATTTTTTTTTTGTTTGTTTGTTTGCTGAACCGTCACTGTTTCCACCACTTTTCATTCCAAATCTTCAACTTGTCATTTGCAGTTTCTGCATTCTACGCAGAGTGTTTAAGTAAGAAGATCCAGTTCAACGCTCACATCTGGACTAAGTCTAAGTTCTTAGGCATGTCCATAGGTGTCCACAATATTGGCCAAGGTACACAGGAAGATCGACTCACTATGCCATTCTACACTCTGTCTGTGGAGTTGTAATAATGAGTTTGTTTTGTTTTTTAGGTTGTGTGTCGTGTTTGGAGCATGATGAACATTACATCCTCACATTCCCTAACGGATACGGCAGGTGTGTTTCATCGCTTCCCTGTTTCATCACTCTTCTGTTTCATTCCTGTTGGCCTCCCTGAGCTGATCCTGTCTGTCCAGGTCTATCCTGACTGTGCCCTGGGTGGAGCTGGGCGGGGAGTGCAATATCTCCTGCTCCAAGTCGGGCTACAGCGCTAACATCGTGTTCCACACGAAACCCTTCTACGGAGGAAAGAAGCACAGGATCACCGCTGAGATTTTGTAAGAAGACAATGTTGCACAATACAGTTTTAGATGAGCGTTCAAAGGCTGTTGATAATGGAGAAGAGTTCCTGACTTTTTGAATGAAATGTGCTGCTTTTCTTTTTTTTTTTTTTTTTTTTCTCCCCCCCCCCTTAAAGTGCACCCAATGATAAGAAGTCTTTCTGCTCCATCGAAGGAGAATGGAACGGAGTCATGTATGCCAAGTCAGCAACTGGAGTGAGTCCTTTATTTCGATTGTTTGTTTTTTTTGTTTGTTTTGTTTTTTTGTCTTCTTTGGTCATCAGATTAGACAATCATCATTTCAAAATGAAGGCTTTGTCATTACTGAGGAGAGTACTGAGGGGTATTTCATGAATTCTGCAACAAGCACTTTAATAGATGAAAGAATGTGCATCACTTTGTGCTTCTCCAGGAGAACACCATATTCATCGACACTAAAAGGATGGGCATCATCAAGAAGAAAGTGCGAAAGTTGGAAGATCAGCTGGAGTATGAGTCCCGAAGGTGAGAAATTAAGTTTGTCGTTTAACCTTAGCGGCAGAAAACATTAACTTCCTGTTTGTGCATTTGACTTCTAACTCTGTTCTCCCTTTAGATTGTGGAGAGATGTGACGTTGAACCTGAAACTGAAAGACATTGATGCAGCAACAGAGGCCAAACATCGGCTTGAGGAGAAACAGAGAGCCGAAGCCAGAGAGAGGAAGGAAAACGAACAGCAGTGGGAGACCAGGGTGAGTTGTTTGTTTTGTTAAGCTTCCTGAAAGATCATGAACACTGTTGTATATTTGCACGATTATGTATCGTTTCCTCTATCAATGACTGTATATTATTGTTTTCTCAAACTCAAATGACTGAAATTATGAACAACACAATGGAAATAGTTAATAATGACAATTTAAATATTTTTAATTTCTCCGTTTTTCATTCAGTCCTGATTGGCACAAACATTCAGTATGATAAAATGATGGCACAAAGTGGAGAGTGGACTTGAATTCAACACAGATCAGACCTCTGTTTCACCGTTAGACAGAGATCTGTGTTAGAAAGATTACACAATATTGGAGTTTTATTTTGGGATCAGTTGTAATATTCTTTCAGATAACTGAGTTTAATAATTGTTATTGCTTGTGTGTTTCTGCAGCTTTTCCACGAGGACGGGGAGTGCTGGGTCTACGATGAGCCTCTATTAAAGAGATTAGCCTCTCAAAGACACTGAGAAGACTACGCACACTCCGAAACACACACACACACACACACACAAAGAAATGCACACACAGCAGAGTCTTCATAAGAACTCTTTTGCAAAACCACTTCTTATCCAAGCCTTGGAATGACTGATGATTGAATATGTACACAGCTTTGCATTTGACTGTAAAACAACGTTATGGAAATGAATGAAATCAAAACGGAAGCATCACAGATGTGACATGAAAATTTGCAAATCTCCTCTCCTTGTTTGGGCAATCTCACTTCCACCGCCACCGATACCCACCAACATGAGACTCGGCAGCGCAGAGCGGAGACGGGAGCGGCGACACGTCTCGTTCTCCCGATTCTGTCCGTCAGCTTCACGACCACACCCATCATCAGCTCCACACGACAAGTCAGAGCAGCACTCATTTCCTGGCACATGGGGATTTTCTGTTTTTGTTTTTTGGATTATTGTTTTGTTTTGTTTTTTTGGAGGGGGGTTAAGGGGTGTGTGGTTGATGGTGTTCAAATCAAATAAACCTTGACAAATACAACAGCGCTCTACATCTCAGGGAATCTGGTGACTGAGGGAGAAAAAGCTGCTGCCCCCTCTAAGAGTCTGACAGCCTTATAACGGTGGAACAGATGCATCTTAAAGGGGCGGGGGAGAAATTCTCTGCTTGCCTGCAACTAATTATAACTGTTGTTTATATATAGATATGATATACATATGAATATATAAATATATATTCTTTTTTTTATTTTCAATGCTCTTTTTGTTCATTTTTCTTTCTGGCAATAGTGTAAAATACTGAGGGTATGAACTGGATGGCTTCACACCTTTAGCAGTCATTTGTTTTATGCATTTGATGCTCTGTTCCCATTTACAAGTTAACTTGCCATCTATTTGGTCCTTCACACTATTCTGTGTCCCAATTGTTCCACAATTAAAGGCCTGCATACCCCATAGCATAGGTGTATGGAATATATGCAATGTAGAAAGAAGTCATTTGTGTTGCCTGTCAATAGGACAAATTTGGATGTCCATAATGCCAAAAAAAGGTTTTGGAGAAAATGTTGAAGGGACTTTGATCTGGACAAAGAACAAACAATCCTTTAAAAATATGTCTAAATGTTACCTAAAGGCATTTATGAACAAAAATTGTTTACATATATTTGTCTTTTCTGGATCTCTGGTCCATGAAGAGGACATGAAGCTAGAACTGAGTCTGTGAAGTCTCCTTGTGTTCAGCTCCTCGCCCCCCCCCCCCCTCCTCGTGTCCTCTCTAACCGCTCTGATGTCGAAGGGGTTCACCTTCACCTTTCACCTTGTCAGAGGTTGAGGAACCCGACTGGACAACTGGTTCGGTTTTCGTGTAAACTTTTTTTGTGTAATGTTTCTCAAGATAAGAACCACATAGAGGGCAATATTTATCGTACTGTGCACCTCATCATTCATTCTCTTACTTACAGCGACACAGGTTGGACCTAACAAGGCATATTTGGATGAGATGATATAGAAATAAACCATTTTCACCTGAAAATGCCTGCGATCATCTCACTGCTGTACCAAGCTCATCGCAGCCCGTCTGCTCATCTTTGTGTGGATAAGATTAAATATTTGACCAATACATGAAGGAGGTTGGTTGATTCATGTGAACGGTAAAAGACAAGTAGAGTCCTAAATTCAATGAATTGGTGAAGGGATCTATTTATCAGAACGAACAAAAAAAAAAAAAAAACATTCCTGGTGCTGTAAGTGCATCCAGTGACATGCCAGGTGTAAATAAAAGCCTGTGTTGCTGCTGCTGTGGATGTTCATCCTCCTCGAAAGCAGAAAGATGCCTTTAGAAATAAGCCAAATGAAATTGAGTCCAAGCGAAATTTCAAGCTTTCACTTAGTTTTTTTGTTTGTTTTTTTTCCCCTCCATGTTTTGTCTCTGTAAATTATATTGAATCGAGGCCTTGCCATACATTTAAGTATCATTCAGTACCGCCTGATAGACAGCAATCAAAACAAATGTATTTTTTATTTCCTTCTGGTCATAACCATTGATTGTATCAGATCCTCCTGTTTATTGACGCATAATATTAAATCTCCATGAGTTCATTCCTGTCAGATTTTTTGTCATGGTTCTTTCACAGATCATTCTCGAAGGAAACTGGGAAGATTTTTTATTTTATTTAAGTTAAGTTTAAGTTTTAAGTTTTGTGGTGTTTAAAAGACTATCTGCATGTCACACGAGGTGACATTGATTGACCTGCCCTTTCTATTCCTTCTGCACACACTAAAGTAGAAATACTACACACATTGAAAGCACACAAAGTTTATCACAACACCATCTGTGTGAGACTGAACATGAGGTTATCAGAGAAGCGCCCGTTTGAATTATGTTTCGTGCAGAACATTTGTGTGCTTATTGTTTATGCTTTTGTGTGATGGGAGGCAGACATGCTCCAAGAACACACACACGCGCGCACACGCACACACACACACATTCTTCTGTCGCTCCGCCTTCACTTTTTCCCGTCGTCCTTTGCGACACGTCCTTTATAAGCGCACCGCTCGCTCTTGCTCGCTCTCATTCTCTGCTCGTCTGGAAGGTGAATATGCGTTTCTTTGTTTTCCTCTGCGGCTGTTGGCCTTTTTTCGGGGCTTGTCTGTCGATGAGAAGCTGCTGATACATGTTTAGGATTGTGATGTATTTGTTTGTCCCGCTGTCGTTTCGGGTCAAATGATTCATTCGGTGGGATTTGATGCTAGCAGAGTTAGCAGCGTTAGCTAGGCCTCAGCCACGTGTTGAGCTGCTCATGAGCCGCCCTGATGGGACCAGATCAGATCTTTCCCCCATGGATATATGATGAAATAAATGTTGGTAGGGACATCTGAGTTCATGTGAAGAAATGCCAACATTTCTGATTACATGGGACAGTTAATCACTTTTCATTCCAGGGCTGTGCTAGCTCGTAAGATAGCTGTGAGGCTACGGGCTGCATGAGGCTCAGTTACTGATGAGAGCTTCATATTGTTACACTTTTGTTTTTTTTTGTTTTTTTAAATACATGTCTACAGTGAAGTTAAGTGTGGTTCTGATCTCTACCTGCAGGCCTGACAACAGGACTTCTTCTGCAGAATGGAGGTGGACGCCACATGGTGAGGAAGTAGAAATGGAGTAACAAAGTTGACTTCAGTTGGTTTAACTCCATCACAGTTTCTGGACTAAAATGCCTTTCTTCTCCTCAGGTTCACAAAGATGTGTCCAGTTTCTGAGACTCGGTCAACACAAAACTGGTAATTGCAGCTCTTTGTCAGCCGTTACATGTAATGGGAAGTCACTGATGATTTTAAATATAAGAGTAGTGGACAGAAGTGGTTTCTGAGACGTTTTGCACTGAGACTTCTCTCCTGACATGGTGCTCCCTGGCTCTGATCTCACAGTATTAGTGCTAAAGTGTGCTCTCGTTTACAGGAATGCCACCTGAACGGAGCTGAGGAGGTAAGATTCATCTGCTCACTGTGGCGGTTGTTGGATTCATGCTTCTCTGAGTTGTTCCTTTTGCTTTGGCATGTTCACACTTTGGTAGCTGGAGAAATTCTTTGGCTTAGATCAGTGGAAGTCTAACACATCAGTAGAACTCCAAAGTTCTCAACAGTATAAATATAAAGTGTTTCTACAGCAAAAATCCTGTTAAGCACAGGTAACTTTCCCAGACAGTAAGAAGGAACACCAGGCAAGGAGCTATTAAATTACTGCACAATTTGTTTCATGGGCCCTTGGTTGAAGCCATACAACCAGAGAAGCATCAATCTGACCATCTTTCATATGACCCTTGTGCTGCTGTGATGACATTTATTTGCTACTCTTGACAAAATGGATGACGATACTCGCAACCACCATTTTTGCATTATCTGAGGCACTGAGTTGTTTACATCTATGTTCCTGAGACTACTGGTTTGACTGAGCCTCTGTCTTTGTCTGCAGGTGTGGTCATGTTGACCGAATCAACATTTCTAAATGGTGAGGAAACAAACTTATTTGGCCTGTATGCTGTAAGGCAAACTGTGAATGATGATTTTTGTTTAAAACAATGGGAATCTCTCTGAAAAAGAGTGAAAGATAACAGTTTTCCTGATGCAGTGCTGCTTAAGAAACACGTGCATCATAACTATGTATTTGGTTTTAATGTCTGGTGTCTTGACTTGCAGGTTGCTCCCGGTATTCATGGCTGTGGTTTGAATACTCTTGTTCAAGCAGCAGGTGAGTTTGTCCATTGCAGGTTAACCTGTTGAAAACCAAACCGGTCTGATGCTGTGATGATCGCATAGTTCAGCTGATAACTGTGACGAAGAAATATGTCTTTCGCTCCTAGCTGATGTGTCAGTCTTTAATTTCAAATGAGGCCACTTGATTTTTACTGAAGTGATTTAAGTTTTCATCTTTCCTTTTCAGAGATGAGGGCGTCTGTCTGCAAAAATCAAAGGTGAGTTTAAAGCCTGAGATCATGTGAGCTTGTGGTTAGACTTGACATGATGATGATCGCATAGTTCAGCAGATTACACAGTGAAGAATATTTATTGTCTTTCGCTCCTAGCTGATGTGTCAGTCTTTAATTTCAAATGAGGCCACTTGATTTTTACCGAAGTGATTTAAGTTTTCATCTTTCCTTTTCAGAGATGAGGGCGTCTGTCTGCAAAAATCAAAGGTGAGTTTAAAGCCTGAGATCATGTGAGCTTGTAGTTAGACTTGACATGATGATCGCATAGTTCAGCAGATTACACAGTGAAGAATATTTATTGTCTTTCGCTCCTAGCTGATGTGTCAGCTGTATTTCATACTAAGAATAAAACAATTTAAAGCATGGCACTAACTTCTCTTTTCTCACAGACATGAAGCCTTGGCTGGTGGACTCTTCAGCCTTGTGGGTCAGTATCGGGTCCACTTTAGCACTTTATATGAAAATAATTCAGATGTGATGAGTTTGAATCAGGTCGCTGATCCAGTTGAGGAAATAAGTCACTTTATTCTGATCTGTTAATTATGGAATGGTTTACTCCACTTTCAGTTTTTACAGCAACTTATGACATTATTCTAATTTTGCAGGATGTCAGGGCTTTAGCGTGATCTGCTCAAGAGCTCACAAACAGGGGGTGAGTATGAGTCAACATTTCTTGCTTCTCCGACCCGATGGACTGGATTTGAGACCTTAAAATTTAACATTGCTGATTAGATTCGGAAGAAATTTTAAAGTTGCTGAAAATTGGAGACTGGAACCAATTACTTGAATGCCACCTCCATCTGGGTCTGAAGAGTAGCATTATTTGGGATTGTCTTTAGTGATCCCAGTAGTCTGGCCTGTATGATGACCAACTAAGGACTGACTGCAAATAATGGAGTCAATTAGCTCTAACTGATCAGGACAGTTTAGATATTACTGCCATGTTTCATGTTCCCATTCATCGTAACCCCTCTGTCATCTTCAGGTTCTGGTCTCACCCTGATGGAGTCTGAACAGCCACTGCAACATCAAGAGGTGAGAGGGCCGACAGTCAGACTAAACTGTTTTCATGGGTACAGTGATGTCCTAACAAATGTCTGACCTGAACTTCAATGTGGACAAAATCCATTACTGAGTAACCTGGTGAACGAAGTCTTCATAAACTAGTCACTGATTTGTAATAAGGTTATTTCTCTCTGGTCTACAGGGAAGAGCTGCAGCTCCCTCACCTTGGTAAGCACTGCTCATTTTTCTTTCAGTGAAACTCAGAGGCACAGACCACTACCTGTGATGAAAAGATTCTGCCAAATGATATTTCTTGATTATAACCCTTACCGTTCCATTTTTGTCTGAGGCCATGTGGTCATCAATTATGTCCGTTAAACTCCTGTTGCTGGGTTTGTTTTAATGTGTGGTTTTGTTTTTGCCCCCCTCAGGAATTTGGATGAGGCACTCACTGGGTTTTGCTTCCTGTTGTGTTTGGATGATGGAGTTGTTGCTGGTTGGCATCTCAAACTTCCCCATTCCCCTGAGATCAGCCTCAGTGACTTTATCAACTGTTGTACAAAGAAAAAGCACTCCGTTAAAGTGGGTTTTTGTTTTTTTGATAGCTGCCATCTGTACTTGTTCACATCCTTATGGCAATAAATTCAAAGATATTATAGCTTTGTGTTCCTGCTGATGTTGCTCAACAAACAGCTGGCTGTGACGTGCCAAGAATATAACCAAAGATCTGATTAAGAGTTAAAAACGCTTAAACTTGTTTACAGCCATTACCTGTCCACATTTTCTTAATCTCTTAAAGAAACATTTTTGAGAAGTTAATGAGGCTTAAATTTATTTCAAGACAGAGCATAGCTTTAGTCCAAAAAGTGACAGTTTTGGGGAAAAAACATTTTTTTTCCAACACTGCGTCATGGCAGAGGCTCTGCCATCAGTCGGTGGGAGCGTATGTAGTTATCAAAAACAATGAACAGTAATGTTAGACTAGAGCAAAAGTGGCAAGTAAGGTGAGCATCAATAGACATGAAGTGGAGTAAAAAGGACAATGTCTTTCAAATGTAGTGAAGTAAAAGTATCCCCCAAAATACTCAAAAGCTGTACTTAAGTGCAGTACTCAAGTAAATGTACTTCATTACTGTCCACTCCTGCTGATTGGTGGGCTTGGCTGGCAGGAGAGCTGCTTTACTCTCACTTTGACAGGTGAACACCGTTGACTGCTCGAACTGGACTTTTTTTTTTTTTTTTTTTTAATCTTTAATTTAATAGCAGTCCAACACTCGCCAGAGTACTTTAAGCCCTGGATGACATACTCCTGCCTGCTGGCCTGCAGAGGTCCATACTCCTGCCTGTAGTGCAGACCAGGGTGCTGTGTGGAGCCTGGATACATACCATGAGCGACCCAAAGTTATCGGGCTGCGGTCCATCGTGTGATTGTACACATTTAGTTTCTTCTGTGTCCGAACTGAGATCGGGATTCATTGTTTTCCTGTAGCCCAGGTTAACTGCGCTCCCTCTGCCTGCGTCACTTCCGCCTTAGCTTTTTCAGATGCGGAAGTAAAATATTCTCACAAAACGACTTCACATATTTTGAAGAAAAAAGTTACTATATTTTCTAACTATTGATTCAATATGTCTTTAACCTGTACAAACCTGTCATTTAATGTCGGTTAGCTTGCTAACGGCTTCCGTTGAACACTTCCGGGTGTCTCCATAGTAACCATGGTAACTATGTGCTTTCAACGTCACAAAGCTATGAATTCTGGGTAGCGCCAACGGAGACGTTACTAAAATCCGGTTAAAATTAAAATTTGTGGGAGTTGATTGAAAATCGAAATGACCTTACGGGACCCAGCCGTCACGGAGGCCGGAGGTGAAGCTGCTTGAAGCCCGAAAGACTCCGAGAGGGCTAACATCGAGCCTGGGCTGCTCCGCCAGCTGACGGCCACTTCATTTTGACTTCCGGGGTGCGCTTTGACGGCGGCTCCATGTGGTTTACTCTGCAAGTAAAGACATCCCGGCGCCTCTTCCACCTTTACTGAATTTTACCGAATAAGGTGGACGACAGCGTAATTTATTACCTACTGCCGGGCCTAGCGGGGCCGGAGGAGGGCGGCCGGAGTGAAGTCACCGCCTGTACGCGCCGCGCTTAGCCGTAAGATAAGCGCTCCTCCGCTGCCATTGACAGCAGGGCGGGGGGAGGAAATACCCCCACACGGCTCAGACCGGGTCCAGATAAATGGGAGACCGAAACCAGGACGCGTTTCTCAGTCTCGTATCGACCGCATCGGAGCAGCTTTCTCCCCGATGAATGTGCGGTGGTTCCTGCCTCTGCTCGGGGCTCTGTCTGCAGAGGCCGATTTCTTCCAGTTCGACAGCATCTCCAATGCTTCCACTTACTATTTTAATTATTTTTATTGCAATATCTGGGAGGGGGAGTGTCAGCCCAACCAGGACGATGCCACACAGCAAGGTAGGAGAAGCATTATAAATGCTTTTGCAAAGAAAGCTGGCACATCATAAGCTAATACATACCACCAGCCATGCTTGCCAGGCTATAATGCATGCAATAGTGCCATCTATAACATTGTTGTTATCCTGCTCTGTTATAAGGCTCATTTATTGCATTGATGTCTGTGTGAGCAGTTCCTACCAGGAACCTTTGGGCAGGTTTTCCTCATGACTACATCAGCCTGCTGCATCAGTGGTACTGTAGCCTGGGCCAGTGCTGTGAGTCTGGAGACTGCAGGATAACAAACAACATCACAGGTATCAGCTCCAGTTTGGAGGTGGAAACTGTTCCAGTGAGCCTGCATATGTAGATGCTGGTTGTGGATTGTTTTATTTACTTTCTGTTTTGTGAAATACACAATTCTCGAGTCACATACTCACACCTGTGACAGAGAGCCATCTGTTTTATAAAATATAATCCCTCTGTGTGTTTCTTCACCTGCGATGCCATATATGTTGTGTTATACTTTTCCTGTCGCCTTGTTTCGCTCTTTTTAAAGATTTACAGTTCATCACCTTTTGTTTCGCCAAACATTAGTGATTTTTATGACATTGTCTTCTTAGCACTCACTGACCAGATGTGCAATGTTTTCAGCAACGCTAAACATTTTCATAAAATGTTGAATGCAACCTCACTCGATGTTCATATCCATAGGTTTTTATCATATATTCACTCAGTAACAGCTCATGTCAGTTTAAGAGACATCCTGGGAAGAGTAATACATATTTTATTATTTTGGCTATATTTAGATTTAGAATCTGAATTTGACTCAGAGGAGAACTGCTGGTTGGCTTCAGTGAGGTGTATAGAGATGCTTATAAGTGAAGTGACTAAAAACCAGCCCATGGTACTCTTGAGGAGGGCCATCAGGGTGCTTTGCTTTCTAGTGGGGTTGCTGCACTTTCACCAGTAAGTGAACAGAAAGGTCAAACACAGCTCTAAGCTGTTTAATTAATGAAGTATTTACTTATTGCGATAACATCACTGTCAGTGGCTTCAGTTGAAAATAATAGTAGACAACCATAGCTTGGCCCCAGTAAAGAAAAACATTATTTTTAATGCTTTAGCAGCAGAAATAATAAGGCTTGTATGGAGCAGTATGGAGCAGAGCACTGAATCATTTCTTAGATTGTACTTTATCTGTCACCGTCATTCAGAAGCTTGATCTGTATTCTGTTTGCACTGTGCAGGTCTGGCAAGGGACCTTCAGACAAAGCTCCACGGGCAGCACTTGGCCCAGTCTGTGCTCCTGAAAGCCATCCAGGGCTTTATCAACAACCCGGAATCCAACAAGCCTCTCACCCTCTCCTTCCACGGTTGGTCCGGCACCGGCAAGAACTTTGTGGCCCGGATCATTGCTGATAACCTATATCGTGACGGGGTGAAGAGCGAGTGTGTCCGTCTGTTCATTGCCCCATTCCACTTCCCACATGCCAGACTGGTGGACACGTACAAGGTGAAGCATACAGAGCCTACTTGGCACAGAGTCAGCTCTGCGCCAGGGACACACTGGTGGAGGAGTTCTCAGGAGCTCCATGTTCTCACTTACACATTTCGTCAGAGTTTTGTAATTCAGTGTATGAAAGATAAAGATCACAGTTTGGACGGATGCTTCAAATCAGACATCGATCCTACAAATGCTAACAAGCATTGCTTTTTGGAACATGGCATTTTTCCAAACAGGACATAAGGGCAAATTTGTCCCGTCTAAACACAAAATGACACAATGACTGCATTAGATTTCAAAATTATGTTGACACAGTATTATTACATAAATTACAGGAGTATAGTAGACATGACTTTTATTCTGATTCTAGCACAAGCAACAGAATTTGTAAATGTGGGCTCCAATAAAGATTAATAATTAAAATAGAAAAATTCTTTGAACTGACAGTGGAAGTTTATCTTTGACCTAATTTAAAAGTAAAGAAAAAAACCACACACACACGCAAACACACAAACACAGTCTCCGATTCTTTTGTATATTTAGAGATTTTAATGAGTCCAGATGCTTTTTTTTTTTGAAGATTTTTGTCTTCCTCTTTGTACCCAGGGTCAGCTGCGAGAAGCCATTCGAGACATGGTGTTGCGATGTCCTCAGACTCTGTTCATCTTCGACGAGGCTGAGAAGCTTCACCCAGGCCTCATCGATGCCATCAAGCCCTACATGGATCACTACGACAACGTTGATGGGGTTAGCTACCGCAGAGCCATCTTCCTGTTCCTCAGGTTGGTCCATTATTTCAGGCGTGTTGGGTCAGAGACCACTTGGAGCGTACTGCACCTCTGGCACTTTTGACAGTTCATCTGTCATGAATGATTTCTCCTCCTCTGCCTCCATCTGCTCTCTATAGATTTTTCATGTCATGTCCAATTTCAGCAGACAGATAATCGGTTTGGTTAAACATAGAAGTGTATTTTTCACTACAGTTGTCACTATGGTGAAAAAAAATCACATTTTAATTACTATTATTATTATTATTATTATTATTATTGGGCATTTAACTACATTTAACTTAAATTAGTATTTGCGTTTAGAGAAAATACATTTGTGTCACAATCACCTCGTGTCACACACAAGCAAAAAAACAGATCTTTTGTCCAGGAATAATCTATATTGATCAAAATATATTAAAAACTCTCCTTCCACTACATTGGACATCATGGCTTTATCGTGCCTGCTTTCTTCATAGTAATATTGGTGGTGCGACAATCAACGACGTAGCGCTGGACTTCTGGCACTCTGGACAAAACCGAGAGGATATTGGTATGGAAGACCTGGAGCATCGCCTGCGAACCGAAACTATGGAATCTCAAGGTATGCCGCAGAGATTTTGTATGCAGTGTTTCCATGAATGGTGGGTGCGGACAGGGTACTGATGACGTTTTTCCGGTTCCTCTCTCTCAGGTGGGTTTGCGCAGAGTGAGCTGATGTCCGGTCACCTGATCGACTTCTTTGTACCCTTCTTGCCTCTGGAGTACCGTCACGTCAAGCTCTGTGCTCGAGACGCCTATGCAGCCCGAGGCCTGGAAATAGATGAAGCCACTCTGGACGAGGTGGCCAAAGCGATGCTTTATGTCCCTAAAGAGGAAAGACTGTTCTCAGCCCAGGGATGCAAGTCCATACCGCAGAGGATCAACTTCTTTCTCCCGTAAAAGGAGAGGCAGACGGAGTGCGAGACCTTGAGGAGGTGTGAGATTGATTTACCAGCCTATCTGCATATGGAGCCACAGCGAGTGTGTGTCTTCAGCTCTGCACTACATACTCTCCTCGCCCCCTCCCCCCACCCCCACAGATACAACATGTGTCTGTCCAGGTCCATTGGAGACGGCCAGGCAGTCAGGCAAGTCCAGCATGAAGAAGGGATAGTAGAGTGGCTCACCAGCAGATGCCTTTAGTGTCGCCGGAAACATGTTCATTCCAGACAGTCATCATGTGCAGTGTGGCTGCCGATCTTTACCTGCCTGGTTTGAATCCTCACAGTGTCAAGATAAAGAAGAGAAGGCAGTATTAGTGGTTTGTGCGGTGTATGTCCTAGAAGAATACTGATAGACAATTTGTCATGTCACATTATTTATGTCTGTTCACCTTGGCCAAAGTCACAAAGTCAAGATTTGTTTAATTTGTTTGTTTTTTTATGTTTAGATATAGTCATATTTAATGTGTTAGTATTTAGATATTGTGCTTGTTTTAGCACCGATTAGTCATTGACATCATTTGTGCCATATTTTAAAATATTAATGTACCCAATTATTTATGTGGACTTAGTGTTTCAGTAACACATAACTTAGCTTCTCATTACCACTTATTGGCATTGAAGTGTGAACAGTATGGAGTACAACGATATAGCAGCAAACAACGCTGATGCAAATGCTACTTGAAATTGTTACTGTGTGGGACCAGTGTTCAACACCTATTGGAGAAGCTGCTTTTCTGTGCAATTGTGTTCAGCAATAACGCCTTTTAATAAGTCATTTTTGATCTCAATGATTTTACAAGCCTGATAAATGTTTTCTCATCATAATTTCTTCTTTGATGTAATTTTACTTTGTTTCTTTATGAGCTTCTTTTATCTCTCGCAGACACTCACACAGGTCTGAGTTGGTCTGCATTAGAGATTTTGTTCTCTGAAGCTTAAAAGGGTCACGTCACAAGAAGAGAAGAATGTGGACAAAAAATGTTTTCTCCAGATTCTTTTAAGATAATAAACACCCACAATAAACCAACAACAGCTGGTTTTATTTAATGCAACAACACGAGCAGATTCATTTGTCAGAAGTCTCAGTTATGTATTTGTCTGAGTGGTGCCTGCTGTTTTCCTTTTCATGATTAATAAAAGCACCTCATTGCAGATTTATCATAAACTTCATACACTTCATACAACTTCAACTACATAAATTAAGAGCTGAGTAATACTAAATTAATTTTTTAAAACCTTCAAGATATTAAGGTTTACCATGTAATAAATTGAATAACTTCACATTTTCAATGTTGGTAAAAAGAAAGTAACTTTAAACATCTATATTGCTTTATGTATAATTGGTAGTTCAAGTCTCCATCTAAAGTTATCCAAAATTGTTCTTTATTAAACCACAATACATACACTGTATTACAAAAATGAAGGGAAGACTTTCAAATTTGTGAAACCTTTTATTTATTTATGTTTTTCAAGTCATAGTGATTTTTTTCTTATTACTACACGTAAGGTCTGTGTTACAAGGGATGTTTATTACACCCAGGCACGTGCTTTTGTGTTTTTAAAATAAAAGCAATATTGTCAGAACCATGTAGTCAGTTCTTAACGATATATGTGAAGACAGTGTCAAGTAATTCACTTGCAGCAACATCCAAAAGTGAATTCAAGAAGGTGTAATCTAAAAATTTTGATCCTGCATACTGAAGTGAAATGCAAAAGAAGCACTAGACATAATTTAAATTAGTTATAATCTACATATTCATTTTAAAGTCTTATATTTTAGTAGTTCCTTCTCCACTCTGAAATCCTGCTTGTTATTTCAGGTCATTAAGGTACGTGTGATATTCAGTAATAAAGCTGTCCTTTCTTGTGTGTTCTCTGAATAAAGGTTTAAATTTTAAACGGTGTGTGAAACAGTGAAGAAACTGAACTTGTCCTTGTATAAAAAGGTTTCTGTATTCATGTTTAAAAGACTCTGACATGTCTGTTATTATCTGTTATCTGTTATATCCATCTTATTAAATCTGTTTATTGTGACTCTTCATCACCACCACTCAGTGGGCGTGTCTCAAGCCAATGCGTGGTCTGCTCCCATTGGCCACGGGGAGAGTTCCTGCGGATTTCCTCCACGGTGATTGGTCAAGCGCCGAAACGCTTCCTGATTGAGGTCCGGGGCCGGCGTCCAATCAGATTCAGACATCTGTTCCGAGCCGAGAGGCGAGAGGCGGCGGCGTCTCGGCGCTTCGCCCCCCCGATCCGCCCCCCTCCCGTCCCGTCCGGTCACCGTCGGACGGTCTGGACCGACACACAGCCGCCGACATCCGTTCATCCGGTCAGTCTTCGTGTTTCGCTCGCTCCAGGTCAGGTCGGTACCATGACGGCCCTGTCGCTGCTCTTGGTGGCCGTGTCGGCGGCGGCGGCTCTGGCCGAGCCCGCCGTGTTTTACCGGGAGCAGTTTGAAGACGGCGGTGAGCTCCCCTTTTTAAAAAAAACACACACAATGATGGCTTTTTTATCGTCTGACTGTGTTTTCTGGGCTTTCTTTATGCTGTGCTGTGTATCAGTGTGGAGCAGACGGTGTTGCAGGAATTCCTTTGTTGCATGGACATTTAATTTTTTATGATGTTTCCATTGTACCGTCATTTCTCCGATCTGGTGTCTGCAGACACAGATGGAGATGAACCGATCTGCATCACTGCCTTTCAGCTTTGACCCCTCCATCCTTTCTTCTTCTTCCCCTCCTCTTCACCCCCCCACCCCCAGCCATCATCAATGCCCCCCCCTCCTGCTGCACATCTCTGGCCTTGGTCATTCACTGCCCCCCGCCCCCCCCCCCCCCCCCCCCTGCACATCTCTGGCTTTGGTCATTCACTGCCCCCCCCCCCCTGCACATCTCTGGCTTTGGTCATTCACTGCCCCCCCCCACCCTCCTGCACATCTCTGGCCTTGGTCATTCACTGCCCCCCCCACCTCCTTCATTAGCTGCAGACTCAGTGGGAATGCTGAGGATGAGCTCCAGCTCCACATTCCCACTTCACCTGCCCGAACATGCCAGTAATTGTAGTTTGGCAGCTTGCGAGTCCTTTTTCAGCTGTGATTAACCGAAAAACGTGTCCGTGCAGATGCTTGGATGAGTCACTGGGTGGAATCCAAGCACAAGTCTGACTATGGCAAGTTCGTGCTGACGGCGGGGAAGTTCTACGGAGATGCAGAGAAAGACAAAGGTGAGTGGAAAGGTCAACTCTTATCCTTATACTCTGAGACTTAAACTGCCCTGCCATCTGTTGGTTCTGACTTTTCAATGGGATTTGCATCTGATTTGATTAGAAGTGAATTTGCATGATATTCCAAGCAACTAAAGCCCAATTTTAAATTCAATAAAATAAGAGATGGGCTCGGATGACACTGAACCACTGGGATTCTGAAAATGTGCCAATAGCCCGGGGAAATTTCCAAGGGTTCAGTTAGTGTCTCAGAGCTGCTCCATTATTCACTGTGCAGTGTTTGTCTCCACATGACATCAGGACAACAACATGTCTCTCTGTTGTCAGTCTTAAGACGAGACCTCGGACTAGTCTTCAACGTTTGACAGAAACAACATGGATGATGTAGACACATTGCAGTAACGGTGTTTCTGCTGCAGGTCTGCAGACGAGCCAGGATGCCCGCTTCTATGCCTTGTCAACTCGTTTTGATGACTTCAGCAACCAGGGCCAACCTCTAGTCATACAGTTCACTGTGAAACATGAGCAGAGCATTGACTGTGGTGGCGGCTATATCAAACTGTTCCCCTCTGATCTTAACCAGGAGGACATGCATGGAGACTCTGTCTATAACATCATGTTTGGTAAGTCCGGACCGTTCCATCTGTTAGACGCACTTTTCTTCATCAGCACAAGCCTTCTATTAGACCATTTTATGTTTTCATTAGGTTTCAGCAGTGAATTTACTGTCACCCACACACAGATGTGTATTATCGGTTTTTTTTATACATTTTAAAGCATTACTTTTTCTGTTTGCTCAGTTTATGTTGCTAACTGAAGGACTGAGAAACGTGTGTTAGCTTGTTCTCTGTGGGTTTGTTCAGGTCCTGATATTTGTGGCCCTGGCACAAAGAAAGTTCACGTTATCTTCAACTACAAAGGCAAGAACCATCTGATCAACAAGGACATCAGATGCAAGGTGAGACATCAAATGTCAAAATATTTTCTCATTCCCATTGCCTGAATGAATTGGCCCTTTCATTGTTGCTATTGTCCTTTGACATCTTAAAAGGGTTAGGGTTTAGGGTTTATGCTCGTGTTTCCTTTCTGCCCTGCAGGATGATGAGTACACACACTTGTACACGCTGATCGTCAACCCTGACAACACTTACGAGGTCAAGATTGACAATAAGAAGGTTGAGTCTGGTAATCTGGAGGAAGACTGGGACTTCCTGCCTCCCAAAAAAATTAAGGATCCTGAAGCCAAAAAGCCAGAAGACTGGGACGACAGGGAAAAGATTCCTGACCCTGACGATAAGAAACCAGAGGTCAGTCTATAGTCCTTTTTTTTTTTTTTTTCTTGAAATGCTTTTGATTAGTGTTACGTGTTTATAACTTTTATTTTTTTTGTGTGTGTATGCAGGATTGGGACAAACCTGAGAACATCCCAGATCCTGATGCTAAGAAACCTGATGATTGGGACGATGAGATGGATGGAGAATGGGAGCCACCTATGGTCACCAACCCTGATTACAAGGTGAACAGCTAATAGTCCTCTTTTATACGCACACACTAGTCAGTGAGTTATACCACTTAATTAACTCTTCATTTGCTATCAGTATACTCTATTTACCTTTTTTAAGATTAGTTTGACGTGATAAGCAGTAAGGTGTCCTTTTTTGCATTCTTCTTGTCCCAAATTTTGCGATTATTGCCTCATTGACGAAGTCTATCCTGTCATGACAGAAACACTTTAATCCTCAGATTTACTCTTGCTTCTCCTCTGACACTGAATATATTTGTCCATTTGTTGTCCACAGGGTGAGTGGAAGCCCAGAGAAATCAGCAACCCTGCCTACAAGGGCAAGTGGATCCACCCTGAGATTGACAACCCAGAGTACACAGCTGATTCAGAGATCTATAAATACGACAGCATTGGTGTGATTGGACTCGACTTGTGGCAGGTTAGCAGATACTGAATCTGACTCTTGTTTATCACTTAATAAAAATTCCATTTGTGAAATCACCAAAATAAATCAACCTAGTAAGATGACTTTTGGTTTAATCATATATGCTTGTGTTGAGTTACTTCATATGAAGGAAAATGAAGATGCTATGGAAGGAACATTCTTGGTAAATTGTAGCTTCTCTTTTATTTGTTTACATGAAGTAAAACTGTTTCTGACTTTTCACTTAGGTCAAGTCTGGTACCATCTTTGACAACTTCCTGGTCACCAATGACCCCAACCTGGCAGAGGAAGTTGGCAACGACACATGGGGTAAAACTAAGGTAAGCCCAAAACTAGTTTTCAAATTACATGTAGCAAAATGTCCTGTTTATAGAACTTTAGAAAGCCAATGTTTTGTGGTTATTTCATTAAATGAAGTGTGACTATTGATCATTTTTTTTATTTTACTTTTTCCAGGATGCAGAAAAGAAGATGAAGGAAGCCCAAGAGGAGGAGGAGAGAAAGAAACGTGAGGAGGAGGACAAAAAGAGGAGAGAAGAGGCGAAGGAGGAAGATGAGGAAGAGGAGAAAGATGAGGAGGAGGAAGAGGATGAAGAGGAGGAGGGGGAAGAACCAGAGGAGGAGGAAGAGGAGGAGGATGAGGAGGGCACAGACTCTAAATTGAAAGATGAGTTATAAACTTTGCGCAGGAACTGAGAAGAAAAGAACCTGACTCCTTGAGTCAGTGAGCCATTGGAGCAAGGCTGGTGACGAAGATGATAGACCCTCATGACTGAACCCTGGGGTGGGACTGGGTGGGATGGGGTTTTTTTCATTTGTTTACAAAGCAAGGAAACAGGCGAAAAGGGTACTTCTGTTTCCACATGCTATTATTATTATTGTTATGAAATGAGGAACAATAATGGAAAAGAAAAAGATGTCAGAAAAATCTACAGCTAAATTGTTTCACATTTGTATCTGGAAATATACAAATGGTCATTTCTGTTTTATAAAAATCTGGATCTTAATGAAGTGTAATGTGATGACATGAAAGGTTATAATTGGTATGTGAATCATACCATGTAGGTTTTGTTTACTTTTTTTCTCTTGGTCTATTTCATGTCTTTGTATTTTTGTTAACTTTTTTGTAGTCAGTCCAATTATGCTGTTTCAAGACCTCTTCACGTTGGTGTCAAGGGATTCATCATAGTTAGTCATTGTGAGGGCTACTCTGCCTTCTCTTATTCAAAGCTATCCTTATTCAGACAATAGTTCACAGCTTGAGGACAAGAGTTCAAAAGCACTAACACTATTGGTTTGACAACCTGTAAAAAAAAACAAACAACAAAACTGTGGTCCACATTACGGGGTGCTTTAAGATGAAATCCCTGGCATAGTTTTGTACTGTAAAGTTAACACTTTTTCACTTCAGTGCATATACTGAAGTATTGTGTCTGAAAACTGTTCTCAAACTCAGATGTACATAAAGAGCACACCAGTAGCAGGAAATCATATGTTCCTTTGGTACGTGTCTAACTTATGGTTTATTCATCGGTGTACACAACCAGTCCCCATTTCTGACGCCAGCGTGTCTGCACTGCTGTATCCCAACAAACTGTCACAGTCTGAGCGATGATCCTTTTGTAAAGATACATTTTGTACTAATGGTAGTAACTGAAGTGGGAAGATTTTCATGTTGCTGTGTGGAAACAAACAAAAAGCAAAACAAAGACAGGTGATCTGTCCAATAAAACAGCTGGAAGAAAAAGAACACATGCCTCTCAATTTTACATCTCTTACTGTCTTATTACTGTACTGCCTGTCATTTCGTCAGGTTTTATTTTGATTGGCTAAATCTTAATGAACATACTCCTGTAGTGAATGTTATGTGTTTCTTCAGTGGCATTTATTGTATTTTCAAAATGTTTTACTTTACATTTCAGTTTCAAACGTAAATTGCTAAAATTCCTAACAAACTAAGATTTCTGCAAATTAAAATACGAATACATTAAACAATACATCTGTATCTATAGTGGTTAATATTGGCTGCACCATAACAAATTACTATAATAGCAGTAAAAAAAAGTTATAAGTAAGGAGTCTTTTTGTATAATTAAATACTTTGAAGACTTGTAATGGAGGATTTATCCATTTTTGTCATTGGACATACGTGTCATGCCTTAAGTAATTTGGAGGGGTTGTATTAATATATAATTTATATTTGGGGATTATACCATACAAATACAAACCTAGACATGCTTGGGGTTTTATAAATTGTATTAAACTGCTATCTATAAACTGTAACGTGTGTTTTATTACATTTTCCATGAAGAGTATTTAACTGAATTACATCCAATGTTTGCTGGAGACATAAAAACTACATGAAAAAAAGTAAACAACACAAAACACTTAAATTTACCAGGTTTTAGTTTACTGCAAACTCAATATCTCTACAATAATAATAATAATAATAAACTTGCTAATTCCTTTGCCAGGATTTTATTTCTGAGAGTGATGTGGGACATTTTACATCTTCTTGTTGTGAAATGAAACTTACAGAAAAACATTACAACCGAAAGACAACAATGAAAAAAGACAAACAATTCACCAGCAAACTTTTTCAGGACACACAGTCGGTTATCTGTCGTGCTCAGGACGGAGCCGGTCCAGTGCTGTTCCGAAGCCGGTGCCGGGTTTTCCCGCTTCCCCCCGTGTGCGTGTGTGTGCGTGCGTGTGTGTGTGTGTGTGCGTGTGTGTGTGTGTGAAAGCGGTGGAAACAGAAACAGTATGGCCGCCGCTCCGTCTCTGACTCAGGTAACACTGCTGTTCAACTTCAACCCAACGTCCGCTCCCCGTTTCTGAGCGCCCTCCGCTCGGACAGACCTCCGGCTCGGGTCGGTGTGTCCGTACCGGAGGACGGGTCGGACATGATCCCGACCCCGGTGCCTGTTCTTTTTAATTTTTTGGGGGGGTGAGGGGGGGGGGGGTGGTCCTGCTGTGACTGGGAAAAGTTTCTGCCTAATCTCTTCGGGGACTGCGCTAAGGGCGTAGCTAGCTAGCTAGCATGCTAGCTAACGGCTAGTTAGTGTTTGAGCCGCAGCCGCCGGACCAAACTTCAGATCGGCCCCGGAGCTTCACACGGCTCCCTCTCGTTTTCCGGAGGTCTATCTGATCGGGATCAGCGCTGGCTCGGTTCTGCTGCAGGCTGCTTGGTCCCGGTCTTCAGAGATGTTCACGTCAGACAGCCATGTGTGGCTCTATTGTGGCTTTACTGTCATGTTTCTGCCACTCCAGCCTCTGCTAACGTTGTTTTGTGTTTCTGCCACAACTTAAACCTGACAACCGTCTGCAGTCTCCCTCTGTGCTCATGTAGCTTAGACTCGACCTGTTTGTGTGTTGTTCTCGTTGTTGTTTTCTTCTCACTGGAAGTAAACAATGCTCCGTGTTCCCCCTTTTGACTTTTACAAAGTGGACTGTTAGCACGTTAGCTCTGGTTCTGCGATGTTAAAACAAAAAAACCAAACAAAACCAGCAAATGTGATGTTTTGCAACCAGTATGAGGAAGTGGACTTGAGCAGCTGCCAAACATCCCTGCTGTCACAAAATGTCAGTCAGCCTCTGAGATAAAACTGGAAAGCGCAGTAATTATTTGCTTTGGACAGTAAAAAGGTTATTTAGCAGGTAGCAGCCAGGTCTAATAACCAGGTTACATTTCCACACTTTGTCACCTGAGCCACTGTTGCCTCTCACAACAGACCTGACATCTTTATCCCTGTCAGATGAGTTTAAAAACTTGGGATTATGTCTCTTGTGTTGTCAAAGTTAATTTGGTTTGTTGTTGTAGGAGCTGTCAGCTGTTTCTCTGTGATCATCTTCAACATACTGTTTGATCTTCTGTGTTTTTTATTATTAGGGTTCTCGAACAAACTCGACCATCCCGTCACCTCCCGCTCTGTAAATGTATCTTGCTATCTGCTGCAGTTTTGTATGGGCTGGCTGGCTGGCAGGCTGGTGGTGGGGGGTGTTGATGGAGGGGTGTTTTTTCAATGCTCAATTAAAGAGTCGCCAGTACAATGACCACAGTGTTACAGCCGCCAACAGTTCCAGGCACACCATTGTGTGTCATAGAGAGGAGCAGAGAAAAAAAAGTTGCATGAGTCAGAGAAAGATAAGTTATCTTGATGGAAATTGGCAGTTGACAGAGCTTGTAAATGGCTGACACAGTTGCAGTGTTTTTGTTTCTGTCTTCCTTTCTTCTCAAGTTTGACATCCATACTGATCTTTACTCTCTTCTTGCTTTTGTTTTGCATTACATGTTGTATTTGCATGTCTCTGGAGAAATAGAATGGAGGCTTCACCCACTGGTTGAACGGCCGCACCCCAGTTGAATCACCATTCGAATGGTTACAGTCTGTCCTTTTCCTCTAACCCTGTCGATTGAAAGCACAATCCCAATTGTCAGTTTGAGCTATATGAAAAAGGAAATGCTGATTCTTTTCCTGTTCAGCCCAGCAGTGAACAATTGCATTAACAGAGCAAAAGGGAGGGTTGTTCAGCGAGGACATGACAGAAGGCCAAATTAGCAGGTTGTCTGTGGAATGGTGGCCTACTGTAACTGTCTAAAGATGACCATCAGCAGCCTTGGATAGCATAGCCTGTATTCTGATATCACTGATGTCAGACGTGTTATTACTCCCTTGGCGTGCAACTCAGCAGAAAATAATTTACTGCTGAGTGCTGTGTTACTATTCTTTTGTAATTTATGGAACAGGTCTGTAAGATATTCTGCACAGTATGTTGTGTAATATAGAAAAAAAATAATGGCCTGGTTATTTTAGCCCTAATCCGATGTTTTTGGGAAAACAAAACAACAACAAAAAAAAGGTCTAAGGTGGTCATAATGTCTTGTCCTACCTGTACTGTTGGTCAGTGTTCATAACCTGCATATGTTTTGGGGAAAACTAAGACAAACAGGCCCCTTGGCAGTTTTACTTCGGCACACTGAGCTCAATGAATGAACAAAACTCCTGTTTC
Source organism: Echeneis naucrates (assembly GCF_900963305.1). Taxonomy (NCBI): domain Eukaryota; kingdom Metazoa; phylum Chordata; class Actinopteri; order Carangiformes; family Echeneidae; genus Echeneis; species Echeneis naucrates. The sequence goes on from NC_042514.1 coordinate 4,803,460, forward strand.
CTGTGAATTCAGAAGTTTTTAGTGATAGAAATATCTATGGACACGAGGCAAATAAAATTATTCAGAATTTGATCATATTGGGTGTAGTTTATGTGTCTTTACCATCTGTAACTTGTTTTCATTTTTGACAGCTGTCTTGGCTCAGTGAACTATGGAGTAACTGTAACCAGCAAACACTTGCTGGTCGTTTGAGCTTGTTTGCTGAATCTTTAAATTTGACAAAGTATTAGTTTATTCTGTCTCACATTATTTGAAGTGAATCTTTAGGGATGTGATGAGTCTCCATTACAAACCTATACACAACTGCAGTTACAGTTTTCCAAAAAGTAAATACATTTGGTAAAACCTGCTCTTTATTTAAGTATTTAATGTATGTTTGTGGTCTCTGTCAACAGCTCTCCAGTGGAAATCCCATCTATGACAAATACTATCGACAGGTATGACATTTTTATATATTTTTTTTATACATATATATATATATACATATATATATATATATATATATATATATATATATATATATATATATATATATATACATATATACATATATACATATATATATATATATATATATATATATATATATATATATATATATATATATATCAACAAAAAATCATTGTATTCCTTATGAGTGATTTTGTATCGGGTAAAACAGATATAGAGTATATGATTAGCTAATGAGCCTAATTCATATTGTTTGATGTAGTCAATGCTGGAGCTGCTCTGACTCAGAGATGGCTGAAGTACAGAAAAACATGGGAGAGAAGAACATGAGTGTAGAACCAGTTTTTCATTTGGATGCACTTTTAAAACCAGCTTTATCTGCGTAAATATAATGTTGCAGTGAGCAGTGGTCTATCTACTCTGCTCTCAGATTTAGCCCCTGTGTCCACTAAAGGAAGTACCTCTATGAATTAATAATGCTTCCCTTTGCCCAATGTGTCAGGGGAGCTCACTGTGAGCTACATGAAAGAGCTTTAACAGATCCAATACTAGGCTAATACACTACAGAGGAAATGGCTTTGGTTTATAATCAGTATTGATTTAAGCACTGTGAGAACTGCTCTTCGGGGTAGGGCAGTTCTCACAGTTTTCACTTGTTCCTTATTTGCTACTCTCTCTTTGCCTGAGGCTCAGAATGCATCTAGGGCTTTTTTCTTTCGGCAGTGTTGTGACCTGCATCATTTGACTTATTGTCTCTCCATTAGCAGCAGAGCAGCATTTGCCATACTGAGATCAGCTCTAATGGCTGTATGTTTGGGCGTGTGTTTCTGTACATTGGGGGTTTGTGTGTTTGTGTGAAGGTTGATCCGACTGGCAGTGGGCGTGTGGCGGCAGCTGACGCAGCTCTGTTCCTGAAGAGGTCTGGCTTGGCGGACCTGGTTCTGGGGAAGGTGAAAAATAAAACAGCAACAGCAACACCTCTTTGTTATGTTATGTTGATGATATTTAACATATTCACTGTGTCCATGTAGATCTGGGATTTGGCAGACTCTGAACGGAAAGGTTCTCTAAACAAACAGGTACAAACTCCTTGTGGGCCAACATCATTATTGCCTTTTGTCTTTTTTACATGAATCAAGTGTTTGTGATCACTGCCTTCTGCACCTGTTTCCCTCAGCAATTCTTCATAGCATTGCGGTTGGTGGCCTGTGCTCAAAATGGCCTGGAGGTGTCACTCAAGAGCCTTAATGTGGCTGTTCCACCACCCAAATTTGTGAGTTCACAACAACAGTAAATGATATTGTTTTTACTTTAGATGGAGCATATAATACATTGCTGTATAATGAAACATATCACTATATATTCAGACCTAAAACATGGAAATGCAGCCGTATGTCGTTGAGATTAACTGAGGTTTGTTGTGCTCCAGCATGACACAAGCAGCCCGCTGTTAGCAGGAGGAGTGACTGTTGACATACCCTGGGCAGTCAAGGTAAGGCACCAGCAAGTTGGTTATCTTTTTTTGCAGTTGAGTTTTACAGTCATCTGTGTATTTGTTTTTGGCCTTTTGTATTTATATTTTTCTCTTTCTCATAAGATAAACACAACAGAAAGAAAAGTTGTGGGAAAACTGATTATCTATGTAGCACAAAAAAGGCCTAAAAATGTCACTTCCTACTTTTTTTTCTTTTTTATATATTTATTTCTGGTTTGAGATCTCTGACAGACAAAAATAAGTAATATACTTTAAGTTTAACACATGATCTGTAACACATGACACACGAGGAAATGTCTAATCAATACCAAGTCACGTAAGCTCAGATATAACAGACATTAACAGCCATCTAGCATCAGTACTGCTTGTTTATTTTCACAGCTGACAGGCCTGAATTTCTTTGTGAAAACATGTTTCTGTGCTGTTTCTCAACAAACCCATCTTCTTATGTTTTTATAGGAACTGCATTGTGAATAAACCAGGTTTCAATTCTCACCCTCTAATCAATGTGCATCTGCTTTGTTTGTTTGTTTGTTTTTTTTTCCCCAACAGCCTGAGGAGAAGATGAAGTTTGATGCCATCTTTGACAGTCTGGGTCCAGTAGGAGGGATGTTAAGTGGAGACAAGGTCAAACCAGTCCTGCTTAACTCCAAACTACCAGTGGACATCCTGGGCAGGGTACGATCCCACTAACAGGACACTTTTAGAGGTTAATTTGTGGACAAAGTGACAAAACTAAAGACAGAAGCCTTGTGGTTTCACAAATAACCCGAACGCATTGTGATTTCTGAACAATTTGTGCAGGTGTATTTAACTGAAGCATCCTGTATCAGAAACACAAAATGCCAAGACTGTTACTTTGTATGTTTTCGTTGCACAGTTACCAGAATCAGATATACTTCAATCCCCTGGGGAAATCTGGGTATTAGTCAATTACACTATGCTTTTGTCAAAAGACAAATACAGCACAGGAAGTTAAAAAAAGTGGGTGGGGGGGAAAGGGGATGTGAAATCAAGAATCAGTGGCATAGAAAATAAAATCAAAGAGGAACTGAGAATCAGTGTGTGAATGAATCAGGACTTTCAGGGACAGTTCCTGTGCTTATAACTGTTTTGTAATAATAAATGCTTCATAATCATCCTTCTCTGTTGAAGGTATGGGAGCTCAGTGACCTTGACAGAGATGGCATGTTGGATAAAGATGAGTTCTCTGTGGTAAGATATGACTCAATATCACTGATATCAAAAAATCCCCAGAGAAGAGTGATGGAGTTAAAGGCTATCCATGCTGGAAAATGGATTGATTTCTTTTTGCATCTAACGTGAGAGTATCTGCAGTGTGGGCTCATCTTTCCACGCCATGGAAACCCCTCCTCTCAGTCATATTAAGAGCTTCCAGCAACAGTTGCAGGCTGTGAAAATTATTGCCGTAGATTTGAATTGAACAAATTCAAGACACATGGACGAATTGTGAAGTAACTTTTTGTTGTTAACAGTCTTTTCTCACCTGTTTTTGTTGCCCTGTCCCAGGCCATGTATTTGGTGTACAGAGCTCTGGAGGGGGAGCCTGTTCCTATGTCCCTACCACCTCCCCTGGTTCCCCCCTCCAAGAGGAAAAAACCCTCTGTGCCTCCTGTGATGCCCCTGTTACCCTCACCCCCGTCCGTCAAAGATAGTCGCTCCTCCCATGCTGGCTCTAAGACCATGCCCCACCCCTCTAAGCCCACCCCAGCTCCTGTCCCAGCACCAGCAGCTATCTCTGTGAGTACAGTACCCGTCTCTCCAGTGCATGAAGAACCTGAAAATCTTTTGGGTGTTTCATTTGACTAGCAGATAGCCGCAACAATAGGCGTAAAATGATTTCAAACTGGCTGGTTCAGTGTGTGTTTCAAAAAAACAAGATGAGAGGGAGCGTGAAGGTAAGTGCGTTAAACATTTGGGTTTGTATCGATTCACACTCTCAGCTTGTATTAATTTCGTCATAGTTATGAATTAAACACAGTGGCAGCTATAGTGTCTGTGCTGTCGTGTGTGCAGTGGGTGGTGTCGCCTGCCGATAAAGCCAAGTACGATGAGCTCTTTAACAAGACTGACGGTGACATGGACGGCCTGGTGTCTGGACCTGAAGTCAGAGATATCTTCCTCAAGACAGGACTGCCCTCTGCCACGCTCGCACGAATCTGGTAAGAAACGTATCCTCTCAGCTCGCCTGTCCATGTGGCTCAAAACATTTTCACTTCATCCTTAACTGATTACACGTACTCCCAAATATTGTAAAGAATTTCAGTCTGGATCCTTCAGAGCCACTTTTAAAGGAAAAATGGGAAGAAACTTGAGGAACAGCAGCAGAAGAGGTAGACAGATATACGAACAATGACGAAACACAGCAGAAAAAGAGAACGTTAGGTTTGACACATTGTGCTAAATTTTGTGTTTAAAACATAGAAAATTAAATTTTACTTCACAAAAGGCAGGAGGAGAAGTAAAAAAATAAAAAAGAGGCATCCAAGAGCTAATTAAAAATAACCACCAGGATGCTACAGTACCTGTGATTACTAATCTAACCTAACATATGCAGTGAATCGATACTAACTTCCTTTGAAGTGGTAACCATGCGGTAAGTGATACACATATTATAATGCTGCTTTTTGTGATACCGCTTTGTGTGTTGTCACATCCAACCAGTGGAATATTACACCCAATTGATTTCTATCTTCACACGGCTGATTAGCTTCTGTCCTGTTGTGCCTGTCCCATGTTTGAGCTTTTATAACTGACGATCAACCATGCGATCAAAAATAGTCCTTGCCTGAGGTATAAATCATTATTCTCTTATGTAACCTGCGTCTGTTCCCAGGGAGCTCTGTGACATTGGAGACATTGGGAAACTCACCCGAGAGCAGTTTGCCCTGGCGCTTCATCTGATCAATCAGAAACTGACGAAAGGCCTTGACCCTCCGCAGAGCCTCACCCCAGAAATGATCCCTCCATCTGACAGACAAAATATCAAACAGGTAAGTTGCTCCGAGTCAGCGATGATTTATTCATGATGGCAAAGGAGCAATCATTAAACTTTAAAAATGTGTCTGACGATATTAATAAAAAGAAAAGATACTTATCATGAGGCCGATGATGTTAATTAGAACAGAAGACCAGCCAGGAGCAGTAATAGTAGCAACATTAGAGCAAGCATGTAAGTTTGTGAGCCTTACTGCGCATTTTGGACGCTGCAGCCTGATTTTGCTTGTTTTATATGGGACATCTTGCAATATTTGCGTCATGATTTGCGTCATGATTGTTTTTTTATTTGAGTTTTACTGCTTTGTTGATATTGATTATATATTTTGATAAAAGTTTTAAATTTTTGCTTACACTTGTCCATCTCTCTCCTGTTTTTTTTTTTTGTTGTTGTTGTTGTTGTTTTGTTTTGTTTTGTTAATCTTTACATTTTGTCCACTTCACATGCAGTGGGACAATCCTGAGTGAGTGAGTGTGTGTTAGTTACTGACTATCTCATTACTTGAAACAGGCTGTCTGGCTTTGCTACTTAAAATTTTCTCAAAATTTCAGTTTCTTTCAATGATGCTAAATTTCACATTAGTATTGGTCCCCAGGGGGTGGCAGTCTCTTTGATTTGATTGTAATTCAGAGGACTCTGATTAATGCAATAAATTTCCTTATTTATTTATTTTAGTTTTAATTGGATACTTGAGCAAAATAAAACTGGTTGCATAGTTTAAAGCGTTTACATGACACAAATGTTTTATGTCCATGATGTTTCACCATCTAACTGATTACACCAAAAGCCCATCTTACAGAGTTGTTAAAGGCATGAATTGAGGTTTAATTTTTGGGTTATCAATTCTGCTGAATCGAGTAATAATCCTTCAAGAGAGAATTGTGATGCATCCAAGAATATATTTTTTTCTTCACCCCTATCGATCCCCCAAGTCATCTTTATGAGACGTTTATGTTAAGAGCAGAGGCAGCTGTTTTAAGTGTTGTGGATGGCACTCACAGACAATATCTCATCTGTAGACGTAAAAGTGGCTTGAGTTTTTAAAATGTATTCTAAAAAAATTGAGTGCAATCAGTATTTGCATTCCTCCCAGTTGCATCACCATCAGACAGAAGTGTAGCTCTGTTGTTCATTTGTTTGTGGTGTGCTGGTGTTTGTGAAGTATCCACGATTTTTCACCAACCTTGGAGAAATGTAGCTTTTTTTCCAAAATAAGTTAAACTCTCCATATGTTATAACCGCTAATATTTAGCTTGGAGTAGATGTAGTTCACCGTCATGTACCTGACGGTTCTCTCATGACTGCCGTCGTCGTGCTTCCTTTCCAGAACAATGCTGCAAACCTGGCAGCTGACTTCTCTGCCATCAAGGAGTTGGACTCTCTCAGCAACGAGATTGTTGAACTGCAAAGGTAACCATCTGTTCTCATATTCATTCAGAAATGGTTAACATGATGCCTGTTCTCACTGCAGTCATATTTATCCAAGTTATGGCCTTGGTAGTGACAAGATGTAACTTTAATTTGTTCTGAGTTTCCACTTAGCAGTTTTACGTTCACCGTACTGCCTCATACATCGTTTATTTAAGCCAGTAATAAAGACCCAGCATTTATGACTCTTATTATTCCTGTAAAACATGTTTCTATTAAACCACATTAGCTTGCCAGGAATCTGTTGTCAGGGCCAGGTCAGAGCCAGTGACTGTGTAGTATCTCAGTATCCTGTTGTGACCAGCAGGAGGCATTCTTTACCTTTTTTTTTTCTTTTTTTTTTTTTGGCTTGTGGTTGTGTGCTGTGGTGCAGATGGTCTTTTCTCTGTTCAGCTGAAGAATGTCGGCTCGTTGAACTGCCCAAATGTATTCTGTATATTTGGAAACACCGAAAGCATTTATGGTTGAGAAATTACATTATTAAAGATTATGTCACTGTCACCATCTCGGGCCGCCTTTTAACACTCACTCCCACAGCGTCGGTGAAAATGAATAAATAAACATTTGCGATTTTGCTGCCAGGCATGACACATACCAGATGGCCAGAAAGCTCAAGAGTTATGTAGCTGCTGTTTGACAGTGAAGTGGAAGAAGGAGAAAAGCGGATACAATATTCTTGCTTTTGCTCCCCACGGCCTTTAATAATGATGCATTTCATAAACAGAAAAGGTGTTTGTGGTAGATAAAAGTAGCTTCTTTTTTTATGACAGCTGAGAGTGAGAAGTGAGAAAGTGGCGTTCCACCCAACCGCCCCACCTGTGTATACACACACATACAGCTGTGCAGAGGTATGAAAGGAGCAGACCGAGGAACTAATGGCAGACAGCAGCAGATCAAGAAGAAGGATGATTCATGTTTGTGGTTGCTTCAAATTATGGCAGCAGCCTTCTGCTCAAGATAAGGAGGTTGGTGAGGAAGGGTAAGAGGAGATCTGGACTGATGCTCAGCTTTCAGGTCACGATAGTTTTGTTCAAGGAGGATGTGGATGTGCTGTTGCCAAGGGAATTGTACATTTTGATGTGAGAGGAGAGAAGGTGGAAATAGATGATGGAAAGTTTTGATGTTATTTTTAGTCACCATAGAAGTGATGGCAGAGGATGAGTGGTTTTATTGTAGGTTGATGCGTGAACAGAAATAACAAGTTCACTGTTAGGTCCTGTTTTTACACAAGAAACATACTTCACGCAAAGTTTTCTCTTTTGTTTGCACAGAGACTGTTTTTCAGACCTGAAACAATGATTGAAGGTGTGCCATTTGTAAATCTTGGTGTCGGGCTTGACTAAAAAAAAAACATTAACATCAGTGTTAGTGTTGCCTATGTGGAAAAACAATGGAAAAAAAAATAGCAGGAACACATTGTATCAAGAAGAATGAGAATAGAATAATATAAATAGAAACATCAGTACTTGATATGTTTTCTGCATGCATTCTGTTTTCCTGAAAATCTCATTTGAATCACATTATCAGTCAGGATTATTTATCTGTCACCATTTTCCTCCGTGGTGCAGAGATTCTACATTTATATGGTCGTACACTTGTTGTTCAAGCCTGATACCACTGACTCATTTTAATGTTGAGGAAGACTGATAAAATACGACATGTCAGACAGTCAGAAATTCACATGTGTCATAAAATTAACTGCTGTTTCCATATTTGAGATTTATTTGTTCCTAAAACTAGTTCCTAGTTTTGGCATATTTATCTTTGGTATCAGTATTTAGTAAGAACAAGGTTTAATTATTGCTGAGGTATCGGTGAGCAGCAGCCTTCTGACACCTCTCAGCAGCAACACTCTGGGTCTGAATCTGGGACATTACTGTGTGGAGTAACGTCCGACGTCTCCCACCGTCCAAAGATATTTGTCATGGACTTTAGATCAGAGCTTTTAACAATATGGAAAACAAAAAATTCATATTGTCATAATATTCCGATTGTGATATGTGATATCAGACGAAACGGTAATTTTTCCATTTTATTTTCACTGATTTAAAAACAAATCCAATGATAAGATATAGATCTTGTCTCCTACCAATCACACATGTTCTCTTACGTCTGGAGCATATGGTTTGTAAGTTGGAGTTTCTCTGTAGAAAGCTCCTGCTTGGTGCTTCACTTATATTTTGATTAATTGTGCATCCCTTGTTTAGATTCCCAATAGATGTGAAAGACCTTTGAAATCTGATTGGAATTCAAATACCTTCATTGTTTCTCATTTAACTTTTTTATCATTAGTGAAAAAAACCTAATTGTAATTATACAGAAATAATTACATATCCCTCATCCCCCGCCCAACGCCCGTTCTCTTCTCTGTGGCTGGGTGGATGAAACCGTGAGGTAGAAAGGATGAAGGCTCAGGCAGCACAAATGAGCGATTTATTATTTTGGCTCATCATCACTCTTCCCTCCTCCCTCTCTTCCTCCCTCCATCCCGAAGGCAGCCATCTGCTTCTTACTCTTCATCTCCCACACATTTGACTGAGCAAGCCACGCTCAGTTACTCTGACAGTCGTGCTCATCACGCTCACTGTGCTGTGCATCCACAGCCACCAAGTTTCGCGCACACACTGACTCTTCGTGTTCTGTCACGCATACCTGCTACGGCTGCAGGCGTCCCAGCTGTTAGTTCAGGGCACCATGGTCGTACAGGGCGAGGAGTTGGTGGTGTGCCAGGGGCAGGTTGTACAAGGCTCAGCGGAGAACTGGCTGGGTGGGCTGGGAGTACCGGGTCTACCTTCTCTGTCCCTGGTGGCTAAATACTCCTGTCTGTTGTGCTGGACCCCCAGGGAGAAGAGCTCTGTGGAAGAGGAAATCAAGGAGAAGGAGGAGGCCATCAGAGAGCGCAGCAGCGAAGTGCAGGTAAGATTTCACTGTCCTTGTTTTGTGGCTCTTCCCTGATCAGTTCTCCACACACAGATTCTGTTTGACTCTAAAATCCGGTACCTGTTACGCAGATTTTTGTGCTTTGTTGTTTTCATAATTGGTGTCTTTCACAGGATGCTTTCTGCTGCTTAGAGAAAAATCCAGATCAGATGAAACTGACACCAAGACTCATTGGTGCTGAAGCCGTTATTCACTTCTGCCCATGATGAATATACTGGTGGAGGCGATCAATAATACATTTGGCCAGCAGTCTCAGACGCTTGTTCAGAAACACATTTACTGTTTCTCAGACACAGACAGGGTGGTGTCCTTGTGTAGGCGCTTCTCCCTCCTCTCAGCCTCAGCTCTATTTTAGGCGCCAGTGGCTTAAAGGGCTAGTCTACGTAGCTTTTTGGAATTTAGTCTGATGCGAGTTGTTGGTCTCAGGGGAGTCTCATGCTGATGTAGCTGAATTTCTTACCTGCACTGCAGCCTGGAGCTCACTTTTGGCTGTTTTGTACTGTATTGTGTTCAGTATAAAGTTTATTCATGGACATTGCTCATTGTATGATTTGGTGGTCATGATTTAGCCAGAATAAATTCTGATTTATGAGGATTATTTGGGTGTTGAGACGATCAGACCATCAGAATTGGTAATATGAATGCCTTCAGTTACATTGTTGAAGTTTGATTTTGAGCTTTCCTTGCTGCTCTGTCTCATTCTGTTTGTTTTCTCCATGGAAGGACACAAAGACATTCCTTTGATCTTTTTTTTTTTTTTTTTCTCTGCAGGACTTACAAGATGATGTGGCGAAGGAGAGCGAGGAGCTGCAGCGGCTCCAGACTCAGCGCCAGAAAGTCCAGGAAGCTTTGGATGAGCTGGACCAACAGAAGGGCTCCCTGGAAGAGCAGCTAGCTCACATTCGCCAACAGACCAGCCAGGAGACACAACTGGTAGGTCTCGCGGGCTCAAATGTGAGTTTATCTTACTTGTGTTAATTTAAAGAAAGATATGTTTTAAAAAAAAATAATAATAATAATTATTGATGACTGGCAGAGAACAACAAAAATTATAATTGATTTCATATTCCAATTGTGATGAGACATTTGACATATGACTGTTTATTCATATCACAGATCTCATCGCTGCAGTCGGAACATGAGGAGCAGGAACAGAGGATCTGTCAGTACGAGGAGGAGTTGGTTCAGGCACGAGAGGAGCTGCTGGCTCTGCAGGAGGAAAGTAGGAGGCTGCAGGAGAAAGTCCAGGCTGCTCAGGAGCAGCTGACACCCCTGCAGGAGTCAGTTCGAGACTCTTTCACACAAGTTGCACAGGTTAGTTTTATGTCGAGCTCATAAATATTCTCCTCTTGCAGAAAGTATTTACACATTTCGTTGTTCAACTCTTCCATCTCTCCACTTTCTTAGGTTCAGCAGAAACTGAACGACCTTCATGTAGAGGAAAGGTCAGTGACTGCCCAGCTCAGCTGGAAGAGAGCCCTGGAAGACAGCTCTCCTGTCATGGTCAATGGATCAGGCCCTACAGCCGAGCTGTACCAGACGGACCCCTTTCAGCAGGACCACTTCCAGGAGGATCACCCTAAAGAGCTGAAGGTCGAAGAACCATCTGATGTCTGCAATCTTCAGAAGGAACATTCAGATGAGAAAGAGAAAGGCATGAATGAGAAAGAAGAGGAAGAAGGGAAAGATCAAGAGAGTCCGAAGACTGTAGAGGAGGAAAAGCCAAAACCTGATGCCTTGGATGACCTTTATACGAGTTTAGCCTCCTCTGATATGTACAATAGTCTAACAGCACTCGCGAAGCCACGGGACAACACCGCTAGGGTAAGAAATATACTCATGTCAGCGCCAAGTAAAGAAATCAGACTAATGTCCTGTTATATTTTGTGTTTTTATTTGGTACTGATATAAAAAATATCACTTTGCTACAAAAAACTGAAAGTTAATTAAGAACTCATCAAATATGAAGGCACAATGGACTTAATTTACATTTGGTGTAATCATGGTTTTGTAAGGTAACAACATTATAACTGATATAATATTTACATCGTTGTTTGTTGTTGACTTCTCGTCTCTAGGAGCACAGCAGCCCTGAAGTCTCCTCAGAAGTTGCAGACGATGCAGACGAATCATCTAAAGAGAGCCCATCAGAGGTAAAGACTCCGACTTACTGAAGCGGGCCTGTCCGTTTCTGCTTTGAGGGATTCCTCAGTTACTGTGCAAAACTAATTTTACACCAAGATCTTTATTACTCCCACAGTATTCCTGTGTCAAGTTTGAACTTTGGGCCTTCATTGCCATTACACTGCACAGACAAGAAAAATGTTGACATTCCAACCCACATGTTCTCAGTAGTCCTCGTGACTTTTATTACGTCAGGGCTCAGCACTTACAGGTCAGACCAAATCCATGTCTGCAATCCAACTGATAAAATAAAAGAGCATTAACTAATTAATGCTAATTAACAGTATCCTGTCTTACTGTAGGTGTTAATGCCTCAAAATGGGGTCCAACCTGGTTCTTTTTAAAAACGTGGTAGTTATAGTGTGTGTTGGGGACAGAGCGTGTAGTGTGCAGGACAGTCCTCAGAGCTCTGTAACATTTCAGCAGGTTGCATCACCAGAACAAGAGAACAAACCAGAGCCAGAAGAGTCTCCAGAAACCACCACCACCTCATTACCAGTTAGCCTCATGCCGCCGCAGACCAGCCCTCCCTCCCTACCTGAGATGGACTTCTTCCATTCAGACCCTTTCACTGACCGTAAGTCCCCACAGATATTCAGATCATATTAAAAATTAAGTTTCAAGCTTCTGTTTAACTTGCATGTATTAACAATTGATCAATGCCCAGTGAAAATATTTTTCCTCCCTAGATGATCCATTCAAAGATGATCCATTTGGAAAAGCAGATGTAGCAGGTGAATTCCAGCATATCCAGCATCATCTGCTTTACTCTGTGTTTCATCTGTCAAGTCCTTGATAATTATTTTTCGTTTGGTTTAATCAGATCCATTTGGAGCGGATCCATTTAAAGGCACAGACCCTTTTGCTGCGGACTCTTTCTTCACGCAGACCACCGGTGCCTCCTTTTCCACGGAGGACCCTTTCTCCACCTCAGCCGACCCGTTTGGCACCACTAGTGGCGGGCCAGAACCCGACCTGTTTGCAGCCGAGATGAACGAAGCAGCGGCTGCACCAGCGGCGGCAGGCCCCGATCCCTTTACCTCCAAACCCACAAACCCAGCGGCGCCAGCCAAGGACCCATTCAGCTCTACAGGGAACGACATGGCTGAGTCGGACCCTTTCGGAGGCAAAGCCAACGCCACAGCAGAGGCGGATCCTTTTGGTTGTCAGGATGGAGAGACAGATCCATTCAGCTGCTCGCAGGTCAGCGCTGATCTGGCAGTGGTGAGTAGTCACAGCCTTTTTGGGGATAGCTCATGTAGGTAATAGAACAGCTTTTCTGTTCCAGAAAAATGCTGATGTTTGTGACTTCAGTGAGTAAAATAAGAGTGCTCTTTTCTATTGTGGGATTATTTTCTTTTAATGTTCTATTTTTAGAAGGACACTGCAGCAACCAATGACCCTTTTGCTCCAGGAGGTACGACGGTGAGCGCCAGCTCCGATCCAGGTATGACTACAGGCATGGCGCCATCATCTGGAGCGAGAGGCCACTGCAGCTGCTGAGCAGAAATAAAATAAAAATATGGAGCATATATACGTTGCCCACTGGGTTGAATTCTGTAGCGATTTTAATTCAGTCAGTCACTCTGTGCTCGTGTGTTTCAGATCCGTTTGCTGCTGTGTTTGGTAGTGAATCATTCGGAGGGGGCTTTGCAGATTTCAGCGCTTTGACAAAGGTAATTTATACAATTCTTCGCAGTTGGTGCAGCACAGTAAAACCAAACCGTGATTTGACTCAGCACTGTCAGTGTGTTGGCGGGTGTGCTGTGCTTTTATATAGACATATTTTCCCCGAATCAGTTTCTGACCGCACGCAACAATGTGGCATGTGTAATATTTCAAATGGCTGGAAATGAGTCTGACAGACTTGCCACTTCCAATGTTGTATCAGATCACTTTGCTTTTAGGTCCCCAATCAGACGAGCTTAAGTTACTGTATGAATGTGAATTGAAAGTTTCATTCTGCTCATCAGTACTGTAATTAAATATAGATTTATGTCTCTGTATTGAAACCGTTCCCTTAAATTCAGTAATTAACTAGTTAGATTTTAGTGGGTCAAAGGCCCCGTCGACCTCACAAGCTCAATTTTATGCCCAAACTCAAGAGTTTATATCCTGTTAACACATTTTAATGCTCATTTCTAATAGGATAAAATGGTGAAATGATTTGTGACTACTTCTTTATGTTCTGTAAAAACACAGCTGGCTGTTTTTCAGTATAGTAACTAAGGAAATTCGGCTGTGACATTTCCTTGACATTTAGTGTTTAGTGGGGGCAAACCACCACAAGGTGGTAACTGTGGTTTCCTGCTGATACAAATTTCTTCTGTTTTAGTCAAACGGGGCTGACCAGTTTGGCATCAACAATAAGAATCTGTTCCATGAAGAGAGTGGGACTGCCGGCCCTGACGTGCCCCCTGCCCTGCCCCCAAAAACGGGCACTCCAACGAGACCACCACCTCCACCCCCAGGTCAGGGCTCAATCTGACTTTTCACATTTGTTGAGCAGCTATCAGACATTTGGAGACGCATTAACAGTGTGAGTTTGTGATTTGAAATCAAACCTGTGTGTGCCTCACCTGACCAGGTAAGAGATCGTCCATCTCCAGAACAGAGTCCTCTGAGTCCTTCCAGCGACGAGGTCACTTCCTCCCTCAGCTTTCAGGAGACTTCTCCTCCTCTTCCTCCTCGCCCTCCCTGCCTGCCAAGGATCCTTTAGCCGACCCCTTCGCCCCCTCCTCCCCTCCTCGTCACAACGTGCGGGAAGCTGACCGATTTGCCAGCTTTGACAAAGTGAGCACCGCCCTCTCGCCCTCTCCCTCACCTCTACCTGACTCTCCATAGCCATCCTCTTTTGTTTCCTGCTAATAAACCACAGCTGGTTGTTCAGCTAAGTTTACAGCCACCAAGCAAATCAGGCTAGCTTCACAAGTCCCTCCATCCACTGCCAGTAAAAAGCCCAAAGAAATGAACTAATGCGCTGATGTTGAGTATCTTATATTGGCACAGTTTCTCCATCCTACATTTGTTTATGTGATAACTTGATTTTGTTGAAAAAAGCTGCAACAGTCATTAACACTTTTTTTTTTTTTTTTTTTTTTTTTGGATTTTGTTTTTCTTGCATCATGTCTGCTGCTGGTGTATATTTTAGCTCTTTATAATGAATCCGATATTTCCACCTGACTTTTTTTTTGTTACTGATTTCTAATGGGGTTGCACATATTTTAAGCCCTCGGATTGAGGTCGTAATGTCTTTGCTCTATGAAGAAATGTACAGAAATGGTATCATAGCAAATGCCGATATAACACATAATATATAAAAGTAGTGAATGTTAGAAGTGAACTTCTAACTATTTATGATACCAAATCAGTCATAATGGTTGGCAGTGAATGGAGAGATGAGAGGCTGCTTGCATTTGCCTTTCATTCACCATCCCAACTCAGCACACTGACACTAAATCCTGTGCATGCAAAAAAAATAGTGTTATCTTCATGGAAAATGTTTATTTTACACACTTTTAACACCTGAAATTGCGGCTCAGGTGAATTTTAAATTATCGGTGTAACCTGTGAGCGAGAAGATGCAGAGTAGGATTTGTTTCCTAACGTAGGTCACAAATTCACAGATGAGAAATGCTGCATCTAATAACTTCTGCTCAGTAACATCACATTGTAACGAATTAATTAAAAATAGCATCTAAAAGAAGCCACATGAGATCTGTTGGAAGATTAGTCACTGTCTAAAATTGAATTGATAACCATATTAACGTCCTCTCTGTGCTCAGCATAGAAATGTACTGTCATGCTGTGATTTTTGGGATGGATGACTCATTGAAAGACTGTGTTGTTTCAAGTAGCTCTTCTGTTACATGACTGAACCCGCATGTCTCTGTTGAACCTCGACCTGCACGCACTAACTGTGTTTGATTGCCTGGCTCTCATTCACTCATTTCATTGCCTCTGCCGTTCCTCAAAACATTGTGGATTTTTTGTTTTTCCCCCTTTACACATGCCGCTATTTATTTATCCATACATCCTTCTGTGATCCATCCGACCAGCCGTTCCTCCCTTCATTTACCAGTCCGTTCAGCTCAGGTGTGGTCGGCCGTGTGTTGTGGAGAAACAGATCACCTGTATTCTCGCTCTCTGTGTCTTTACACCTTTTGTCAAAGAAGATAAATAAAGAGTTGAATCAAGGGCACCATCTCTGGCTTCTATGTGCATCCATGATATCACTTTCTGCAAATACCTGAGCTTTAAAGGACCAAAGTTTTTCCAGTTTTAAGTACATTTTTCATAAATTTTGGCCGTATCATACTGTTTTCCAAATCCTGCTTTTATATCGCACCTCTCAAGCAGCCTTCCCTTGTTTTTCAGTCTTGACATAACGATAAAGACATTACTACTAATAATAGCTTCTAATCCAACAACTTTCATTTTAATGCAAGTTGACATTTGAATATTTTTTTTAAATATATGTATGATCCATTTGTAAAACAAACAGCTACAGGGAAAGCAAAAATCAACACTGTGCAAAATTAAAATAACCAGATATCAAATGTGTGAGCAGATTGCTTTCAAATCCAGGAATGAAAAGAATAATTTCTCCTGCTAAAAGCTTCATTAACGTTAGATTTCATTCCTAAAAAAGCAGTAGCACAGACAGTGGTACTGGCATGTCCTCTGCTGAATACATCATGTGTCTTAAGTGTTCTCGTCATGCATGTTCTGCCCTCCGCATCCTGAAATCATCAATGTCGTCGTTGTCGCTCACTTTCCTTTGCATGGGTGAAAAGGCACTGGATGATCTGTGATGTCTGTCTGTTCAATGTGAATAATGAAGCTGCTGACTCAGAGAGTGCCTGCTGTGTAATGTTATAACCAGTTCCTGTTCTCTGTAACGATGCCACTTTGACATCAGTCGTCATCCTTATAGTCCATCTCAGTCCCCGCCTTCTTCCCTCCCACGCCGTAGTGTATTGTTATTCTCTTCATGCTCATCTCTGATCCAGGGGGGGTCTGTTGCTGTTTATTGATTTTAAATGTCACTTCAGGCTATTCTGAAGACCGACAGTTTATGAAAACGGCTCAGTCATGGATTCTTTCACAGTCAACAGGACAATTGATGCTTTTCACTGTGACCCAGAACGAAATGGTGAAAATTATCACCAGATTTTTATGTCAACACAGATTTATTGCTTTGGACTGATACAATCGAAAGTTCTCGGGTTAAAAGACATATAAACCCTACCAGCTAATTTAATTCCACTCAGTAAGCTTTGTCGCTCTCCTTCTCATTCCCTGTAATAAAAAAAATAGTAGTAATTACGTTACAATTCTGAAAGGGAAAAATAACTTAAAAGGATTGTGATAGAAATTTTTGTTATAAACTTACACAAAAATCTGATAAATGCTGCATCTGTGCCCTGCAACACTCTCACATAAGGAAAAAAAATCCACCTTATCAAAGTAAATGTGAAAATAAATTTTACAGAGCTGAACATAAAACGTGTTACTTCTTGAAGCTCATCTTGCTGGATGGTGGCAGAGCTTTGTATTGATGCTATCAGGACTCTGGGAGACTTTGTTAACCGCCTACATGTGTCTGTGAGTCCCCTTATTTTGCATTTGTGTATTCTCTTTTTCCGTGTGTGTGTGTTGATGAAGCAGTATCCAACAGAAGAAGACATGATAGAGTGGGCAAAGCGAGAGAGCGAGCGAGAGGAAAAGGAGCGACTCGCCAGGCTCACCCAGCAGGAACAAGAAGACCTGGAGCTGGCCATCGCTCTCAGCAAGTCTGAACTCTCCTGAGGACCTTGTTTCTCCCACACCCCTCCCCTCCCCCCCCCCCTCCTCCACTGGCCCAGCCCAGGAGGGCTCGGCTCGGCACGACAAGGCAGGACCCATCCTGGTCCGGCCCAGAAAGCACCAAAGCAAAGTGGGGACTGTATAGGACTGAGTTTCAGCAGCACCTGCTGACCCCATGAAGAGACTTTCTTCAGACAAACCCATCTCTAAATCTTTCAGACCCCCCCAACCCCCCCCAACCTTGATCCACAGGCCACCCTGACTGTGTACACCGCTCCTTTTTCCATCCTGTGTCCGTCGTCTGGAGGGGAGGACTGGGACGGGGTGTACGGATTGTCGAAATGAAATACAGTGAGTTTGAGATCGTTGACAGTTCTGATGATTTCAACACAAGGCTACAAACGCCACCTTAACTCTGCAGAATGTAATTTATTTAAAATGTAGGCCTTTTCCTAGGTCTTCTCTTTACCCACTAACCAAACTCACTACTTCTCTCTAGTTTCTAAATTCACACTGCAGATTTCTTGAGATTTTATTAGTGAATGATAGACGCGCCAGAAACACCCACAATTTCTTCCAGCACACTGTTAATACAAGAAATGTGAGGTGCTGTAACAAATTCTAGGCCTTTATCTTTTTTCTCTTTTAGTATTTTACTACTTCAGGTGTCAGAATTCTACATTTCTACACGTTTAACTGGAAGTTGCCAGTCCTGATATGTGAATTGCATGTGTAGATTTGAATCCATCACCGCTGTCAAACCCAGCTTAACTTCTGCTTTATTATTTCTTTTTAAATGAAGTAGTATGAAAACTTTCCCTGTATCTGTTCAGTCTGTTAGAAGGTCCATGTAGGAGTGAAACTAGATCCATTACATGTAAAAAGTACATATAAATTAGCATTACTTTTGGCGGCACACTACAGAAGATTGCACAAAACAATGAGTCCTGACATTCAGTGTTATTTTGTCACCTGAAGACTTGTGACGTTTGAATCAGTCCCGGGAAGTCTGAGGGGTTTTATGAATGTGACTTCAGATGAAAGAATGTTATTTTGTGTTAAAATGTGGTCTAAAAACGTGGCGAGTTTGGACATGAGCTGACAAAGATGAGCTTGGATGTTGACGCTGAATTCTCACAGTTGAATCTGTGCAGAAACAAACACACACCTACTTTCCCTGCTGCCTTTTCCCCATTGAGGTGTTAGTGGTGTTAATGGCATTAATCCCAGTTGATTCACGAAGAGAAGCTTGTTCCTGAGATCCAGAGGTCCAGATCGGTGGTCAGCCTAAAATAACTGTCTTCCTCTGTAGAACTCCAGCAGCGGGGACATTGGCTGAGTAGTTGTTGTTTGCTTTTTTTTTTTTTTTTTTTTAGCATTTGTGCGTCTTCTCAGAGTCACTTCCTCTCTGCGGCCATTTCAAAGTCCTCAAATGTCATTGAAAGTTGATCAGAGTCTTTGTGTTTTCGCTGAAGCTCTTCGGCCTCCGAGGCTGTTGTTGCACCATCATCTCCTGGAAGGCTCAGACGAGTGGACATCTCTTCCTGTTCTGACTTTCTCAAGAGTACACAGCATCATTTAGTTCCCTTTTCTCACATTAATCAGTTTATTTTCTGTGGCTGATACAGACTGCTCCCCCCTCCTGTAACACAGTTATTATAGATCCATTCTCCATACACACACACACACACACAGTACTGTCATTTGTACAGACTTTAATTTTACAAATCAAGAACCACTTATGTTTCTAAGCTTACCCATAAAGGCTTTTTAAAACTCAAGCTAACTGAATTTTATTTTGTATTTTCTAATGTGTAATAAAAATCATTATTGGGAGGTTTGGCCAGAATATGTAATGCATTTAATTGAAACAGAATAAATATTAAACATGTAGTTTTGCAGTTTGTGCTCTTTATTTATTTATATTTTTGTTGGAAATATTTAATCAATTATATATTCATTATAATAACTTTTTCTTGGCTTTGGCTTGACATACCTTGTGACAAAAAAATCAGGATAACTTTTTGTCTTTATTTGTGTTTGGTGAGTGTCCCAGCTTGGAGGCCCAAGATTCATTCACAGGAGTTCCCCTTTAAGAAGAAACAGAAGTTATGAAAGTATGAACAGCACAAATGCATTGAATTAATATTATATGTTATATGTTATCAGAGGTGCTTGTTTTAAGATTTAAGTTCTATTAATGTGTAAAAGCTGATAAATCTTTAGTTGAACCTTGAAAACTACAGTTAGCATGATGCCTTAACAACAGCAGCACTTTAGTAGCTTTTCTGCAGCTTTCAGTCACCTCACATGAACTTCATCAGAGGTTTGAATTCATCCAGATGTAAAGGTGCTTATTTCCTGAGCATTTTTGACAAATGTTTGATGCAAAATAACTCAAACAGTCATCTTAAACTTTAAACATATCCGGGCTTTATGGGGTTGTTGGTTGGTTATTTGTTTGTTTGTTTGTATGTTTGTATTTAGTTTGTTTGTTTGTTTGTATGTTTGTATTTAGTTTGTTTGTTTGTTTGTTTGTTTGTTTGTATGTTTGTTTTTTGTTTGTTTGTTTGTTTGTTTGCTTGCTTACTTTTTTGTTTTGTTTTGTTTTGCTTTCGTGCAATTCCTTGCTCCTTTTTCTGTCCTCTGTGTGAATGTGGAGGGTTTTAGGACCGTGAGTCCAGAACAGCAGCAGCCACATTCCTGCTCATTTAAAGGAAAGTCATTAAGATGGTGATGAAAGCAAACACACCTTCTCAGCCCAGGAAGGAGGAGGACACCCAGCAGCAGGTCTTCCCACTTCGGTGTCTGTGTGTGTCTGTGTGTGTCTGCTCCTCTCTGTACGGGACTTTCTGCTGTTTCACCGGTGGAATGAGTTTTATCACCGGCTGGAGACGAAGCGTGAGGAAAAATGACAGCAAACAGTGAGTAGGAGCAAAATATGACCCCCGGTGGTCCTCATGCTGAGGCTGATCCGGACCACACACGGTCCTCCAAAGACCAGATGAGTCATTCCTGCCTCTCTGAGCAGAAAAAGTAGTTTGGCAGCTTCTTCTTCTTCTCCTCTGTTGTCAGGATGATGTTTGTATCTACAGCCTGCTAGACAACATTGCAGAGATTACAGTGAAGTGGCAGCTTTAAGATAATCAGATGAATTAAATTCAATTACAAACGTATTCTTCTATGCAGCTTTTGAATGAAATAAATGTTTTAAGTGCAGAGTGTAGCAGCATGTATGCAGTCCCCCCCCCCCTCCATTTAGTTTGGGTTAATGCTGACGTTTTACTTCCTTTTGATGTGTTACTGCTGTTGTTTTTATTTTGGATGATTTCGTTAGTCAGCAAAGTTTGAGCCGAATGCCTCCCAGCTACGCTCCACTTCAACAGACCTAAAAAGCTGAACATCCCATCCCATTAGGTATTTTTGAACGATAAATATAAACACGAGAGATGTGTTTGGTTGTGACTGATGCTGTGTATCATCACTTTATATCATGTACTCTCGCTCTCTCTCTCTCTCTTTTTGCTGGCAGAGGCTCTCTGCTAGACTCTGGAGTCCGCTTTGCATTTTCACATGTCGTGAAGCATCTTACTTCACGTCTTCTTCACACAGTAAATCAATTTTTTCAATCATTCTCCAAATTGACCTTTGACCCCTTTATAGGGATGCCAAGGAGTCACACGGCCTCCCTGAGGGCCCGGACACGCCGAGCCGGTACGCATACAGTGTGCACATGCATTCATTCTTCCAAACAGGAAACGATCAGCTGTGTCACTAAGAAAATGACAAACCTGCCTCACTCCTGGCACGAGTGAGACGTTTAATAATGATATAATTAGAGAGCCGAACCTCAGAGTTCACTATTTTAGCTCCGAGCATGCTGAGTCACACCCAGAATGACTTTCATGTCTTTTTAGGTTGTCAGTCATAAACAGCCCAGATCTGGATCCCATCATCACAGACTTCAGGCAAGTGTTTTTAAAACTTCTGCCGGGCACACTATTGAGGAGATAAATGAATATTGGAAGGTTCAGTTTAAATGTTATTGACTTTTATATGTCTTTTATATGTTTTTTTAAACCAGCTTTCCTTAAGATTTGTTCGGACTGATTTTCGCAGATGTTACCTAAAGTAAGAGCTTAAGTAAGAAATAAGTAGACAGGGAGTGTCCACAAATATATCTCTGCCTGGGTTTCTGGGGCTCCCACAATTGTGCTCCTCAAACAAAAGCTGCCCTTTCAGCTGCTTTTCATCCCAGGAGATTTTCCTCTTTTCTATAAACAGCCTCAATTTTGTCCCTCTGGTTCAGGTTACCAGTCAACCAAAATGCTCTGGAATCTACAAATCCTGCCAACGGGTGAGACTTTGTTTTCTCTTGTTGTATAATCGTGATTATCTGTGAGTCATTGTTAACACATCATATCAGGATATAGCTTCACATATTAACTGCATATTGAGGTAGCAGATCACGAGGCCGCTGGCATCAACGCAGCTTTGGTTCACCTGCTGTTCACCGTATTAATAATTCACACCCAGGGAGCATGACAATAACTGGAGGAGTGTGACTATAAACCTGTTGCTTGTTCAGTTTTCCAATTCTACAATCCTACATTTATTGGCAGAAAAAGACAATTGTTGGATCAGAGGCAGGAAATTGAAAAAAAAAACAAAACAAAACAAATAAAAACCATAGATGACCCAACAGAGGCTGAATGAGGATTCACTGAAAATGGACACAAAGCAAAATAGTAGAAAACAAGCAAATTCATTTTGGAACAGACTTTGTTACTTACATAGGAAAAGTAACACAGTGATTATCATGCAGGTGTGAAGCCTCTCTTTGTCTCTCTGTCTCACACATACATGCAAACAAACGAAAAAGTTCAGGTGGCACGATCATAAATCACATCCAGTCCTGCCCAGTTTTCTCTTTCCGGTTCAAACACCCTTATTTGGAAAAATATCCTGGAACACATTTAATGTTTATGTATTTATTCAGTCACACACTTTCATCTTTAAACTTATTCTTTCTATCTCGACTGGGTTGATCTGTTGTTTGAGTGTTTAGCTGAGGAGCAAGAAGCAAAAATATTCACTCCAACAATCCAAACAATCAATCAGCACACAGTCACAGTTCAGATTGGTGATAATCAGATGTTACATTCAGTCTGTGCTGTTAATCAGTTAATACATTATTTAAACATAAACGTTGTGCTGAATCTACAAGTGTTGAGCTGCTTTTCTGTTTCAATAAAACAGAATAAGTTGATATTTCAGTGGCTGCTGTGTCTCTGTCTGTTTCTGGACTCAGCTGGCTGCACTGCAGCAAATGTTGGACCAGCTCACAATGGCCTCTTTTCCAAAGCTCATGTTTCCCTTTTTCACATAAAGCAGAAGGAAGCATCCGGGGCTTTATGTCCGGGCGGAACGATGGTCTCTTATCTCACAGCTGTTTGTTTGTTTGTTTGTTTTTTTGTAGTGTCACATCTTATATAAAAATCATTAAGCCACGAGCTATGCTCCGCCCCTGATTTAGCATTAGCCAATAAGAGCAGAGACTGCAGTGTGTAGCCTGATGGTGATGATCGGAAGAGGTGGGATAGGAAGTGTGTGTGTGCGTGTGTGTGTGTGTGTGTAGCAGCACAGATAGACTGTGTACTCTCTCCTCATGTGTGATAGTCATCCCAATCTTATTAAGGTCTGCTGTTTTTGCCTCTGCGCTCTTCCTCCTCTCTCCCTCCGTCCCTCTCCTCTCCTTCTGACCCCCCCTCCCTCTCTCTCCTCTCTCTCTCCCTCCCTCTCTCACCCGCCTGCACTTCTGCTGCTGCTGCCACAGAGACACAGATCATTTCACTGCTCTGCTGTAAAGGCCTCGGGCTCACACTCACTTCTGCTATTACCTTTATCTGTCATCTTCCCCGTCTCTCTTTCACACACTCAGGCACACACTCCCACGCACACCCACACACGCGTGCACACACACACATACACACACACACACACAGACTTTGCCAGATGAAAATGTCAGGAGAGGAAGAGACTCTGTCAAATGGGTAAGGTTCTTCATTACTGCTGCATGTTAGGATGACGTGGCTTTAAGTTAGTCTGCAGTTTTTGTTTTGTTCCCATCATGTACAGGGAAATGAGTGTGTGCGTGTGTGTTTGTGTGGGTATCTGAGTTGCCGCTCTGCCTCTCAGGCATGTGAACAAACTCGCTCTATCTTTTGTGTCGCAGCTCGATGCTTAGAGGCCTGCCAACATGTTGTAGCAGCTGGATTTTAAATGTGTTCTTTGAACCAGAAGTGATAAACTAATGCTTCGTCACTCTTCAACCAATATCTGTGTGTGTGTGTGTGTGTGTGTTGTGTGTATGTGCGCATTGGCCTGATAATGACTGTCATTGTGTAAGTTGCTCTCTTTAGCAGAATAAACCCCAGAATTTGAGACATCCTGACTTCATTTCAATTAAATTAAATGGACACTGTGTATTCTGCCCATCCTGAACAGACGGTCCTCGTTGTCCTGGTCTCTGAGCCTTCTCTTCCTTCTCATACAACTGTCAGCTATTCCCTCCATTGAAAGGACAAATTTCTATCTGATTGTCTTTGCTCGCTGAATGGGAGCTCCATCAGATCATCTTGAAGGTGTAAATCTGACCAAGTCAGGTCTCCCAGTCAGCCAGGACCAGTTGAGCTTGTTTGGTTTTTGTTTTTGCTTTTTTTTTTTTTGAGCTATAAGGCGATGAGGCCACTGATTGTTTACCATCATTAATCCTCGATGTGCTGCAGTTGTTGCTAACTGAATGTAACTATAATCTGAATAAAGTGAGCGACAGGATTCAGAAATATTTAGCCAGTGTTTAATTTTCATCGGGTTAGGGTTAGGGTTTTTTCCATTATGCAGCAGTTGTTGCCAAAAGGCCATAACATTGAAGGTGGTTGACAGTTATCATTTATCAGATCTGAATCTAACAGGTGATTAGACTTAGCAGCGCTATCTTTGAAAGAAGATCGAATCATGCAACATGCATTATTGAACAGTCGACACTTGGTCATAAGTTTGTGGTTACAGTGAATGTCACAGGTCAAAGGTGAAGGTC
This sequence comes from Echeneis naucrates, assembly GCF_900963305.1. Lineage (NCBI taxonomy): Eukaryota > Metazoa > Chordata > Actinopteri > Carangiformes > Echeneidae > Echeneis > Echeneis naucrates. Next base: position 4,827,883 of record NC_042514.1, read on the forward strand.
CGGGACTAATAGGATCCGTCTGATGGTGGAAGCTCCCATTTGATCACGTTCGACTGTCTCTTTTCTTGTTTCTATGTTCTATATTCTACAGCCACAACACAGCAGAAGACCCTTTGGCTGGATTTAGTCAGCGATCACTGACTCCTCAGTATTTCTGTTGAAATCAGTGGCCTAAGCGTGTTTATTAGCCCGTTAAAATGGAGCACACAGGACACATACATGCTGCTTTGTCTCCAGAGTGACTGTCGTGCTGATATCAGGAAGCTTGGCTTGCTGCTGGTCATATGCTGAACACAGCAGTCACCCGCATGTTATTAGGCAGAGCTGCACCAGTGTGTGTGTGTGTGTGTGTGTGTGTGTGTGTGTGTGTGCTATCATTCCTTTATGTTTCTCAGGGGCAGGAATGTAAAACGACAGTTAGTCACAGTTGTCACACACATTAGTCGGAGTTTTGTTGGCTCTGTACTCTGATGTTTGCGGTGGCATCCCGTACTTTGTGTTAAAGAGGTAATCCTGACTCACGGTGTTCTGGCTGTTAAATGCAAATGGGGAATATTTCGTGCCCCTTTTCCAACACAATTAGCACATTCACAACACATTTTGTTGCTCATTATACCATGTATAACTGTGCATGTGACATCTTATCATATCGTAGCAGGCACAATCAGGCTTTTTTTTTTTTTTTTTTTAATGGGTTAACCCCTTTTCTCCTGCCAGATGGCAGAGCTGCTAGTCGACATGCAAACTGATAAAACTGATCTGCCATGTACAATGTTTGGTTTGTTTCTCCTGTAAAAGCGTCAGAGCCCCCACGTGAGACACTTAATCTGTGATTTTAGAAAACCAAACTGGGATTTTAAGATGGAACAAATGAATGAATTAAGCCCTCTGATATACTGAAGATATATATAAACATACAGCATCAGCATAAATAAAGCAGAATGAATGAATGAATGGTGAAACTATTAGACATAATGAAGTCATAATCCAGATAAAACAAATGGACCATCTTAATGCACAAGAACATCAGTGTAGCTATCCTGTCAGCCATCAGAGTTTTACATTTGCCATTTTAGAAATTCATTTGTTTAACTCATTATGCTGATTTCCACATGCTGTCTGCTACTGGACTGATGAATAAAACGTCTCACTGAGGCAGATCCATTGTCAGCACAGTGGGTGAAATCAGAGACGAGGCAGCTGTGTGATGAATGAACGGAACGGCGCATCATTCTCAGTCATTGGCCACACTATCCAGCCGTCACGTGGAAATCATCTGCATTAAGTACCGATGCCAGAATAGATGGTGGCTCTATCAATAAATATCATTATTATGCGGCAGCAGCATCATCGTTTCTTTTGCTTTAATGAATTATCTTGTTCTAAACTGGTTTCTGAGCATGGATTGTGATTTATTTTATTTTATTTATTTTTTGGCTTAATTAGTTAATTATTATTATTATTATTATTATTATTATTATTTTCATATACAACTCAAGCCAATCTGCTTGTCTGGCTCATTCTGTTGTTGTGACGTAGAAGAGAAGAACTGAATGGAGAATGAATATAGGAAGTGGACTGAGACAGTATGATGGCTGCTGTTTGGAGGTTGGTTTTGGTGCTGCAAACCAGAACATTGTCACTGCAGGAAGACAAACAGACGGAGAGAGAAACTGGGCTTTGGCAGAGCAGGATGACCTGACATGAATTTAATTTGGATCCTCTGTTTTTTTTCCTTTAGAGATCAGAACTGAGCGTCTGCCAGCAGCATCACTTTCATCAGTTTTCGGCCTCCTCATCCAGATTCTGTGTTTGCTTCTGTTCTCCAGGTGCCTGCGGTCAGACCTGTCTGTGGCTCTGGAGGACTGCATGGCCGCCCTGGATCTGTTTCTCAGAAATGACTTTGAGGAAGCCCTGGTCCGGCTCAGATGCAGGTGAGACTTATCGAGAAGAGGCATTTTTTTCTGATCCGACTGCAGCTCCCAGATCAGATCCACCTGACTTTGGGCTCCCGCTGACAAATATACTGGATGAGAAACAAACAGCTGACTCTGTGCAAATAAACAACTGTACTTTTACTGTTTTGCACTCTCAGTGCGGAGACGGTGAAGCCTTTTAACAGGAAATTCTATTCATGCACACAAGTAATGAAACCCATGATGGCTGAGTTTCATCTATTGGCCTCAGTTTCAGGTTTCTGTTGTTGTTCTTACTGGAACACGTGAACACTCCCATCAATGACCCCATCAATGTTAACGGTAAACTTTTCTTTTGTCAACCAGAGAAAATGGACAGAGGATGCAATATTTTAGTCCTAGTTAGAAAATTGATTGCATGCTAACATGCTAAACATCAACATCCTGTTAGCGTTGACATGAACACGAACGTGCTGGATTTTAGCCACCAAAGTCTGCGCAGCCTCATATCCTCCTGCAGTTCAGATTGTAGGGCAGTGATGTGGTGACGAAGTAAAATCCTACTACATTACATTTGTTGGCTTTGATATACGTTTTGCTCATTAAAACGCAAAATTATTTCTTATTTAATGCTTGTACACTTCCTTAAAGTACCTCAATGCACTCAATAAAAACATCTAAATATAAGAAAATGTAAATGATTGAGCTTCATAATGACTCTAGTACATTTCTTGATGCTTTGAAATTTCGCCAATGGCCAAATAAAAACACATAATAACGGAAATGTTTAAACACCCAGGAACTACAGGGTTGGCTGGGTGAGGGAGGGACTGTGATGTGTGCCGTATATTTGGCTTGACTGACACGTTGCTTTGACTCACAAACACCTACTCCGTCTCCAGCCTCACAACGTCGCCTCTAGTTCCGTATTTCAACACTGCGTCATCAAGTTACTCCATTGTTCACAGCTCATTCTCTCGTCTATTATTGGAGCCTCTGTCACACCTTCATTATTATCCTCCACCCTGTGGCTGTCCTCTTTGGCCCTCTGGACCACTCCTTTTTGTCTTTCAGATTTACTGAGAGGAGCTTCCTGCCGATCCTGTACTTCCTCTTTTTTTGCTTTGTACTTTTTGACATAGACTGGCTGTTTGGCACATCTAGTGTATAAATTAGTTCTTGATTTTGTTCCTGGCTGGTGTGATTTCTTTGGTTTCTCAGCTCAGACGTAATTATGATGACATTCACCAAAACACTACATAAATACTCAGGTGGTGACTGTCAGGGTGTCATCGGCATAATATGCTTCAGTATTGAAATCGGGATTTGTGAACTATCCCGATCTGGTGGAAAATCTGTGTAAATCCACCCAGGCGCTTCCTCTGCCTGGCAGTCTGTCAGCCCAGCAGGTCCTGGTTCCTGTCTTGATATTCTTCCCACAGCTCTGTGTTGGCCATCTCTTCCTCTTCTTCCACCGAAGTGCACCTGGAGTAGGAAATATGCGTGTTAGTAGCTGTTCTGAGCCAAGTTAGTTGGATTTGGCACACAGGACTGTATCCTGTCAGTAATCAGTGCTGATTGAAACTGTGGGTTAATGCGAGTCAACTCTTTAGATGTGTGAAGGTAGTTTAAGAGCTGGAATAATTATAAACAAAGTCTTCTGAACAAAGATTGTGTCCTTCCTTCCAGGTTCTTCCTTCCAAATTACGGCGTTGCTTTACATTTTAATGCACCACGGTAATCAGACTGACCGCCTCTGAAGCTGAAGCAAGATTTTAAAATATTATATTTAAGGCTTGTTGACATCTTCTGCAGACGGGAAGACACAGAAAGACAGACAGAGACACACAGAGACGCACAGAGAGAGAGAGAGAGACAAACAGAGAGAGCGAGAGAGAGAGAAAAACAGAGACACACAGAGACACACAGACAGACAGACAGACAGACAGAGAGAACGAGAGAGACAGACAGAGACACACAGAGACACACAGAGACACACAGAGACGCACAGAGACAGACAGAGACACACAGAGACACACAGAGACACACAGAGACGCACAGAGACACAGACAGAGAGAAAAACAGAGACACACAGAGACACACAGACAGACAGACAGACAGAGAGAGCGAGAGAGACAGACAGAGACACACAGAGACGCACAGAGACACAGACAGAGAGAAAAACAGAGACACACAGACAGACAGACAGACAGAGAGCGAGAGAGACAGACAGAGACACACAGAGACACAGACAGAGAGAAAAACAGAGACACACAGAGACACACAGACAGACAGACAGACAGAGAGAGCGAGAGAGACAGACAGAGACAGAGAGACAGAAACAAACAGAGAGAGCGAGAGAGAGAGAAAAACAGAGACACACAGAGACACACAGACAGACAGAGAGAGCAAGAGAGACAGACAGAGACACACAGAGACGCACAGAGACACAGACAGAGAGAGATGCTGAACTAATTACTCAGTTCACTGGTCTTCTTTAGTCCACGTGTGCTTCTCTGCTTCCTCAATGTGTGTCATCTCGGTGCTGACGCAGTCAACTGGGACAGCCTCTGCAGCAAACGCACCTGCACAGCCTCACACACACACACACACTGGGAAATAAAATACTGGAGCTTTCATCACCTGGATGTATGTTAACCAAACAAGTGCTGATTTCTTTTTTGCTAATATACACCTCAGGTCTGATGCGTGTTGTGATTTTAACAAAGAAAGACTAAAGCTCTGTTTATGGTTAAGGGCCGCTGAAGCCAATCCCAGCATGCCTTGGGAGGACAGCAGGGTTGATGCTCCCATGTGAAGTAGTTTCAGTTTAAGCTCTCACACACACATGATGCCGTGTTTCTGGACATTGCTTATGGGGAAGAATAGGACTGGGAATTGACACACACTGGGAATTATCACTGAAGCATCAGCTGTCACCATGGGGACAATTTCTTTACCTTCTCCTGACCCTGTTTTAGTCTTCACTCTGTTATGATTTTATCATTACTGCTCCTGCTCTTATTGTTTTCACTATATGCATTTCCCTTACTGTGTCTGTGTGTGATCATGGCATCTGCTTTTTCATTTCATTTTTGTGTAGTTTTTTGTTTGCATGTGTCCTTTTCGTCTGATTCAAGCATCAAAGAAATTTGGGAACTTTGCTTTTAAATGTGATATATAATGTTTTTATTCTTATTCTTAGTACTTTTATTAGTATGATCATCATTTAGGGACTTTAATTCATTGGTACAGGTGAGGAAGCTGATGTCGAGCTTAATCTCTGGCAATGCAGCATTTGTTCAAGTGTTAACCTTTGGTCAAGTTTTACATGTAACTGCCCCAAATGTAGTATATCCATAATATTAATTTAGACAAAATATTCTGCTATAATGCTGTAATGGCACTTTAATGGTGCAGAGACTGAGGCTCAGGTCTTATGGATCAAACCACGACTAGACCCCCCCATCTGTATGATGTAAGGACGATTAATAGCATTAAGCATTAAGAGTGCTTTACTGTCATGCGAGGATGATTACGTGAACTCTAGCAGGTTTATTGTCAGCTGGCCTCATGTTCCAGGATAAGTTTCCATCTTGTTGTGACTTGTTTTTATGTTTCTAGCCAGAAGTTCTGTAGCCTGAACGACTGACCATGAATCAGTATCACTGCTTTTGTGTTACAGGATTCAGATATTTGAGGTCCAGTCTATAAGTCTCAGTCAAAGAGCGCCCGCAGACTCATCTACAACACAGTAGAAACATGCCTGCTCAGAAGCCCGTCGAGCGTAGGTGTGTTTTGACTCCAGCTCATGGAGGTATCCAACAGGGCTTAGCTTTATTTGCCAGCTCTCTGTTCAAACTTGCCACCAGACCAGACAGTGCAATCCAATTCTCCCATCATGCTGCTCCCGTAGCTGTGGCAGGAAGTAGGTTTGAGGAGGTCTTTGTCAAATTGCAGTATTGCTAAATTTATGTAACACTGTTCCTCTTTAGCCTGTGCCTGTGCACTTCTACATGTGGAGGACTATGCAGTACCACCTGCCACATGCTGTGCTGACCGTCAATCATCTTTGTAAGGTTTATATCTAATCTTGAAATTTGCTAACTCTCAAGTTTAGCTATTTGTATTTATATTTTACGACCGTTGGCAAGAAAGTCGTATTTTGCCAAAAACACGCTGCTTTGCATGCACTGACCTTCTCACCCATGGTGCACTTCCTTGTTTTTGACACATGCAGAGCTGAAGCAAAGCTGCACCTACACACAGATAGATTTTGGAAATGGTGCAAAACAGCTCCTCTCTTGTATCGTGGTGTTTGGTGGTGGAAACGCCCCTTCAGTGCTGCGACAGGGATGAAGACCTTATTATTCTTGAGATCTGAGATAATGTTTAACGAAAAGTGCTTCTGTGAAATACTGGAAATAATCCCTCACTTTCAATGCTTTAGTTTTAGTTTGGGCTGTCATCTTACATTTAAAGAAAAGCAAATCTATGCTTTCTGGTTGTTACTTCTTCTTTATCAGAGTTAATTCTATGGAATGCTACAGGTGCTGAGTTGGAACTGAGAAAATTCTGTCACCCGGCTGAGGCTTTGTGACCTAGAAAGACAAAGAGTCGAATGGAAAACACCACTTTCATTTATGTCTCATTCTCTATCAATACAAAGGAAGCATGACTTTTTTAATAAACAGGACAGTTAAGACGTGCTGGCATACTTTGTGCGCATTAGTTGGAAAACAGTTAAAAGTTCAAGTTCAAGCTCAGAGTGATATATTGAAGGCTGCTCACATGATTCAGATTCTGTGGCTCACAAGGAAGAAATGTCAGTTATGCAGACTGACAAGATTCCTCTGTAAACAACTCTGCCCTTCCAAAATTATTCTGCCGTGTCTGTATTGACAGTTAATGGGTATGTACAGAATAAAGGCTGCTGAAACCAGTCGTGTGGCCGCAGTAGAGCAGCATCTTAGCAACAAAATATGTTTTTATTGTTGAACATAACTATATTGGAGTCATTACTGCTGGTAATGGTTTAGAGCTGAAACAACAAGTACATCTGCTGAAAACATTGTGTGGAACATCAAAAACTTTGACTTGCAGGAGCAGATCCTATTAAACACAACCGATGTTGTGATATGACCACAACACACTCACACACATGCAAAGCTATAAATATGTTTAACGGTACTGGGGGTTTGTTTTTGTCTCGTGGTTTTAGTTTTCGAAGAATTCAATCGCACTAACCTTGTTAACTAGAATTGTTTATCATGTTGGTGCTTTCAGTTTCTGTGTCCATGTGGTTCCTCTTTTCGAGTGAATGCCACCTATCTCAATCAAAGTTGTTGATATGTATCACATCCTGTTTAAGAGAGAAATATATTTTGCATTGTCTTTTTCTTATCTTTTTATGTAACAGGACCAAAGATAGCATGTACCACGCTCTGACATATGCCACTATCCTGGAGATGCAGGCCATGATGACCTTTGACCCCCAACATATTCTGGCTGCAGGAAACACCATGAAGGAGGCCCAGGCTATTTGTCAGCGGTGAGACATCTCCACAACACCAATGGGGAAGCGGCACAAAGTTAAAATGTTACATTAAAGTGTATCCGTCAGTAATATCCCATTAAAACATGCTGGGATCATTTAGTAGATGTTTCTTTCACACCTTCATGCCACAGTTTGATGAGGGAGTGTTATAACTGGCCATCAGGTTGGTCCCGACCTGAAGGCCAGTTTGCCTAGACCGACAAACATGCGGCCTTTTGCTGACAGTCATGTCATGGCAAAACTGCCTCTTTTCTTTGTCACATTGTGACTGTTGGTGGGAAATTTAGTGGGTGGTCAGCACCGCGTGATCATTCATCCTGTAGCACCTCAGCATCCTGTCTTTACCGAAACGAAGCTGAGTCACTGATTTGCATTGGAAACAAGATATGCGAAGGGATGCAGGACAGTGACATGCTGCTGAAAAACATTCTTCAAACATTTTTCCACGCTGAAATAGCAACTGGTGATGGGTTTGTGTTTTTGTGTTCGAAGGCACCGCAAGAAGTCAAGTTTCACCAAAAGCTTCACGGAAGGTCAGTTTGAATCTTTGCCTCTGTGTGTACGTGCTGAATGTGTACGTTTATATCTGTACGGGCTGTGACTCTGGGCTCAGCTGAGCTCTCAGGGTGTCTGACTGTGATGTCATTGCTTTGAACTCAGAGGAACTTCATGCAGAAGTTTGCTACGCTGAGTGTCTCCTCCAGAGGGCAGCACTCACCTTCCTACAGGTCAGGACAGATGGAGGCTTGCTTAGACAACCAGACATCTACAGTTCTCTTCTTGAAACTCACTTATTTGACTTCTCACATCTCTTTCCTCTCCTGCTCTTTTGCTCCTTCCTGCCACAGGATGAAAACATGATTAGTTTCATTAAAGGAGGAATCAAAGTGAGAAACAGCTACCAGACATACAAGTGAGAGAATCTAAAGTCCATAATTTCCCTGTTTGTTTATGCCGGGTTTATGTTAAATATTACCAGTTTCCTAGCAAACATTTGTTTTAACTTTTTTTTTTTTTTTGACCCTTTCCCTTGTGAGACCTTCTCGTTTATAGCTTCCTTCCTTTATCTTTACCTTACAGAGAGCTCCACACAGTCCTCCAGTCTGCTGGGTACACTCACGGTGATAACCACGGCCATTTTGAGGGTGGTGTTAAACTGGGAGTAGGAGCTTTTAATCTAGTAAGTACACAAACTAGTGTACTGCTTTGACGAACAGCCAAACTATAAATTATATAGAAAACAACTTGCTTGCAGTACATTTTCTGTAATACACAAGTTGGTGCACACAAAGAACATAAAATAAGAGTGACTATTATCCTGCATGGAGGCTATCAATGGTTTGATGTTATTGCTGGTTGGTTTTTCTCCAGTATTATTCCTATTTTATAAAAGATCAAAAATTTTGCCATTGAGCTTGTCTTTTTAAAGGAGTTAAAGGAAATATAATAAGGAAGTACAAGAGGTTACTTTTCAAGTAGGAAAACAGTACAACCCCACTGCAGACAGTGCACCGTATTTAGGAAATTCAGAAAAATCACTTCCTTAGAAACCCCTGATGTTGAAGTGATAAAAAAAGTCCTGCTGTCCTTTCAATTCCACTCCTTGTCTTCTTCCTGCAGATGATTTCCATGTTGCCCACGCGGACGCTGAAGCTGCTCGAGTTTGTTGGTTTTTCTGGTAATAAGGTGAGGGGGGGGTGATGGCCATTCCTGTAAAATATATTTAAGTTGAGTGATTCAGACAATTCATTCTTAATGCTGAACTGTAGCTAGGATCTCGCTTTGACTGAGCTAATTCTGAAATATATTTCACACAGAAACTATTTACTACGGCTTTGATGATGTGTTGAATCATTTAGTGAAAAAAGCCTTTCCAGTACCTCGACCTGTTGAGCGAAACACATGCATTCATTCCAGACTTGCATTAGTCACTTCATGACTAATGACTGACTTGGTTTATTTGAACAATGCTGAAATTGACATGAGTTTGATGTTATTCTTCTAACTGATTTGACTCTTGGTAGACATTGTATAACTAACTCTGAATGTGCTGCATGCAGATCTGAGTGTGTGACCTAGTTCTGCTCAGGCTTGATGGTTGAAAGTACTCGGGTAGATGAGCAGACACTGCTCATTCTCCAAGAATAAAGCAGGATGATGTTGTGACACTTGTGTTGTGAGACTTTATCAGATTATGTGTGTGTGTGTTCATGCAGGAGTTTGGTCTGCAGCAGCTTCAGGAGGGCTCTGCAGAGAGCACATTCAGGTCCTTCCTCTGTAACATGCTGCTGCTCTGTTATCATACCTTCATGAGTTTTATACTTGGTGGGTTTGGGCACAGACACACACACACACACACACACACACAGCTACTGCCGTTGACAAATGAAAACAAGAAACATGTTTCTCTCAGGTACCGGAGAAGGAGATGTTGCAGATGCAGAGAAACTCCTGCAGCCTTACCTAAAAAAGTATCCAAAGGTTCGGCAGAATTAATTACCATATTATACTGGTTTATTTCATTTTTTGAAGAAAACCACCTTCACAAGGTCTCTTTTGATGTGCTGTTGTCACAGGGATCCATTTTCTTGTTCTTCGCTGGACGAATAGAGGAGATCAAAGGCAACCTGGATGCTGTGAGTACAGACGAAAACAGCAAGTACACGTATTCAGCAGAATGTGCGTAAGAAGCAGACGTGGTCAGTGTTTGTTGCTGTTGTTTGTTTGCAGGCCATCGAGCGTTTTGAGGAGTGCTGTGAGGCTCAGCAGCAGTGGAAGGAGTTTCACCACATGTGCTACTGGGAGCTCATGTGGTGCTTCACATACAAGAAGCACTGGAAGATGGCGTATTTCTACGCAGAAATGCTCAGCAAGGAGAACTCCTGGTCCAAGGTGGGCCAACTTAACTGGGATTTGGGAGCTGGTGGGGTTGATTTTATGAAATAAAAAAAAATTCTTAGTTTATAGAAAAAACACAGAACATGAAATAATCCTTAAAACATTCAACTCGCCACTGATGTTGGATTTCGGTTGTGGTTCATAGCTTACAGCGAAATCTCTCCCCAGCTCGGTTGTATTGCTCTGATCTGACTCTCTAAACTCGTTCTCATTTGAAAAGGAAGGATGGGATTGCATTAGTAACCATTTTTTGCTTCCCTCAGGCTACCTATGCGTATATGAAAGCAGCCTACCTCAGCATGCTGACTGAGGATGATTGTCTAACCTTCGGGGAGACGGCGCTCACTTTGTTCAGGTATGGGCTAAGAGCTTAGATACTGAAACCACAGTAAAATGGATATTTGAGTATAAAATTCATAAATCTTTAATATTACAATCACTCCACCTGGAAAACTTTAGGAGGAAATATGAACTGTATGAGATGCCAATTCTGTCAGAGGGAGCAATCCTTGAGGTGTTTTTGATATTTAATCTCCAAATTTCCATTTTGTTTTGTATTTCAGGCAGGTTCCAACGTTGAAACAGAAAATAGCTGGCAAGTCTTTGCCAACAGAGAAGTTTGCTATCAGGAAAGCTCGTCGCTACATTGCAGAAAAGCCCATTCCACTTCCTGCTCCTCCACTGGTCAGTTCCTACAATCTGTTACTTGCTTCTTTTTGTGAGGAGTGGTGATGGCTGGCATTAGGGGGGTGACTCTGGGACGCCAGTGTTCACGGTCTAGCCTCCTGGAGGTGCTGTGGGCCTAACTAGACGCAACACCGGTGAAAGGAGGTTCCCACCTGATGACCCCAAAGACATGATAGCTATCACCGCTCACTGGCCTAGTTGGATATTATCTGTAGGGAACATAGAGCAGTGTGAAAGTTTGTTGCTAGGAAGGTGATCACTGAGTCTGGTCCGTTTTTTGTCGCACAAGTTTCTTGTGTTTCTCTAAATAAATGGAATCTGGTTTAAAAATTTCAGTGACGTTGCTTTACACTTACTTATTAAAGATCTGAGCCTTATGAGAAGACCTGTGGGCCTCCTGACTCATGAGCACTCCTCATAGTCAGTCTAACCTGCTATCAACACGATCAGCAGATAATGGCAGAAGAAGAACCGGAACCAGGATTATGATTATTTTTAACATTTGCTTTGTTTCATCCTGTTACAAAAGGAACTATTCCTTTTTTGTTATAGTCTGCCATTTAATGTCTATAATCTCGCAGGAACAGCTCAAAAAGTCGTAGCTTCATCTGGGTTGTTTTACTTGAATTGTTGACATTGTGGCTGCTGGGTTAAAAACACAGTGGACATTGATTCATCCAGTGCAGTGTGTTTTTGATGTGCTCATAGTTGCGATAGGTGTTACAAGGACGAGCCTTCTGAAAGTCAAACCAGAAAATCAGCTGGTGTTTGTTGTTGGAAAACACGTTTCATGTTCACCACCACTTCTGTGTGGATTTTGTGTTTTCTCTAGGAGATGATGTACATATGGAACGGCTACACAGTCATTGGCAAACACAGAGACCTGACAGAGGGCATGCTGAAAACGCTGGATGAGGCGCAGGCTAAACTCGACAGCATCCCAAGTATGGAAAATTATTTTGCACAATCTCACAGATTTTGTCTGCTTTTGATATGAATCTGCTGAGGTAGCTTATATTTATTTTACATGCTTGCGAGCTTGTGACCTTCTTGTTTGCTCCTAACTGCGCTGCTGTGTGTTTGTCAGAGAATGAACTCTCCATAGATGATCAGTGTCTGCTGAGCCTGCTGAAGGGACTCTGTCTCAAACACCTCGGGCACCAAGAGGAGGCTGAACACTACTTTACCCTCGTCCTCTGCAAGTAAGCGCCTCTCAGTCACACGCACAGACAGTGTACACATCTGGAATAACAGATACTTGTATGTATGCAGTGTCAACATTAACCCAATATGTTGTGCATCGTCTGATGTGTAAAGGCATCTCTGTTTTGAAAGGATGGGCAGCACACGAGCTGGCCTTCACCTTTACACACATTGTAACCAATGCGTTCTGACGTTGTCCGCAGTGAGACTCAGATCAAGTATGACCACTACCTCGTTCCTAATGCCCTGTTGGAGCATGGTCTGCTGTGTCTGGAGCAAGGCAGGAAAGATGAAGCCATCAAACTCCTAGAAACAGCAAAGTAAGTCTGTTTAAACACCATATTCAAGCCATATGTATTTCAAATGAAAGATTCTCCACTTGCTCGCTGCAAGTTCATGAAAAGTTAACTGTGCTTATGTTTTCCCACTTAGTATTTCACAATGAATTTGGGCTTTTAACACTGCTGTACACCATTTTTGTGATTTATGGATTTATTGTGTCCATGTGTGAAATGAGAATGTGATAAGGACAGAGATTTACCACTAATGTGATAGTGAATGACTCTTCTTGCTCTGTTTTAGGCAAAATTACAAAAACTACTCAATGGAATCACGGACACACTTCCGCATTCAGGCTGCTCTGCACAAGGCCAAGGGCAACGGGGAGAATGGCATCCATGTTCCCTCCATCCCATAACAGACAGAGGAGGGCACACTACAGCAGAGATAGCGCCTTATTTCTGCAGTCCCACAATGCAACACTCAGCCCTGCTCCGCCCATTCAGGCGGGCATTTAACGTTTGTTGAGGGTTTTTTTTGTTGTAAGGATAGGAAGAAGAAGGGTGCTTTCTTCCTTGCGTGTGCCACTCTCATGAGTTCTTTGTGGCCTTGACGGGCTTGCTACACCTCTTCCAGAAATATATTACGATTAAATCTTTTTTTTATTTTATTTGAATTTTATAAATGCACCTATATATAAGAAACTTTGCATCTGGCAGGCTTGTTTGACGAGCACGGTGGCGACCCTTAGGGGCTGCGTGACAGGAGAAAACAAGGTCACATTTGGACCTGATGGAGCCAAAGTATCAAACAGCCCACAATAAATTACTGACACAAATTCTACGAACAAAGCACTGTCACTTATTTTATAAAATGTAAGTTACAGATTATAGATAAAAAATTCTTGAGTAGATGGGATGTGGCACGTCATTAAGTGCCACCACAGTTTGACACCTGTTACATATGGTATCATATAACTCATCACATATGCCATGAGAACTAAGAGACTGTTTGGTATTGTTTCATTTCATGCTTTTTTTTTTTTTTTTGACAGATCTCCAATTTGACCAAATTATTTTTTAAATAATCTTTTGTTCATTATGTTTCTTAGAATCAATTAACATTTTATTGTTTATTTTATGTTTTCTTCCTTTCCTTGAAACCGTTTGAAACACTTTCTTTCAGCCTTATTCTAAAAAAATTTATCAAATCTGTTGTATTTACAGTTAGGTGTAACGGCTCTTGCACAAAGCTTTGTAAATCTGCCAGCCATCTAAACTCTGCATTGTCAGAAAATGCCTACCAGACTTGCAGTGAGAGCTGATCATTACATTTATATGCTGTAAATGGCACCTTTTACACAAATTGTCCTGTTTTAAGAGGACAGATGAATTTGTCTTTTAGAAAGGCAGACTCCCTCCTTTTCTCCTCCTGGTGTGTGGGAGAGGCTCCAACAGTACTTGAGCTTGAACAAACAGGCCATTCACGACAAGCAGCGAAGGACTATGTGCTTGTCTGCCTGTTGCGTCTTTAGTGGCTGCAGAAGCAGTGAACAGCAACCACCACGGTCTTCTCTTCCTGCTTTGTGAACATCCTTTGCTGCTCATGTATTAGCCCTGTTTGATGTGAGCCACCTATAGAAACACTTCGAAACATCATAACCCCAATCCTATGTCAAATTATTAGCTACGTTTGAACAAAGACTTGCAATGACTGATATGATGAGACAGAAATGGGCCTCCACTAATTTTGCTGGTGGTGAGGTTATTTGAAGGACTGCGTCCCAGCAACAGTGTCCACAGCCTAGAAACTCAGATGGTGTCTCAAGTGTTGAAATTAGAGCATTGCTGATTTATTCATGATTACAGTGAGGTTTAGGATACAGGGTGATAACTAGGACTCAGTTTCAATATTGTTAATGGTGGAGGAAATGTACTCTTATTACTGTTTTAACAGCAGTCAGTATCTATAATATTCCCATACTAATTGTTTAGTTTCTATAACTAAATCAGACTTTTTTTTTTTTTTCGCCTTCATTTTTATGGATGTTGAAAGAAGCTCTAACCAAATTTTGTGGCATTGTGATGTTGACAATCAGCGTATTACAATGGGCACGGCTTCCAGAGAGCAGAATGACATTCCTGTACATATTGAATGTTTCTATTGTAATTTAAGAAGAAATTATCATAAGCAACTTCAAACACATCCCAATTTGTGCTGTCTTTTTTTTCTGTCTTGTGTGTATCGCAAACAAGCAAAATATGTGATGATTACACTTCACAGTGGTGTTATTAGTGCAACAGAAGAGGCCACGCTTGCATGCAAAGTAATGTGTCCTTTGTTCTCTCACATGTGATCAAATTCACCAGGTCCAGTTGAGTCCACTCATCTTGTTGACATGCAAAGCTGTGGCAGCCAGTGAAATGAAAACAGGAGGTTACGCATCGGATTTCATTGAAAATAA
The DNA here is from genome assembly GCF_900963305.1 of Echeneis naucrates. Classification (NCBI taxonomy): domain Eukaryota; kingdom Metazoa; phylum Chordata; class Actinopteri; order Carangiformes; family Echeneidae; genus Echeneis; species Echeneis naucrates. The sequence goes on from NC_042514.1 coordinate 4,842,887, forward strand.
GGCAAGAGGGACATAAATTGACCGGCAGGAAAACGGTAAAAAAAAAAAATAATAAAAAAAAAAATCATGTGTGATGAGACGACTAAAACTGTCCCGAAACTGCGATTTCAACGACTCTTTAATCGATTTCAGCCCCGTGTTTATGTTTTTAGCGAAGGGCCAATGTGACCGCGAATCCGATTGGCTGAGCGTCGAGGTGCTGGGCGACGGCGAAAGCTCATTGGCCCGGCTCTCCCGACGGGGCGGTGCTTCGCGTTGCTACGTCACCACCTTTGTCGTTGTCTGGCAGCTGCAAACTGGAAAGTCCCTGACAGCCGGGAGCAGACTGCCACTTATTCCGCTGTCCATTTAAAACAAGGAGGCTGAAACTGGCTTTGCCTGGCTGCTTCAGTCTGTGTAGAGTTGTGAGCAGCCTTTTTCCCCCCCAGTCGCGGTTTTATTTATTCATATTATTATTATTATTATTGTTATTATTTTAGCTAAACGGATGCTAGATGCTCCCCTTGCGAGTGCTAGCTTGTGTTAGCAGGCTAGCTCTTTGTGTGGCTAGCTGCTAGCTGAGGGATGTTTTGTTGTTGTTGTTGTTGTTGTTGTTGTTGAAGCGGGCAGCCCTCCGGTAGTCTGGGAGAGCGGATTCATCGGATGTGTATGGGAAAAGCGGCTCTTCCACGCCTTCTCATCCGCTGACATTTAAAGAAAGTGGCCCGTGAATCGCGCCGTTGGCAGGCAGAGAGAGGAGGAAGGAAAGGAGGGAGAGTTTGACCGAAGAGGAGGAGATGGGAAACTGTCTGAAATCTCCGACCTCGGATGATATTTCTTTGCTTCATGAATCTCAGTCGGACCGGGCCAGCTACGGAGACGGTGCTGATCCCGACCAGGAGCCGCCGCCCCCCTATCAGGTAACTTTGGCCAACTGTCTACACCAGCAGACGAACTACAAGGTGAAACAAATTCAGTGAAAACCTGAAGTTTGGATGGTTTTGTATTTCGTGTGTGGCATTTCTGGCGCAGGAGACCAGCCTGCCTGCCTGCCTGCCTGCCTGTCTGTCTGTCTGTCTGTCTGTCTGTCTGTGTGCGTCTGCTTGACAATGACAACAAGCGACAAACTGGTGTAAGACCAACAATATGTGAGGGGAGATCAGCTGTTTACAGATCCAGTCCAGTGACCCTGTCCGCTGATGGCTTTGACATTAATCCTCTTTGTCATATCCCAAGGTCTTCACTGCGTCCACCATTTCCCTGAAGTCACACAACGATCCGTCCTTTGTTGATATGCAAGCAGCTCCGTATCATCACTTGTTTTAGTCTTCATCTAAATACAACCAGTCATATCCCTTTTCAGTGGAGATGAAAGCAGACGTCTATTATGGCCTGTGGTTCACTTTCAACAGCTTGAAAGGTGATTTGCATGGACTTGAAACAAACTAGTTCTTTAATAAAGAGGGATTTTAGTAGACCTGGAAAACAGTTATATTCATAACTTTCTCAGCTGCTTCCTTCACTGACCACCTTCAGGGCTGCAACTTTCTTTGTCCAGTGTCCTTATTTCCTGACTTACATCATCCTCAAGCAGACCAGGCCATGTTACAACTGTAAATATGAGCTATGACCTTACACCTTCTTCTATGTTTTTCTGTTAGGACACAACTGGTATGTGTTATGTAAGGCACTGGCAGGCAGTTTGCTTGTTACTAGGTTAAGCCAAGCCTTATCTGTAGATTTAGGATAAGTGCTTATAAATGAATGGAAAACTGAAGGCGATGTCAGGTCAGTGCATTAGAGCGCGCCACGCTAATATGCTCACGACTGTGAAAAAGTGCATCGATGGAAATTAGCTTGCATTATTTGAAAAGCATATTTTTTCTCTGATAATTGCATAACTAAATTTGAAAGACTGCCTTTTGTGAAATAACCTTCCTATGGATTTTTAAAGTGACAAAAACATAGATTATTGTTGTTGTTCCCTGTTCCCCTGGATCTAACCATTGGCCACCATGCATATTTACACATTACGAGTTGGTTAGTTATTATTTAAGAAGTATTTTCCTTCAAAAGAATTTGTGTGTCCTACTAAATAGATGTTGTTGGTACAGTCTAAACAGACTGTAGTTGGTTACATACTCTCTACTGTGTATACATTAATAACATGATAAGAGATGAATCAGAGGGTTGTGTTCTCAGTCTCTTTTCAGTTTTGTTTAATGTATTTTAGGCACGCAAACATAATGTGTAAAACACCTTTCTGTACAGAATTTGCATGTTCTCCCCATGTCCGCGTGAGTTTCCTCCCACCGTCCAAAGACGTCATGTTCAGGTTAATTGGTGACTCTAAATTGTCCGTAGGTCTGAGTGTGAGTGGTTGTTGGGCTCTGTCTGTCTCTGTGTGTTGGCCCTGCGATGGACAGGCCACCTGTCCAGGGTGTACCCAAACCTCACCCAGTGAATGAATTCATTATTGAATGAATGAATAATAAACCTATCTGAAAGTTATCTTTGAATATTGAATGTACTGTACTATAGTGTGTGCTATGCTGTCTATTAGAACAGAGTGAGTTCATAAAAGCATAAAAGATCCTGATAAAATCACAGTGAGACTTTCAAATTCTCGATCTAAAATATTTTCCATTTCTTATTAACGGACTTACTGCATCAGAATCAGTCAAAGGTTATGAATAGAACAAGGAGTCCTTGATGTGCATGTCCACTTTTTTACAAGCACTGCGTGTCATATCTGGCATACAGCAGTGTGTAACTAGGTCAAAGCGGGCCTGTCCTGGTCTCAGAGAGGAGGGATGGTGTAACAAACTCTTACCCAATGTTATTTAGTTTCTTTGGAGTTGTGACTAAGCTTTCAGTAGTGTTAAGAAAGAGTTTGTGCCACTCGTTCATAGTGACACAATATCACATGGGGGTAACTAACTAGTTTAAACCTACTGATAAAAGGCTCTTTCAGATCTGCCAGGGCTTTTCTCCCCGGTGACCACAGCAATCAGCTCCATCACCATCTAAACCCAATCTGAGAACGCAGCACACATTTTTGTGCAGTTTGGCTTTCAAAACCATGTGTGAATTTGAAGGTGTTCATAAAAGCTGTTGTGTATAGCCCTAGCTGCAAATGCCACTGTGCCCGATGCAGGTCTGTCCTGCATACCAAAGGGCCAAAGGGTCACAGTGGGGGGATGATAGATGCTGGACGTCACAACAGTAGTTAAATCCAAAATAAAAACAATATGAACCCTGACTGTGGTTAAGATACAGAACACTGGTATTGTTTCTACAGCCATAGAAAACAGTTTGGATAGGATGGAGACAGTTCTGGTAACAAATCAGAATAAACCATTGTTCAATTGTTCAAATTGTTCAACCATTCGATATTAAAACTTATTCAAAATGAAGAGTGCCCATAAATCATCTTATTAGTCTGTGTGCTTCAAACAGCGACCCCGAGTTTCATAAATGAATACTCAAAGTAGAGGTTTGTCTGTCGTCATGGTCCTGACCGATCAGATCATGTTTCCTGAGAGTTCACTGTCAGCCATGAATCAGAGGAGGCTGAATTCCAGTGTCTGGACAGGGGAGTATCCTCGGTCTGAACCAAGGCTGCTTTTGGTGCTGTTGAATAATTTCCTGGTTGAAAAGAGACTGTGCACTGACGGGCATCTGGTATTGAGTTACAGGTTTCTGAAAGAGACAGGCCATATGGACCTAATTCCCCCAAAGCCAGGCAGCATAGACTGCAATAATGAATGTTGTTTCAAACAGTATTTAAAACATTTAAGTTCTTCACAATTTAATCAAAGGCCATTTTAACTCCACATTTGTTCACTCACAGAAGCCAAACATCAATAACAGTTTTGGCAACACCTGACTTCATTGCTTTAAGTGGCTATAAGCATCAGGGGACACCAAATGTTCCCTGGCACTCATATTGCAGAGGGAAGGATTTTTGATGACCTCTGATTATTGGTGTTGTAATAAAATGTGGTTAAAAAGAGAGGCAAGCAAAAAAAATTACAGCAAGTCTACAACTGAATGTAGAAAAATTGCAGTGGAGAAGGAAATGGCTAAAACAAATTATTTCAGTGCTTTGAAAACCTTTTTTAATTGCATCAATTTTATTTACATATGTTATTATTTCGTTATTTATTCTAACCAGCACCTGTTTTGGATACAACTATGCAACTCTCTGTACCATTGGGATCCAGAGAAAGGTCCGGAAATGTAAATGAATGTTCAATGAAAATTTTACTAGGTGTTTGATATGATATTTGTCACTGTGAAAATTCTGTTATCTCTACATCAACTTTGACGTGATAATAATAGTAATTAAATCAGAATAGCTTATATCAGCTGAACATCAGCTCATTGCTGGATGGCGGAGGGAGTGGATCGAGTGCTGGTGAAAGCTAAGCAGACGTGAAATCTGTCAACTGAGACTAACATTTAGGTCACTGGACCGTTTAATGTTGTCAAAATGCATTCTAAAGGTTTGAGCGTTTGTTTCTTATTGATCGAGGAGGCAGCGAAACTGCTGCAGGGCTCAAGTGGCTGAGCCTGTGCCCATGTACTTGTTTGCAGACGTGTTTGTGTGTGTGTCATGTGTGTTGATTTGGAAAGCAGCTGGTGAGACGAGTGCTGACTCATCGCTGTGGGTCCAGGCTACAGGAGATAAGGCAGCACTGTGTTTGAATTTCAGATGAAAAGAGAGTTTGTGTGTGAGTGTGAGTGTGAAATGGCCCCCTGGTATGGCTCCTAATGCCCCTGCCTTCCTCGTATGCTGAGAGTTTTTATTGAACACAGTTTTTCACAGGGGCCTCTATGCTGCTGTCAGCCTTATGGCCAATCCTTATTGGCTGGAACACCTTGCAAACTATAAAAGGTTCACAGTGTTTGTGTGTAGGAGGACTTGTTTTTCCTTAAAACCCTTTTCCCTGTCTCTGTCACTTGTGCATTGACATGAGCGCCAGAGGGTAAATAAATAAATAAATAAATAAAAATGCATAAATGTTTCGAAACTACCTGCTGCCATGAGCATTAGGAAAGCCAAAGCTTCTTTCTCAAGGCTTCGTGGACCAGGGGTGTTCACTCCAACAGATCCACAGTCAGCTGAGGAGCACAGTCTGCCAACCAGCTGCTTTGCTGTCAAGATTAGAGGGGCAGTCATCGGTTTGCTTTGAGCTCAGCCAGCTTGGTCATCTGAAGAAATGGGGGAAAAGTGAGCTAGCTTCAGTGGTGGTTTCTAATTAGCTGTCAGAAGTGGAGTGAAGACTGGAGAGGAAAAGCATCAGAGACTGGGGAAAGAGAAACAAACAAACTGATTGCTGTGGCTATGATTTGAGCAGGTTGTGGTTCGTTTTCAATGCATCTTCAAGGAAAAAAAAAGTTCTTTGTAACAACATCAGTGGTAGACTGACGGTACTTCTTCATCGTGTTTTAGAAGAACAAAATATTGACTCCCCAACTACATCAAAGATGGACTCAAAGTGGCATTTTTTGTGGTGCAAACAAGGGGACAAACAAGCCATTGTACTGCTGGTCAGTCACATAGTTTGTGGCCTTCAGCTGACAAACACCCTCAGAGAGGTTGGTGTCTGTAAAGCCGCATTCCCATTGCAGGAGCCAGGAACAGGAATACTTTTGATGAACCGTGTGTCTCAACTGGTTGAAATGGGGTTTAAAAAAAAAAAAGACAAAATAAGTTCCAGGGCCATTGATGTACCCCCATAACAGTCCCTACTTGGTGGTAGTTCTTACCAACGGCCCTGGAACTTCGGAGGTGTGGGCAACTCACCTCATCTCTTCTAAAATAAAGCAATAAATTGCAACTTTATTCTTAAAATATTTTAGCTTTTATCCAGTAAAGTTCTGTTTTTTTTTTCCATGTTATGTTATGACTTTATTCTGTGCTGAAGATATAAATTATTCTTGTATGGCCTTTGCTTTTTTTTTTTACCTACCACCTCCTACTGGACCGGGGGTCTGTTGCGGATATTTGCCGTACGCTATTCGTCTGATTAACATAATCTTCAGAGGAATTGAGGCCGTGGTTGGAAAGCAACAAACGCCGAGCCACAAGAACCTTTTAGTACCAGGAACTAAAAGTTCTGTTTAGGTTGGAATACGGCCTAAGTGCTGACCACAATTGACATGATTCATAAACCCACAGTTTCAGTACTCTCCTTTCCTTGACCACTGACGCCCCCCCCCCAGACGAACAGCTATTACGGGTGTTTTTAACTTGGCATCAACCATCTTCAACTCCTGAAATTAGCTGCTGCTGCTTGTGCAGGTGTATCTCATGTCTGCTAGCAAAACAGATGAAACGACATGAAACAAAATGTTTTATTGATTATTCTTATTGAATTGGCTTTGTTTCCACCAACTTTTCACTTTTCAATTTTCTGCTTCATGTCTTATTTATAAACACTCAAACTGATAAACATGCATATTTAATTTCCCGGTGTATTGTTTCACCATGCTAATGAAGCAAAGCTGATAGACCTACTGCCATCGCCTGTCCGTTATCACAGCAGCAAGCACATCCGGTGATGTGGCTGCACATCTTCCTCATCCTCCCATTGTTTTCGCTGCCTGTGTTATGTGCAGGTGTGCAGGTCTGATTCAAACATTTTGTTAACGTGAAGTTTCTCAAGTCAGTCATTTCCCCCTTTAAGTGTCTATTGATGCTGGTTAGATTTCACATAGAATATGGTCACACTTGGTGAATAGATATTTTGTTTTTCCTCATTAAGGTTTCACAACACTTAAAAAAAAACAAAACAAAAACCTGTGATACTTTTCTTACGTGTGGCAAAGGAGGAACGACTGCTCTGCTAACAATGCCAGTCTGCACTCTCCCATGCCCACATTTAATCCTTCATTCTCACTCTTTTGGTAGGTATGATGTGGCTCTGTAACATTCACTGTTGCTTATTCTCTGTTGTGCACTTTTTCATAAATGCAACTACATTTTTCTCGCATTGCAGTAATTTAATGATCACTGTAACAGTTAAGTAACATTTGTCAGGTTCACCTCAGTTATGATCCACCCAGTTTGAGTCAAAGCACCTCAATTCAGTGGTATTGAAACCTCACTGCACAACTAGTGTTTTAGCTGTGTAATTGCACTGTACATGCTCACAATGGCATAAGCATCTAGTGTAAACTATGTCATAGACTTTTTGTTGACCCAATGCAGAACTATGAACCAGGACTTAACCCTTTTGGCAGTAGTTGCCAAACTGTTTCACACCAAAGCCACCTAACCCCCTTTTCATAAGATTTTGTCCCAGCGTCCCCTGTCAGATTTTCTATAACTGGAATGCTTTCTCAATTTATTTTGTTACAGAAAGGATTTGGATGAAATTGTAATGGGAAATTTTGTTGTGGGAGTGTTGGAGTTAGGCTAATCCACTTAAACTCACTTTGGGAATCACTGCCTTCAATGCTCTGGCTACTGTGGCACATTGGGGTAATGTTGGCACAGACAGGAGCTGCCTCAGCAGTCTGGCAGCTTAGGAACAATTTTATACATTTAAATCATGTGTCAAGCAGGTTACATTTCCAGCCATCAAGGGGACCCCTCCTGAAAAACATCAGAGAAATGGTTCATACAAACCACTCTATTATGCTCTGAAGCCATTCATCTTCTACTTACATTGATATTCCACTCAAAATATATCTCTTTTTTTACCATCTAAGACTAATCTCTTGTTCGCTCAAAAAGTATCAGTCATGCATTAGCTGTTTCCAGTGATTAACTTGAATTGCGGGCAGTGTAAAATGCGTTTGGCTAAGGGAGTGGTACGAGAAGCCTCTACATAATGATGATCAGAGCGAATTGCTAAGTATTTGTTTCTGTTCTCCAGTAAGTAGAAAATCTATCTGGAGTGGTGATTTCATTCAGAAAAGTGCTGAATATGACTTTGTAGGAGGTCTGTGTGTCAGTGCCAACAACCATAGCCTTCCCTGGATAATTGAACTGGTAACGTCACAAGTGAAAAGGGGCTTGTGTGGCTTCAGTCCATTTTCCTTCTTTCACATGACCACACACATAAGCATAAACAATTAGGGCACATCTGGCTGTGCGGAGTCTTGGCTCAATAAGAATGACGCGTGGGCAGAGGCTGCCTCCATTTTCCGTCATCCCACTCTCCTTTCTTCTCTGGAATTCTTTTAATTAATGATGGGTGATGGAAGGTAGAGGGGAAATGCCTTCCCACTCTATTTGTCTTACATTGTGTGTTTGTGGCCTCATTCCTACCTATAATCTCCGTCTCACTTCCTGCTCAGCATTCACAGCAGTGGCCTGGCAGGCTGACAGTCTCTGTAACTGTGTTTGAGGGAAAGTCCAGATCTTGGTTTCCTTTGCCAGTTAGCCACCGCCCTGCTAACTGCTGCCCCCCGCTCCTTTGTCACCCTCCCCTCCATCTCTCATCTCCTCTCTGAGGTCACATAATGAACAGTTGTCACAGCCCAGCTGACATACCAGCGATGAAAGAAGGCAGATGCAAATGACAACAATGACACTGCTGACCACTGCACACTTGACCATCGTAACACACAGTACAGCTGCTACCCCCTCACCCCCCCGCCCTCCTGTATGTAGCTTTTATTCCTGCTGCCTGGCTGCTGGCCGGCGTTTTTTTTTTTTTTTTTTTTTATATATGGCCAAAGGGAGTGGCTGTCAGGAGAGCACCAGACTGCTTCCACTACTAAAGTTATGCTGACTCATGGCTTAAAATGCAGTGTGCCTAGAGATTGATTGTAGTTAACTTGGTCGTTGGTATGCTGAATGTTTCCCATGAAAGTTCCTCACCTTCAAAGGCACGTTGCTCTTTTTTCTCTGTCTGGAATGATTGATAGTTTTCCAGGTCAGGTCTGTCTGCCTGACTGAATACTATGAACCAGAAAGCAAAATTTCATCTCTTTTCCCAGACTGCAACTCAGTAGCACCCTTTTTAAAAACTACATCTTAAACATGCCACACCTCCAGATAGTAATACAAGCCCCACCTGAGGTGACCCTAATGACATCATCTTGGATACTTTTTCAACTTGTGCTCAGTTAATTGAATTTGGCATGCAAGATCAATGTGTAGCAGATAACCCCCAACTTTTTTGAGTGTGTGTCCAAAGACACACTGTGTCATGGGTTTACACGGGAACCAAGAACAGCATAACAGCAAGAGCTTTTATTCAAATCCTTGCAGCAACTGAGTAACAATCCACAAGAATTTTCTCAATGCTCAGAGTTCAGTTAGTGTCCCTGCTTGGATATGAACCGGCAGGCTTGCAGAGGTGGCAGCTGGAACAGAGTCTCGAGTGAGGTAGCAAGCAGTTCCTCCCAGGAGAGCCGGAGAGACCAGAACCAGGAGACACACAAATCTTCTGAACCGCCCCAGTCCATCTCCTCCTTAGGGGGTTCAGAGGAATGTTGAGCAGGGTCAGCGCGAGTAGAGCCCTCGTCTGTGGAGAGATCCTCAGCCAAAGACAACTCCTCGGGGGAAAATGGTGGCGAGGAGGCATGGTCTGTAGGCCGGGACCTCTTGAAGCAGGAATTCGAGGGCTGGCCAGGATGGCGACAAGGTCCCTGTCAAGGATATGACAAGCCGTGACCCAAGAGCTATCCTCAGGACCGTAGCCGTCCCAGTCGACTAGGTACTAGAGACCCCTCCCATGACAACGAGACTGGACCTGCCGCTGAATGGTGTAGGCAGGAACCCCATTGATAAGGTGAGAAGGAGACGGCACCAGCAATGCAGGAGGGCTCTCATTGACTGGCTTCATTTTGGAGACATGCATAATGCGAGGGAGTTTCAGTCTAACTGCTGTCAGGCTGATGATCCACTGGATGGCCCTGCAGGCTGCCTCTCTCTTTTGGGTCAGGTAAAGTGGAGGCTGTAGGCACATTGGAATGGAGAGAGCCTGTGGCAGAACTGGTGAGGGAGTTGTGAACGTATTCCATCCACTGAAGCTGCTGGGACCAGGAGGATGGATTCTTGGATGCCAGGCAGCGTTAGGTCTGTCCCATGACACTGGGTATGGTACCTGGAGGAAGGGTTGGCAGCAGCTCCCATCAGGCCACAGAATTCCTTCCAGAAAGCTGGGGACCCCAGTCAGATACCACATCCACATGGAAGTCATGAAGTCGGATTGCGGGACCAGTTGGGCAGTCTCTTTGGCTGAAGTGGCTAGAGAAATCCTGCAGGTGCTTGACGGGAGGTCTTTTGCTAGTTGTAGATGGAGCAGGACTGGACGAAGTCACAGGTGTCTTTCTTCAAGGTGGGCCACCACAAACACTGGAAGAGGGTGACAGGTAAGTGTGGAGGAGTGAGCCCACTGCAAAACTTCCAACCTCAGGGCTTCTGGAACGTAGAGACAGTTTGGAAGACAGGCGTTGGGTGCCGGCTGACCCTCAGTGTGGCTCTCACTCTTTCCTCAAAGCCCCAGGTGATAATGACACATGAAGGAGAAAGGATGGTGGCTGGCCCCTCAGCAGGATCCTCCTCCTTCTTTAACTGCTGGGACAGGGCATCTGGCTTGGTGTTTCAAGATTCCTGGGTGGTAGGAGAGACTGAAGAGGAATTGGGTGAACAATAGGGACCAGCAGGCTTGACAGGAGTTCAGTGTCTTTGCAGAGTGGAGGTACTCGAGGTTCTTGTGGTCTGTCCAAACCAGGAACGGCTCCTTGGTCAATGCAAGGTCTTAGAGTCTTATCTTTCTTCTCAACAAACAAAAAAGAAGCCTGCTCCAGCAGCTGAGGAGGAAGGGCAGAGCCAGAGCGACCAGAACCAGGAGACACACAGGCAGAACTCACAGTCAGGGTCAGAAGGCAGGTCCTGTGAAAAAGTGCAACAGTCTGGCCGTGTCGGTTAAAATACTGGCTGGCTGATGAGTGGTGAGGAGCTTCAGCTGCGGAGACCAGGTGCAGGGCCGCTAATAAACAGACCATTGTCTCATTCAATTTGGTTTCTTTGCAGCTAACTGGAGTCTGATCTCCATCTTCATCCAACTGAGTCGTCCCTTTTTGTCAAAAGGTGGAAGGTGCATATAGAGGTGGTGAATGAAAGCGCTTGTTTAATGGCATCAGAGTGACGTTATGACATGGCTGTATGAGTGTGTGTGAAGGTGTCTGGAACATGATGAAATACCTTTTACTACAGCTGCTGTTTTGATGATAAATTATGACTTGTGGTTTTACACAGTGGATAAAGACTGAATGTGCTCCATGTTCTGACCTATGAGGATTTACGCGTCAGGCTAGACCACATTGAATGGGTATTTTGAGAAAGTTTGGATGCAGATCTGAATGATTAGTGAGCCATTAGAGCTTGACTGTGGTGATCAAATTCAGTTTAATGTGCACAGCGTACTTTGGCCAGGTAGAAGAGGCTGTGTACCTCACTGCTGCGCCGCCTACCGAAACAAGGTGTGGGGAAACACTACCCTCTACTGCTTGGGATCATAATCGCACAACATAGCCAGAGGTGTTTTTAGCTTGTACTTAATCATCGATATAATTAGTTATCAATAATAACCGCTGGACCTGCTGGTCTTCCTTTTGAGAGGAGTCATAAAACAGTATTAAAACAAACTATGCGGTTTGGAATGTGCAACTCTTACAGTCAGCTGCAGGATTCAGTTGTGTAATGAAATCACTTAAGGCTCATGGAATTACACAGTCATGCCTACTGCCAAGGTGTCGGCAATAATGGGATCATTATTCTGTCGCTCACTATCACAAAATACATTTATATTACACTCAATTGAGCGTGTTTTTGCAGTTATCAAAAAAAAGTTTAATGAGCTTGTGGCTCATCTGCTAGATCCTGAAAGTGATAATAAGAACAACACCTTCTGCTTTTATTAAAGAACTTTCTTACAGTAGCAGAGCTAAAGCTGGAGGGAGAGGGCTGATGAAGCCAGAAAACCAACATCTTTTTAAACAAAATCCTCTAAACATAAAGACCTCCAAGCAACTCTGACAATTATTTCAGAAGTGTACACTTGGCCTGTGGTAAGAGAGCAGCAGAGGGTTTGAACTAAATGGAAATGAGGTGGTCAATGTTTTTTTTTTTTTTTTTTTTTTTTTTTACAGATTTTCTTTGTATTGTACTGTGTGTCTCTGTATGCGCCCTCTGAAGCCTGTACATGAATATCATCTTATGAAACTCTCAGGTATAGATTGGAAAAACTGACTTGAATGAGAACAAGAATAGAACCAAATAGAATAATTTTATTGTTGTAGGTGCACATAGGATTCCAATGAAATTTTGTTTGGCAGTTTCAATGAGTCAGATTTTTTTTTTTTCCCCCTCATATGGCCTCCTCTGTCCTGTTCTCCAGGAGCAGATCCATGTGCCTGTCTACCACCCTACACCCAGCCAAGCCCGACTGGCCACTCAGCTGACGGAGGAAGAGCAGGTTCGCATCGCTCAGCGCATCGGGCTCATCCAGCACCTCCCGAAGGGCGTGTATGACCTGGGCCGGGACGGCTCTGAGAAGAAGATAAGAGAGTGAGTAGAAACGTTTGGTGCCTCCTTAGTTTTCTCGTTCAGATGAGGTCGACCACTTTTTTTTATATTGTTATATATTGGTGTTTTTATGCATTTTTTTCCAACGACATTAAGTGTAGAGAGGCTGACAGGAAGTAAGGAGAGGGGAATGACATGCAGCATAGGTCCCTGGGTTGGAGTTGAACCCGAGATGCTGCGATAATGTGACGTGTACTGTAACCACTTGACCACTTGCACTGCCAGAATGAGTATTAAAATAGTATTTCAACATGTATCATTAGGCCTTTAATATTCTTTGTAGATGGAATTAAACAAATAAAAAAATCTGACCATGGTGCACCGGAGGTGCCATAAATGAGACAGTTTCAGTTCCAGTCGATGTCATCTGCCACGTGATTTCCCCCTCCCTCCCTCCCTCCCTCCCTCCCTCCCTCCCTCTCTCTCTCTCTCTCTCTCTCTCTCTCTCTCTCTCTCTCTCTCTCTCTTTCTCTCCTCCCCTCCCCTCCCTCCCCCCACCCCATATCCTGTCACTCTTCAGGCTGTCCTGTCTAATAAAACCAAAAAACCGTCTGAACACAATAGCAAAAGATCTTTGTACTTTATTTGTCTTTGATGCATGTCGGTTTGTCTTTGCGTGCCTTTTTTAAATCCTAAATAGTGACTATGGGTGATTTTGTGTTCCCCTGTTCAGATGCGTCATCTGTATGATGGACTTTGTTTACGGAGACCCCATCCGGTTCCTGCCCTGCATGCACATTTACCACATGGACTGTATAGACGACTGGCTGATGAGATCCTTCACCTGCCCCTCCTGCATGGAGCCTGTGGATGCCGCGCTGCTCTCCTCCTATGAGACCAATTGATATCCACACACACACACAAACACACACACATACAAACTCACATGCCCACAGACACTTGCTGCCCAGGCTGGGCACACGCATAAAGTATACACACTGCTTCCTGGATTAGTAAGGTGGTAATTTTGAAGCAGTCAATATGTTAGCGATTGATGGTTACCTCTCATATTTGTGTTTGTGTGTGTGTGTGTGCATGCACAAGCATGCGTGTGTGTGTATGTTTGTGCATGTTTGTGCGCATACACATAGTTCCTCAGTTGGCCTGCCGGACAGGATTGCATCTGGGAAAGGACAGAGTGTTGAGGATGAGCAGGAAGGAGCTGGAGGGAGGAACAAAAAGACGAGGCTTGACAATGGGGGGGCGGGATGATCACGTGTAACAGGAAGTTCAGGGGAATGCATACTGGTTAACTGACTGAAATAACCGCTATACTTATCACACTTCCTTTATCACCCGTCTGCATTAAAAAGAATCATGAAGGAATGAAGATGAAGGACATCTGACCTTGGAGAGCATTTTGCATGCCACACTGCAAGGCAAAGGAAAACGCCCCTCTCGTGATCCACATGGCGTCTGTTTGAGACTGCAACCATCAGGCCTCCACTTGGCCACAGCACCTAGGTCTCCAGTTGTGTGTCTGTGCAGGCCTCTCATGAGAAAAAAAGGCAGAGGGATTGATTGTCTGTGGCTTTGTGAAATCTTTGTTTCTTTTGGCAGTCAGCATAAGGGCTCAGTCTAACCAGTGTTTACTAACAACACAGACATGTCAAAAGAAAATACTAAATGTGCTTTAGTCACTAATGTGGCTGGTAGACAGTTACCATCAACCTTTTGACCCTCTCATGACTTTGTTGGTCAAAGTGAAATCACAGCTTATTGGCCAAAGCACAAGTAGGCTAGCTAACAAACTATTAATACAAATCAGAGATACTTGCACTTCTTACTTTTGACCACAGTTGACTATATGCATTTAATAATTAAGTCAAAGTGAAATATGTGATTTATTTTGCTTGCAATTTCCTTGCCATGGCTGTGATTTATAATAGAGATGTTCTGATACCATTTGCAGGCAGCATGGTGGAATAGTGGTTAGCTCTGTTGCCTCAAAACGAGAAGGTCGTGGGTTCGGTTCCCTGGCCTGGGACCTTTCTGTGCGGCCCATTGACTGCGTGGGTTTCCTCCCACTGTCCAAAGACATCATGTTTAAGTTAATTGGTGATTCTAAATTGTGTGTTGGCCCTGTGATGGATTGGCAACCTGTCCAGGGTGACCCTGCCCTGGGCTGGGACCCCCATAACCTGGAAGCAGATAAACGGTAGAAGATGAATGAATGATACTATTGGAGAACTGATCCGTTAAAGAAAACGAGCTGCTGCCTGTCTCCAGGGATGAGAAACAATTGCTGTCATTATGGCGTGGCATAACTCAAGTTAAGCTCTTTTGTAAAACATGAACATGAATACCACAGCATTTTTCCTTTATTATCTAATTTGATAGTCAATCATAAAAATAGCTCTATTTTCCGCACCACCCTTCATAATTACACCCTTGTGTTCACTACATGTTGCCTTTTTACTGGGGGGACTTACCAATGACTTACCATGTTGCCAAATTGCTGACATTTTCTCTGCTCTAAAATGGTGGTTTACACAGGAAGTTAAGCTGTGCAGCCGGTGGGAACTTCTCTTTTAAAGCAGTAAAGATGAATTCTTTTTCAGGAAAACAGCCATTTATTTTAATGTTGACTGATAAATTAATTAATACATTACAAGGTATTGGAGTGGAACATAGGTTTGTGTACTTGATATGTGATAACATATTTTAAGCAGTACTGGAGACAGTTTCATTAAGTGTTGGTATCAGAACAACTCTAATTTGTGGGATTAACCAAATTACTGAATTAATTATATCAATGGTTCATGTGGCTGTCCAAAAATATAGAATTTTAAGGACAAGTCAAGGACAAAATTAAAAACATGCTCGTAATTGTTGCACACAAATATATGGAGAATTCATCTTGTTTGGGGGGAAAACCGGTTTATGAATCCTGTCTTGCCAAAGTAAACACCCAAATGTAAAATGGTTTAAAGTGCCAGGTGTCAACATCAAGACAGCGATGAAGGATGAAACCAGTCCTGGGTAAATATGGTTCCTTTTTATTTTTAGGATGTGGTTAGAATCCACAGTTACTGGCTGGAAACACTCAGATTTGAAATGTTTCTTGATATACATTTTTATTGTCTTAATTTTCTTTGATCTACTTGCCACATTTTAAAAGGTCGATCACCCAATATCACCCAGTTGGTAAAAGCACAAAGATTCAAATGCTCCTTCTCACTGCTGATTTTGACCTGCAGGTGAGTTGTTGACAGTTTGAATTATGCAGAAAACGTTGTATCATTTAAATTCCCCTTGCTTAATGGGCTGACACAGGTCCAACACAGTTTGAAAACATGCCTTTGAGTGAAATATGTCTGTGTGTGTGTGTGTGTGTGTGTGTGTGTGTGTGTGTGTGTTTGTTTGTTTGTTTGTTTGTTTGTACAAGGCGCTATGAGCTTTGTGTGAGGTGGCATTCAGCACCTTAGTTTTTGCACAGTACTTTTAATCTACTTAACTGTTCATGTTGTACATTTTTCTCCATCACTAAGGTGGAGCCTTAAGGCCCTGGGTTACATGTAATTATCAGCTGCTAAACTGTACAGCAGAGACCAGTTTCCATAGAAAACAGTAAGAAGAGGAGAGGAGCTTGCACACAGATAGTTGAGACTGAGTGCTACTCCTCAATTGACAGTCATTTTACATGTTATGTCGTGAAGAATACTCAAGTGTGTGAAGAGAATTGTCCTCCTGCATTGTCTCAAAGTAAATGAATTGTCAGTGTGTCGTGGTGTTTGGATTGGGTTTCTGTCACTGCAAATAACCCTTCCTGAGAATCTCTGGGGCTGCTTTCATCTGACATCTGCAGCAGTCCTGTGGTACATTATTTATGGATGTGGACGCCCCTGTCCAGGCGGGGAACAGTTTTCATCTTGGTCTGGTTCGCATCAAGGCTGGATGGGACATGCATCCATAACAGGATTGTGGGGATAAACAAAGTTAAACCCTCACATTGTGTATAGGTGTTTTGTATCTACCATTCTTCCTCCAAAATGATCCCAGTGAAGACTCACTCTCCCCCAAAACTACATGCATTCATCAGTGGGACACTTTCTGGAGCTACTTTATTGAAACAATGTAGGTGGCTAATTTATGACTTTTACAAAAATGGATTTCCTCTAATGTGTTAGTAGTTCTTGGAAAATAACTGCTGCTTATCAGATTGTGAACAATGAAGCAGCTGCACAGGAGTGTTGTGTAATCATGGTGCATGGACTATGACTTCAAACCACCGGATATAGTTATTTATTTAAATATCCAGACTCATAGGAAAGGTATGTGGGTGCTCACTTAGGATGGATTTTTAATTATTTTATTATTATTATTTTTTTTTTTGCTTCGTATAAAGATTGAAAAGCAAGGTTTGCTCATATGTGAATGGGGTATGTGTGTTGTATGCTTGTGGATGGATGCTTTTGTAAGCATTAATATGGATATACTATGTAATACAGGCAAATAATAAATAGACATTACAACAGATTATAAATGCGTAGTTTCATTCACGTGTGGACACTAATATATTTTGTGTCTATACAGCATGTTCATATAAAATGAAAAAATATGGACTGATAATATCAATAGTGTTGGTCCAGTCATAAATTTAGCAATTCTTTCACATTGTTTACATTTTTTATTATATTTTCAACTAAGAGTAGCATTAACAGAGTTTTGCCACAACTTACCATCGCTAGGCAGCAGAATAGAAGATGGATGTAGCATAAAATTGTTAATGTCAAACGGGAAGTATATTAGTCACATCTTACTGTACAGTAATTGATGTAGCTTAGGTTTTTTTCTCCAAGCAGTCTGTTGATCTCATCGATTTCTGCTTTCCCTTGAAAAAGTCAAAAGGAGAAAATTTTGCTAAAACTGAAGCATAAGAAAGTTTGGAAACATTTGGAGTCCAAAATGTTTCCTCATCGCATCCTCCTCTTCTAGTCTGAGAGAGAGACAGAAGAGACTCAGTTAGTCACATTTTTTTTTTTTTTGGTATGCAAAAAAGCTATTGGCAATGGAAATAAAGAGCAACTTAAAGAGGCATAAAATAATGAAAAAGATATTGAGCTTGTATATATCAAATTATGGCACACTGATCCAAAGAAGTAAAATAAATAAAGAAAAAGTAATATTTAATTTTGTGCCTTCGTTTAGAAGCTCCTGTGTTGTTGTGCAGGGCGGGGTGCACCGTTAAAGTTTTTAAAGTTTGTTGTGTGTGAAGGCCTTAAATGAACGAAACTACAGTCCCACGCTGCCCTCAGTATCCCTCAGCTGCTCACTGTGTGCAGCTGACTGTTGGTGGCTGCAGGATGATGAATATCAGTGCATCAGAGAGAGGTGCAGACTGAAGCACTCAAATTGAAATATATTTCACTGAAAATCCTACAAATTAAGGCTGAAATAATAATAAAAGTCCCGCCATCCGACATTTAAGACGAATAGATGCGTTTCTATAAGTCGCGTAGACTTTTCTATAGCTGGAATATAAGTTGACATTTTAAAACCCCAATCATTAAGGCCTCAAAATGTCTGTGACGTTCTTCACCGAATAACACTCGAATTATAACTGTTAATAATAATCACAGTGACCAATTTGGTTGTAAAATAATCAGGTCGTTGTGTGGATGTGTGAAAAGTAGATCGTATCGGAGCGGACTGACTTCAGTCACATCTTCTTTCATTTTCAATCTGAAGCCAATATGGCTATATTATATATGGCTATATAAAAAACATAGTGATTTCAGTCAGCTCCGTTTGTCGCACCTGTGTTTCTTTCATTTTCAATCTGAAGCCAATATGGCTATATCCAAAAAACATAGAGTGATTTCAGTCAGCTCCGTTCGTCGCACACTTGTTTTTCTTCTTTTTTTTGTCACATTGGAGGAAGTTCAATTGCGCCTTTTATGTTTCGATCCAGTGATCGGAGATCGCAGACGAAATAAACCAAACAAAAACCTGTCGTTTCATGTCTCGTTGCAGCTTTTGATCGCTGGGCAAAGAACATTTTCTGTTTTACTGCCTTTAGAGAAGCGAGCCAATGTGTTACAGGAAAAAAAATAAAAATAATAATACAACAACACACACACACAACGAGAAAAAAAAAGAGACGTGCAAACATTGACAGCACCAAAGTGTCCTGAATGAGGGTGGATCCGCTGAACGCAACACGGTGAATCATGAAAATGTCGACTTCTCTGCTCCAGGTTTATACCATAACACAAACAAACCAAAGAAATTTCGTATCATTCCTTTTGAATGAAATTTCAAAGATAAAACCTGCATTTCTTTAACCTCCGTAAACCCCAAATTATCGTTTATTTAATTTAAGCCTGAATTACAACACTCGAAAAAAAACTATTTTATTGGAAGTGGAAGAAATTTAATCAAGTATTATTGATTTGTCAAGGAGAGGAATATAAACGTTTTTGTTGTTGGTTAAATTCGACACTTTCTTGGAAATATGCACAGTACAGATATTTTTAGATCTCACTGCCCAGGCTGTGGCTGAGGTGTATGTCTGAAGACTGCCGTGATTATCGCAGTGCCTAGAAGTGCATGAATGTCTGTCGTCCACATACTCCTGAAATGCTTGAAACACATCAGGTCCACATAAGGGACCTCACCGACAGGAACACAGATCCGCACCAGTCCTGGACTTTCTGTCGGACTGTCAAAATCCACAAAATCCATCACCGGCAGGAGGTGACAGAAGTGGCGGACTGGTGTTGGGAGAATAACTTCAGCACCAATGGAAAGAAGACGGAGGAGCTGGTTTGGAGTCCGTTTCCAGGGACCTCCACCGCCGTGAAGAAGGCCCATCCAGGCCGGCCGGCCTCAATGCCTGAGGGCTGGCTGCTTGGAGAGTACACACCTCCACACGTTCACTTCCAACCAAGTATAGGACAAATTCATTAATACTTATTATTTCATAGATTATGTCCTAATTATTTTAAAGATATTTCATTTCTTTATATCATGTGCCTGAGCACAAATTTCGTTTCGTGTGCAAACATGAAAATGAAAATAAATCAAAATTGAACCTTGCTAACAAAAATATAATAATAGACAAAAATATAAATATATAAATGTTTTCAGCAAAATAAAATCCGCGCAATGCGACCTGCGCATGCGCCAAGGCCTAAGGGGTCCGGCGAGGTTCAACTCGTGTCTTTCGCGCTTCCGGTCTGTGAACGATGGAGCCGCCGGTGAATTTTATTTTTGTTTGTTTTACACCTGGATATATTTTTCATCCTGTTGTCAACTTACCCAATGGGAATGATGTGTCTAAGAATTTTATCTTGTGTTTTCATGTTAAACCGGGGAAAAGATTTTTGTACCTTCTGGGCACCGGTAGTCTGCCGATGTTTATTAGCAAGCTAAGCTAGTTGGGAGAAGAAATAAGTACACAACTGCGGTGTGTACACCCACACTGAGGTGGAGTACAGACTGTGGTTGTGCAGCACCGTTGGAGGACTGCTGTGGCTCCTCTGGTCGGCCTGTCATCGGCCTCATTTGCCTATTAGCATCGACAGGTACAATGCTAACGGAGCTGAACGACTAAACCAGGCGAATTATCTTAATAACCGCAGTCGTTTCTAAACGTTGCTGTGTGAATAAAACAGGTTGTGCAGGTTGATAATGTTGGTTACACCAAACCGTACTAGAAAAGGGGGATGGTTTAAAAACTGATATCCTGTCTGTTGCCAAGGCTGCAAATTTAAGTGAGTCCATTTAAAGTCCATTGGCCTAATGCAAGTAAAAATCACCTTAGTAAAGGAAATAAAGTGCTAAAAATCTGTAATCAGCTGTCCTTAGTCAGTCGGCACTGTAAATGAGTAAACACTAAAGAAATGTGAGCATAATGCATTTCATTACGATTAGCTTCTTGATCATAAATAAAATACAGGAGAAATTAAAAATAGCCTGCAGGAGATTGATGAGTATATTATATCGAATATATACCGTCATTTCCAGACTTTTTTCACAGGCTTTGAACTCCGCGGCTAATTTAACTAGCTACGTTTAGCGTCACATCAGACCAATGAAATTCCCCAACAGGTCACGGTGGACCAATGAAATTGTTCCAATTAAATTAAACGTACCCAACATTAAATTCTTCAGATCAGTCATTTATTTTGCGCTTCATGCACACAACTTAATCATGGAAAACACACGAAGCAATGCATGCGAAGCAGCTTTCAGGTTAAAGTCGATCGAGCTGGCGAAAAGGTGAAATCTTTCTGTGTATCATAATTCCTGCCATATTGCCATTTCCTCCCACATTTCCGACACCTGCCTTATAAACAAGTGCGGCCTGTATATGCACAAAACTGTTTTCCTCTAAATTTAGCGGGTGCGGCTTATATTCAGGTGCGCTCTATAGTCTGGAAATTACGGTAGTACCACAGGCGTAGGAACGGGTGGGGTGGGGGGGCGTGTCCCCTCCAATATTGGACACATGCGCATTTGTCCCACCCACAAATTATAGGAGGAGTAAACAAGGAGAGGCAGGTGGAGCCTCAGGGTGTGAGGTAAGGTTTAAAAATCTAATCTTGATTATAATAGATTCAGAAAGGAGAACAGGTGAGGACTGATGTCAAGTTGATTTTTTTCAAGATACATTTTCAATAATTATATATGCATACACACACGTGTAAAAAAAACTATGTACATAATATGTGTCCCCCCCATGTTAAATTCCTACGCCTTTGTATGGTATCATAATATGATTTAGGGCTGAAACATTACTTGAGTAATTTGATTACAAAATTTTTCTTGAATTGAAGCTTAATTTCATTTATTTCACTCGCATTATAAAAAAATCTCTACTTGTGTTTCACACAGACAGTTGCTTTTTGATTTCTGAACTTTGTGGCACGATCAGAGGTAAGATGGAGTAAAGCCAAGAAATTATAGAAAACAAGAAAATTTGAATTGAAGAAAATGTCAAAGGTGTGGAGATGAAAATTATGCAGTGCATCCACTGTAAAATGAAACCTACAAAACACACCAGCATTTTCAATGTTGCAACACTAAAGTTCACACAAGGTAAGGCAACTCTTTGTTTTACTATTGCTATTTAATAAGCCCAAATAATTTAAGACTCAATTAATTTGTAAAATAATTGAGACAATACTCAACTACAAAAATAATCAATAGCTGCAAGTAATTATACTTAATGTTGTCTGCATTTCAGTGTATTACAATGATATAGTACATTATAAAAGAATTATATGTGTGTGTGTATACACATACACAAAGGACTGAACGTGTGTATACGTGTATATGTGTGAAAAATACCTGCTTTCAAAATTTATTGTGTGTATTTCGTGAGATTAGTAAGACATGATAAGTTAACAGTTGGAAAATATTAGGTTAGTGTTGGATATCTGCAATATAATTTGCATCATGCAATCACATTTTTAACATAAAAATAAAATAAAATTTCAAGAATGTATCCCTTCTTTATTCACGATACTAGCTCTAACGGAGAGGGTAATTTAGTTTTTCTGGTTAAATTTATGTACATGTACCATTTTTTTGTACATAAATGCAAACTCTGACATCTATTAAGTAGCAAATGTCTTTGTTTTAACAAACTACTCACAACTTTTAATTTGCTGAAGAAATTGCACATCCATTTATATATAAGATACACGTATCTTGATGCTGTAGCATTTTCAAAATGTTTTGACTTGAAGACAGTGCTGCCTTGTATATGAAGTGGTTGTGCGAAACATAACCTCTCAACATCAATTGGCGAAAACATAAGTTTCATGAATAGATATTAGAGGAACTTAGTTTCCAGATTCTGCACAAATGCCACAGTAGAAGCTAGCTTACCAAGAAGCATCTCGGTGAGTCAATTGAACACATGCTGACAGTAGTGTGGGAAGGGAAATTCCACCTCGCATGAGTTTTTCTATTACTGTCATCTTGTGAACAACAGACACTTTGAAGACATAATATTACAAAGCAGAAGAGTATGTTATGTCTGAATTTAACAAATTATTCAACTGCAGTTTCATATTTATGTGTAATCAGTGTTAATTTCTTGTTTTTATGATGCAGAGTTTTCCCTTTTTACTACATATTGAAAATATTGTTTGAGTTGAGTGGGACTTGAAGTTGTGATCGATTTACTTTCTGTTTCGTGGAGCATCACGTTTAATGAGGATCACTGGCTGGGCTCAAGCCTGTTGCCACCGCGACAGGTAATGGATTCACGTCAAATGGGGTTGGTACTCTCATAAATCCATTTTGACTCATTGGAGGCTGCATCGTTAAACCTTTGGTATAGAAATGTATCACTACGTGATCACATAACGGTGACCTGTAGTAAGATCTCTGAAATAACAGGACTGTTTCTCATGTAAAATTTTAAATATTTAATAGTTATGGTGTTTTTTTTTTTTTTACACAATAGGTTTATAATAAAACAAATTTAGATTAAATATTACAATTAAAAGGCCTGAAGTGAGGAATAAAAAGTGGACATGGTTTTCTTGTCCGTGCTACTACATGCAGATGTAAACATAACAGTTACAAATCTTAGTTATTGTTGTTTTTGCTATTTAAAAAAAAAATTTAATTGCCCTTTTTTCGTTTGTCTTATGTCAGTGCAGAAGTTGAGTTTGGTTGTTGCATTTTAATGACATAGAATTTTAATAATGCCACCATTTCCTAATCGGTCCCGTTAAAATGACGCATATTGTGCTTTTGGATGTTTTGGGCAGAGGAAGCTGAAGGCAAAAGCGACGTCCCCTCCTGGTTTAGTTTACTCCGTTTTACAGCACTTTGTATATTTCACACTCACCTGAGTTTAAATGGCCGTCGATGAAGGCCGCAGCGTCCGTCCGGCCGTAGAGCCGCGCCAGCTGCCCGGCCGTGTATCCCTGGTTGTTGACGGATTGGGGGTCGGCCGTGTGACCGATCAGCAGCTGGACCACCGGCAGATGGCCCTCCCTGGCGGCCAGGTGCAGCGGCAGGTTGCCCCGGTTGTCCACCTGGTTCGCGTCGGCCCCGTACTCCAGCAGCAGGCGCACCGTGTCCACGAACCCCTCGCGCGCGGCGTCGTGGGTCACGGTGAGTCCGCAGTCCGGGTCCCGGAGGTTCGGGTCCGCCCCCCACTCCAGAAGAGCCCGGACCACGGCGGTGCTGCCCAGCATCACCACCTGCACGGAGGGACACGGACAAGGAGCTCAGGGCTGAGAAGGTGACCGGTAAACGCTTGTGTTAGTCCGTGAAGGCATCACCAGGCTCCCATTAACATCCATGGACTAATAATAAAAGTATTAATGAGCTGTTCACAATTCAACTTATAAAAAGGCTCATATTTAATATTTAGACCCAACATGTTTTATCTGAGTTATAAGGTGATGGGACTAAAATCACTCCCCTGTTGTTATTATCATTCTTGCAGTTATTATTATCATGGATGTAGATCGTTTTAATAGGAATCTTGGCGTTTGTAGGTGAGTATTGATATTAAAATGCCTTGAGGCCTGTAAACCCTGTCAGGTATGTTGCGCAACTACAGCAAGGCCTCAACCACCATTTTCTCCTCAATGCTTGAGACTCCCCTTTCACTCTCAAACAGTAATCCTCACATTTCCTTATGCTTTACAGCATGCATTTATTTTGTTCAAATTGACTAATAACAAAATAGGCTCATTCTATATCAAAATAAATTTAAGTACAAAACTCTGCTGGAACTAGATAAAACTGAAACTGGGAGATGTGAAAAAATTATTAAAAACACACATTTATCCACATAAATCTACATATAAAAGAACAGGTGATATGAAACAATTATTCACATAATTTCTACTGTTTTCAAAACTGTTTTGTGTAACTTATTATCCAGGCTATTTTTATTAGGATCTTTTACACCACAGTCTGATGTAATTTTTGCAAGCTTTCCACAGAGATCTTTATTTTATATCCTTGTATCCTTATATTTATCCATATGTGGACACAAATATCTTACAAGACCATGCTACTCCAACAGAACAAAGACATATCATTGTACCTTATATCCTGTACAACAGCACAATAAGATGAGGAAGTCAAAACTTGCTGCATGCTACTCCACACTGCTAGAAAATTGAAAAGATTCACATTGAAACAAACGAATGTGAAGAAAGTCAACACCAACCTGTAATGCGGTTCTCAAGAACCGATTAAATCCATTAACATTTGTTCCATCTTGAAGTAAGAGCTGCACACCATTTAGATCTCCCCTGGCAGAGGCACTGCAGAGCTTGTCAGCTACAGAGCTGTTAGCCATTCTTGTAAAACAAAACAAAAATAACCAAAAAAGGTGTGCGTTTATATAAAAAAGAAACATGAAAGTTGTGGGTTTTTGGTCAGAAGAAAAGCTAAGAATCCAAAATGGTAGGTGGTGGTCAAACATATCACCCAGATAACTCCCTCCCACACTTACATCATACAGGGGCATGTCTTCAGAGCTCATATTTTTCCACTGTCAACTGAATTATTAGCAAATGAAGACAATCATTAAAGTAGCGTATGGTGCCTCTGCTTTTGAGGATGGGTCATACACAATCCTTTTACTCAGCTACATATAGTCTGTAATAAACTTTACTGCTGTCCCATTTTAGCTTCTCTCCACTGCTAACAGACTTGGGGAAAAAAAGATGAATTTGTAACTTTGAGCTCACCCATTCCAGGAATAGCTGCACAGACGCAGTTTACAGTCTTACAGTTAAATTGCAGGTGTCAAGTCTATAATAGTTTATAATAAATATAGACACAGAAGTAGTAGCCCCCTCCCCCTTACGTGTTAGAGCTCTATATCACATCCATAACTGTCCTGTGCTAAATTTAAATTTACTATTTAACCATTAACTATATAACTATAATTATATAGCAGCATGTGTCTTTTTAGATTTTGATGTAAAGTCCAACACAAGCCACACGAGCTTACTATAGAGCTAAATATTTTTCTATCCACAGTTTATCACCATGTCTGGAGCTGTAATAACTGTAATAACTTAATTTACAAAGAGCTAAAATGAATAGGATTGACTTTCGGCATGCAAACAAACGAACAAGCAAAAGGAAGCCAACAAACAACCGACAGGAGACTTACTCTAAATGAGATTGAAATCATAACACAAGCCTTAATTCCTCCGTGCAGCAGGTCAGTAGGTGCCATCTTTTCCTCCAACCGAGCAAAACGCTGAAAAATCTACAGAAAGCAACAGAATAAATCTAATAAATAAACACGTGGACGAAAAAACATGTTTCTTTTGCATTTTATTTGGTGGTTATTGAAACGTGATTTCATTCGCAGTCACTTCCCGCTCAATTTCAAAATGTAAAAAAGTGCGTTTCTGGATTCGGCTGCCGTATCTTGATGTCGATATTTGCGGGAACACAGAGATCGAAAGAAAGACGGAGAGGACAGCAAATCCACCCAGAGACCGTCAGAGTCATGTGTTTCTTTTTCAGTCCTACCGGCCGCGATGATCCGCCATGAAGCGACGTCGCTCCGGTGTCCGATTGAATGCCTTTCAAACTCCGATAGAGACGACACGTCCAGGCGGAGGGGGGCAGCCGGAGGACGGGAGTGTGTGTGTGTGTGTGTGTGTGTGTGGTGGGGGGGGGGGGGGCGCTCCTATTCGGATGTCCTCACTGCGGATGGTTCATTTGAAGGGAAAACGTCGCTGCTTTGCTTTTGCAGTGTTTCTGTGTAAATAATTTTTGAAATTCTTACAAAAAAGAAGATGACCCGGCGTGATTGGACACCGAGCGGTGATAGGCGGGACGCTGAGCGGAGATTGGGAAAAGACACCATGATGCTGCAACACTAACGGGAGGGGGGGGGGGGCTGCCCGGTGATATATTCTCTTTATACCTCAGAGCGAAGACCGGTTAGAGTTGATCCAGTTATTTTTTTTTATCTTTATTTTGCCAATCATTTCCAGCGCAGGAGGAGCAAAGGAGGTTTTATTCAAATAATTCAGTTGCTCGGGAGGATTATCACTCCACCCTCTAGTGGTGACTAGTTATACAGGCCCGTAGTTTGAAGTCCGCTGCAGCGTGAAGTTCAGGTGTAAATTATTATTTTTTATTGTTGTTATGATTACTATTATTGCTATTATTATTATTATACCTAACACAGACTGAGATGCGCTGACTATAGCAGGGATATACACACCTCCCCATACAGACTGCATCACTCATACAGTAACATCCGATCAGGTAATATCTTTGTGTCATGTGAAAAACACGTGGTGCGTTGCGGCCACATGTAGGGGACGAAATGACTAAGTTTTTCACTACATGTAGTTGTTTTAGTGTTTTCCAGGCGTTTGATTTGATGGAAACTGAAATTTATGGTAATTTCCTCGTTCTGCCGCCGGAGAGTTCCGCGTATTAGTTTGTTTTACTGCGCAATACTTGATTAGACTTTGTTCTGAATAACACACAACCCTCAAAAAGACACATAAGAATTACAGGGGTCCGCTGCACACGAGCCAACGAGTTCAGGGTTTGCTTATTCATGTGCGGCATGTTGCTGAGTTTGTTGTCACATTGTGAAGAATTTATATTTGCGTTGTTCTTTATATTGTATGAAGATAAAAAAAAAGCACTTATTTTTGCTTGTGTCACATCAGTGTAGGAAGTTGCTGTTGTTGCATTTCAATTGAATTACAATTTTCATAGTGCCTCTATACTGTCACTAGTGGAAAAACCCATTTGACAGTCCACATCGTTTGAACAGAGAGTGAGGTCGCTTTATCTCTATATGACACCTATCTGATTCTTCTATTGCGGATTGAAAGGTAATATGCGAAGGAGACGTTCATTGGTGGTTTCAAATGAAAGTAAAAAGTGTAAGAAGTGATAAGAAATAGCTACAGAGGACCATTGCAAATGTCAAAACACAAGAAAAGGTTATTTTATGTGCTGTCCTTGTATCTGTCTCTTCTGGCCCTTTGAGTTGTATCCATTTGCACCAGACTGCTCTGGCTGCAGGCCTGCTGTAGCACTGAGTTAGAGTCTGAAGGTTCATGCATTGAAATAGGATGCATTCCACTCCACATCAACATGGAGGGAAAATCACATTAAGTCCAGTTTCTTATCTTAGAAATAAACCCCTCTCTGGCGTGATGACCGTCAACATTCAGACACAAGCACCCTTGACAGCTTGAAAATTCGCGTGTACGTTATTCATCCACAAAAGAGTCAGCCTTTGATCGTCACCTCACGTCTGACTCGGCTCGAGGTTTTACGCCATCGACCAACTGCTTTACGGCGCCGTAAAGCGATGGAGCTGACAATAATGATAGGAGATAACTGAGCAGTGCAACGTTACTTTAGCGATTTTCTTCTGTATCCGGAGCCGTAAAATCCCGACGAAGTTCAACATCTCCGATTTGCCAACCCCTCGCCTGTCGCCACGTCCGAGTGAAGTGTTTTCTTGGTCTCCGGTGGTTCCTCTGTGAGGCGAGAGAGCGACGAGAGCCAGTGGAAGAAGAATTGCTTTTAGCCAGTCATTGCCATGGCCTCCGAGAGCGGCGAGAGCAACATGGATAGGGAAATGATTCTGGCCGACTTTCAGGTGTGTCTCCTCTCTGTGTCCCAGACAGAGTATTCAGCAGTTGGTGACCTGTCCGCTGTTGTTTATATTACCCCGGGTTGTTGTCAACAACAGATCACACGACCTGTCCGCCGCCGTAAACACCGGACCTGAGCTGAGCTTTCTGCTGCTAGCACCCCGAAAGCTAACCAACTGACAGCTTGCTAACAGAGTCCCAGGGCAGTTATTAGCTGTAAGCTCGCTAACTAGAGACATGTAGTCTAATGCTGCCCATCTAAAAAGTCCTGCAATTAAATCCCCCCCCACCCCTGCTGGTTTCACGGGTGTCTCTTTGACCGATAATGGTTTGAACAGCTAGGCTAAGAAAAAGGAGAGCTACGGCGCCCACTTTAAATATCATTTTGTTTACACGTCGACTCTCCGGTTTTCTAACCTTCGTCAGGAACCGTGACCGTCCAAAGACATCAGATTTACAAACACATTTTTACACAGGGCTGTTAATTCTGTTGATGTGAAAATACGAGCTGCCAAAAATCTCCCCTCCCTGTAATTGGCAGTCATTTCGCCCTCCCTGGTGGTTAGTTTGGACGATGGGGCGGTTGGATGTTTCCCTCATTCAGACCAGAACAGGCCACATTACAGGTGTTGTCAAATGAAGCCAAAGCCAAACCATACAGCTCAAACTTTGGCATTATTTGTTTACATGTTGTTTACATCTCGTTGGAATCAGGTAGTACCACGTTTTTCTAATGGAGATGCCACACTTCACAGCTATGTCTTACATTTATAAGTCCATTGTCTGGCCATAATGCTCACAAATTAAAGTAATTCTTGTATACTTCATATGGTTGACCTAATCACAGTCTCTACTTGGTATCAGATGTTACCATCCACGATGGCAGATTTATGAGAAATTTGTTTAGGAGAAAATACAGACAACCAAAATTTACCTCCCTTCTTAACCAGGTCAGGATCAGTCTCCCTGATAGTTGGTTTGGATGTTGGTGAGAGAGTACTTGTGTCAGTCATAATATTTTGTTAATCTGACCTTTGCAAATCAGACTTAATTTCTGTCTCTCTACATCTCTCTGCAACCAGTTATGCCAAGATCATAAAGAGACACTGCACCTTAAAGTTGTGTTCTACATTTATAAATTAATTGAAAGGATACAAGCCTCAGAAATCAAGGCAAATAATGTAATCTGCTATTGGTCTGCTCTACTTTTGCAATGATTACCATAGCTTCCTGGATTAGTGTTTAAGATACACGAAATGAAGTGATGCATGGAAATTTGGTTAACTAGTGTGCCAGTTATGTTGCAAGTAACTGAAACTGAGGTTAGCTTTTGTTCATTATTTCTATCATTACTAACATTGTATCCTCTTCAAACTTTAACGTTTGAAACCTAGTTTGTATGTTTTTCATTTTACCCAAGTTTCATCTTGAATCTTTAGAACAACTATTAATCTATAAAAATAATGTATATTTTGGTAGACACATGAACACAACAAATTTATCATCTGCAACTAAGATACTTATATAGTGCTCCCCTGACCACATTTAATCTGATTGGCAGTTTAATAGCTCTGATTCCTATCCCTAAAATAAACCCAGGTCAAAGGTATCATCCTTATAGTGCATACACTCTTAAGTCTGTATCTGCTGGCTTCTACAGTTCAAGAAAACCAATGCTGTAGGATACTATTTACTCAGGACTTAAATTTTCTCTCTTACAAAGTATTCACAGTCCAACTGATAATATTTGTCAAGCATATTGGACAGCAAACACTTAATACTAAATACTTTTTGCCCAACGTCTAAATCACAAAAGAAAGAAGTCAATATTACTGCTCTGACAGCACTCACCTATTTGGGTGGTCCTGTCTTTGGCACAGGAACAAATATAGACAGATTCTATATTGCAGAAAGTCACGTTCAGCTGGTCTGTAGTAAAAATCAGCAATGTTTCTTATATTTTGAGGAGCAACCACTGTTTAATGCTAGTGGTGTCAAAGCTCCAATGTACCACCAGACAGGTCTTACTACTTGGCCTTATGTTTTGTGTTTTCCATTAGCTATACCAACAGAAGGATCAGTTCAAAAAATACACGACGCCTTTGGATCTTTCTCCTTATTTTACACAACCCTGCATTATTAAGTTATCACTGAGAATATGTTCATCCAGACTCACCTATTTGGGTGGTCCTGCGTTTGGCACAGGAACAAATACTGACTGATTCTACACAGTAGAAGGTGACACTGAGCTGCTCTGGAAAGTAATCCTTTTATTCTACGAAGAATAGTTGTCTGCTTAGTATAAACAAAACTACTTGGATGCATAATGTCTTATAAACCTGGGGAATTTCAGATAATCAAGAAATCATCCTTCTCAAGACTATTCAGCAACTTAAATACTGCTGCTATGGTTTGTATAATAGGAGTTCTAAATATTATTGTGGATTCCTGTCTTTTTGCCTCTTTGTTCTAAAATGTATTTTTGAGGAAAACTGCAATATTTCAAATAGCAAACACTAGTTGAATCTTAGACAGTGCACTTCCCTCTTGTAATTTCTGTTTTTCTTCTCACAGGCTTGCACTGGAATTGACAACATTGCAGAAGCAATCACTCTCTTAGAGCTTAATAACTGGGATTTAGTGGTAAGTTCATTATCTGGAAAGTCATGACTTTGCTATTTGACATACTCTTTTACTCGATCATAACTGCAAGTTCAAGAGGACAGTTGACGTCAAATAACACTCAGCCAGTTTAGCTTAATGGTACCAAAATTATTTCTTAATTTCCCAACAATGTTTTGTGAAGCAGGCAGCATTTC
This sequence comes from Echeneis naucrates, assembly GCF_900963305.1. NCBI lineage: Eukaryota > Metazoa > Chordata > Actinopteri > Carangiformes > Echeneidae > Echeneis > Echeneis naucrates. The sequence continues at coordinate 4,873,825 of NC_042514.1, forward strand.
TTTGCGACTGTCTGTTCTGCAGTAGCTGTTAGAGAGAGTGTGTCCTGAGAGGTTTGGCCCAGTGCATATTGATTTGAGAGACACTCTAAGGCAGAATAAGGTTTGTATTAAGTCCTGATGAGTCTGAAAAATAAGGAGCCTGTTACTGTGAGGTAGATCCTGGTGGGGGTCAGTCTATATTTAGGCCGATGTTGGCAGGAGTTCAAAACAGGCAGCAGCAGCAGCAGTCCAAGCAATGGCAGGACAGACAGTGGGGCCTAGACTCACTGCATCTGAAAATCTGATGACTTGCACTTTCTCTGTCATAGCTGCAAGTTTTTGTAAACAATGACGAAACAAATCTGCTTTGGGTGTGTTGACCAGAGGAATGCACAAGCTAAAAACAATACGCATTCATTAATCATCCTTATTGTGCTTTTGCTTCTCTTCACTGATTTTTTTTTTCTTTTGTTTTTGCAGAAATGAAATGGAAACAATGGAAGTTTTTTATTTTGAATAAGAAAACTATAAATCTGTTAACAGGCACAATTCAAGTCTACATTGTAACTCTAAAATTTAACTATCTCAGAAACAAAACGATAAATGCATTCCTTAAGAGGTTCCCAGTGTAGCTTTCACCTGCAGGGATTTGTACTGCTCAACAACATATTGTGGATTTTACAGGTCATATGCCCTTTTCACTGACGCTCTGTGATAGTTACCAGGCACCCAGCACAAGATTATTCAAGACAAGCTGACTTTAGGGCTGCCTGACTTGTGCTCAAGCTGTGAACACATCTAAGCCACAGTTTAGAGTGGCTTGGATGTTAAAGTCTAGCATGTTTATAGTGGATTTGAGGTAATTGTGGTGGCTCTTGGACAATTCTTATATTCAGCCATTAAGTCATTGGAGTACATTTTTCAGGTTTGATGTAAGACCCTCATTTTTGTACAATGACATATTTCCGTTCATTCAATCCAAAAGTAAAGGGGGATATGATTACATCAGCATATAATGACTAACTTCAGTTTGCTTGTTTTGTATGAGGAATAGTGAACGTTTGAGAAAATCAGTTGTCCTTTCAAACAAAAGCTCAGTGCAAACCTCACGTGGTTATTGTCATGTTTGTCCTTTCAGCTCTGTTTGCTTCTCCTTCTGTCCTTCATCCTTTTCTGTGGCGTTTAGTGTGAAATCTTTCAGCCAGCAAATATCAGACAGTCTGACAAACTTGATGTTACAGAAACATTCAAAATTCAAAATACGATTTTGCCAGGTTAAGCGTGGCCAGGGTAGTTGGTCCAGCCAACTGGACCAACTTCATTACAGGCGATGAAACAATGTTTTGACATCACTTTACTGAAAAAAAGGAAACAGACGTTAATATTTGAAATTTATTAAAGTTTTTAGACTGTGATGAAAATGTACTTGATAATATAGAGCCATTCTTTTATTATTTGGCAAATGTTGAATGTCGACATTATCATAATCAAAAAATGTACAGATGTAAATGTAGATGCGTAGATAACTAGATAACACATTTATTGGAAATGTATTGTGATTCTAAATGTTGTTAAGACGTATTTCTATATCTGCTAGTAGTCTCCTTGGAGTGAAGCAGCAATGATTGATGTTTTTTTTTTTTTTAAATAAAGAAGGGATAGGTCTACACAAAATCATTTAGCTTCAGTAGCCACTAAATAATAATTTTGTTGCATAATCTTCCTCCATTTTTATTACAGGCAGCCATCAATGGAGTGATACCACAGGAGAATGGGATCTTACAAAGGTAATATCACAAAAAATGATCACTTGACAAGACTGAATTCCGTGCATTGTTCTATTGTTGCTGTTGCTATATAATCATGCAAAAACAGACATGAGAGGATGCCAAGGAGATAAGGGGGTAGTTGGTGAGTGAGTGAGTGAGAATGCACACCAATGAGAACTGTGTGCCTGACATGTGACACCAGTCTGCATTATTCCCAGTCTAAATAAGCTTGCAAAGGAACTTCTGAAGAATACCGTAAAGGTCAAATTAAAGCCTGTATTAGAAGGAAGTTTTCACCTCAGCTAAGATTAGGCAAGGTGCAAATTCAGTTTCTGTAAGGTTTCCATTAGCTTTTACCTAACTTGTATTTGTCCACCACGTAAATAGGACAGATTAGAATACATTTTCTATATTGTCTGCTGACATGATTAAACAATATTTTAAAGTTAAATGTTCAAGTCGTAGAAACAAGTCTATATAAATACTTAACCAGAAACTATTGCGTACTTTAATGCTACTAAGTTGCAGGTTATTGCTCCTGTGGGGGTTTCTGTGTTGCTTTTAAAGAGAGGAACAATATAAATGACACTGCAACTGCAAGGAAACTATCTGCCAAGTGTGGAGTTGTACACAGTTTCTGAATAGACAAGGTTTCTTTAAGAGGCTTTGTGCCCTCTACTTTCCTTCAACGGTTAGTTGACACTCATGAATGCAGCGTGCTGATCTGAACCCACTCAAACTGGAGACGTTCTGTTAAACCGCTTTATTTTGTGTACACACTTGTGTGCATGTGTGCACATGCATGCATGCGCTTCAGTGTGGTTCAGGCCCTTGGGCCATGAGAATATTGCCGGTCTTTCTCAAGGGCACACATTGCTATGAATGGGGGCTGGCTGGCAGCGTGACCATCCGCCAACACATTTACTAAGTGGCTGGCACTGGTATGAGTAGGATGGTGTTGCCCAGTAAACAGACTCTGGTGACGTGACCTGAGCTCTGGCCAGTTGGAGCCTACGCCAATACTCTTGTCTAAAATGCATTTCCTTCCTCTTTTGTGTCCTCAGCAAGAAGGTTGAAAATAATAATAAAAAAAAAAAAGCAGGCCATGAAAACATTATCTGATCGTCCTTAATTTAAAAAAAAAAAAAAAAAAAAAAAAAAGAGTCCTCTGTTGACCTCAGTCAAATTTGAATCATTTGTCCATGGCTGATTCTGATCACATCCTGGACTGCACAGAAGAACAGTGCCATCTAGATGTAGGGCAACATGGAACAAGGCCCAAACAGCAACAACGGACAATTTAACGGCCTTCAGTGTTACTGTGCCAAGTGTAGGTGAAAGTGCACTCAAGGTCCCTTTTACTTGTTTGTGAAAGCTCTCGCTTCAACTGTTTATTTCTTTTTTTCCCTCTGATGCTTTCGAGAATTGTAAGAGTCGTAAGAATCCTCCTGGGATGACATTGCTCATGTTTTTCCTCTGAATTTTGGAGTGAAATCTGTTGTTGCTTAAGCCATCTCTTCCCCTTCCCGTTATGCATTAGTGGAGTTTGCAATCTCTTTGACAGAAGGAAATTCAAAGTATTTAAATAATTGAGGGCTCAGGACTATATATCAGATAAGGATAAGAATATTATCAGATCTGGTGATACACCTGGTCAGACATTATGTGTGTGAGAAATCTGTCGAACTGTAACCCACTAGAGTCATTTTTCTGGACAACGAGGAGCCAAATGGTTCTATCTAAAATGTATTCTGAGATTCTAAGTTTGATGGATAAGAACCTCTTGGTGGACACTACTCTGGCATGTTTTGGATAATGATATATGGGATGGGATGCTGTGGTTACACATTCCCAAATGTAAAACTTTTCTAGGCTGCACCACTCATGGGCATGGAGCAGAATTCAATTTTTCTGGAAGGCAGAATGCACAAACATCGGTACAGCAGTAGGTCAACAGGTGTCAGCAAAACTACTTGGAATTGTCCCTCACTCTTTCATACAGTAGTAAGAAGTTTCTTCAAGTGTCTTAATGTTGACTGAGGAAAGCTATCACGGCAAAATAGGTTGGTGACAATCCCCCTCTATCTCAATGCAGAAATCTGATTGCTGACGTTGTGACTGTGAAAAAACTAGGATTTTAAATGGTATTTTTTTTCTACTATGAAAGAACCTGTTCTCTAGGTGTCAAATATATTTTTGACTTAAGTTAACAAGGGATGCTATTGGGTCAGATCTGTGTAAACACAATTTCTAATTTAACCTCACCACATTGTCCCTCATGGAAGTGCTCTGTTGTTTTCCTTTCTCACTTCAGTAGTAATTATTAAGTATTTGCTCATTCTGTTTTTCTGCAGCTGTTCTACTTTTCCAATTAAAACTTTGATTAGATGTTTGGTCAGGAGAATGTGTATGTTACTGAAGTTGGTGGTGGAGGAGGTAACTAAAATGTGTTGCCATGTGGTTGGGGTAACCACCCGCCGCCCCCTTTTTGGCCCAATGTGTGTGTGGAGGGCTTGTGGCTGTTGACAGTCGACCTATGCTTCAGGACAGTGGCCTCTCCAGTGTGGTGGGCCAAATAAAATACAGCCTTTGTTGAACAACCAGAGTCTGGCACCCAGTTCTTGCAAGACAGTTGCTGCTCACACTTTAAGTAACAAAAGGCACACTTTGTTCTTGGTGGAGAGTAAAAACATTATTTACTGTGCAGTGTAAAACATGAGTCATGTCCTGAGGGAGCAGAAGAGAAAATAAGCAGAAACTGTGAGGGGGACGATGGAAAGAAAAGTATTTGTTGTCCTTTTTTTTTTTTCTCCTCTCATTTCTGTTATGTTTCGACTTCATCCAACCGTCCACTTCATTTTCTGCTATATGAAGTTTCAGTCCAGTAAACTTTTCATTTCTGCACAGTAACTTTTCCAGCGAGGCGAGCCAGGCCAGTATGTACGGACCCCCTAGTCAATCAGAAGCAGCCGATGCAGCAGCAGGAGGTGCAGTTCCTCCTGCCTCTTCTTCGTCATCGTCCTCCTCTCCCCCATCATCCTCAACTTCAGCTTTTTGCCCCATCAACCCCACCTCCCGACACATTGTAGAGCGTCAGCCCCGGATGCTCAACTTCAGGGTTGAGTACCGGCAGCGGTCTGTAGAGTTGGTGCTGGAGGAGGGCAGCACAGTTGGTGAGCACCACACATACTGTGTATTAATCATCATAATATAAAATATCTTTTGCCCATAAATATAAGTTTTAATACGGTTTTTATAAATTTGATCTGCAGGAGAAATCAAACAAATCCTCGAGACAGAACTTGGGGTTCCAGCGTCCAAAATGCAGCTGAAGGGATGGAAAAGTGGAGACGTATCCGATAGTGTGAGTTCATAGACCTTAAAAACATTTCTCACAAACACGCAAATGAAAAAAGACAAGAGACTACTAAGAAAAGAAAAACTTGTTATAAAACTGTATATGAACACTTTTTTTTTTTTTTTTTTTTTTGCAGTTGTACAAAACGTAGTATAAAACATGAGGATTTAAAATTTTTTCCAGTTGCGCCTGCGGTCATCTTGTTTACCAAGCTGCACACAGACCTCAAAATATTCATCTGGAGATTAGAGTGGGACAAATATAACTTCAGATGTAACAAATAATTACCTCCTGTTTCTGGATGTTCAATCAGACGCTGCTGAGAAGTTTACACCTGCCCAAGAACAACAGCCTGTATGTCCTGACCCCGGACATCGCTGCTACTGCCAGCACCAGCAAAAACAGGTATTAAGTCCAGCACTCTGGTTTATACACACACACACACTAAGACTGGTATGGGCCTTTGTGTCGTATGTGATAGTGAACAGCAGGTGGCGTCCTACATCCACTTACAGAGCGCTCACCAACAGAATTCAGCCATAAAAATGCAGTTTTCATTGGTGCATTAAGAGACATTTGACCTGCCGCTGCAAATTCATTTTCTCACATCCATAGTGACATTTTGAGAGGAAGGTCTACTGCCGCAATCCCTGTGTGTTGTGTAAATAATAATTTTCTTTCCCATATTTGTATCTTTGAGTCTAACATTGTTGCTCGCTTGAAGGTTGTTTTGCATTTTATTCTAGAGTGTGTATATGATATCAACATTTCGTATTTGTTTTCTTCTCTCTCTCTCTCTCTCTCTCTCTCTTTTTTTTCAACAGCCATCAGCCTGTCACATTAGTGGTAGCACCCAGTGGCAATAGAGATTTGTTGAGGAAAGGTTAATTAAGCCAGTGTTCACCATCCTGAGGTTTTTGTGTTCATCTCGGTGAATGCGCTGCAGTATTAGCAACCTTTCCTTGTGAAATGTCAGGCAGCTCAGTGTCAAGTGAAAGCAGTAATACAATCACAGGTGGCTGCTGAATGTGTGATTTTCCTTTCATCGGGGTCACGTAAACAGCATCCAAAGAAGTCATATTTTTCCTGTCAATTCAGCTGCTTATTTTGGGGTGAAGAGCCGTTTTATTTTTAATTTGAAGGATATTACATGTAAAAATATAAATACGTTAGTGTTCATACTTGAATATATTTTCTTGTGTGTACGTTTTTGTTGTGCTAATGTGTTGTGTGTATATATGACGGGAGAGACTGAGACCTGTGTGTGTGTGTGTGTGTGTGTGTGTTTGTGGATTAAAAACATTTCTAGGCCAAATGAGGGAGATTAGGACGCACTGGGCTACTGCTGTAATTATTAAAAGGAAGGACTCATATTTTTAGAAGTCTACGCTGCTCATCATTTATCAGCCTCAGTCTGATGACAGTAATGGACTGCATCAAAAAGGATCTCATCAACAGATTTAATTTTTTTTTTAGATTACAAGCAATGCTGTTAACCAGTTCAATTATGCACTCAATATACTCAATAATCTGTTTAAGCTCCATATAATTGCATAACAATGCGGGGGAAACAGAGGTCAAAATAACAAATGTTTTTTCAGTTTTCAATTGAGTACTTCTTTCAGACACACGGCCATTATTAGTATTCTTTTGTACAATATTGTACAGTATGTTGTGTGAATATTCTTGCACTCTTCTTGATATTAACAGTTTTTCTTAAAGCCTTATTAGTTGCTGCTGTAACATAGGTTTTTCCCAGTTTGGGTTCTGTTACAGTAAATCTCTAGATCTATTATGGAGAGGTGTTTATGGTCTTACATACTGTGGCCTAAGTTTGTTTGTTGACTAAGGATTCATAATAAAAATTCCCCTTCTCAGAAGTCATCTGGCATTTTGCCGCTCTATCTCCTAGTTTGGCTAAGTGGTAGCTATATTGTGGTGGCAGCTAATGGCCCTCATCTCCCCAGCCTTCCCTCCCTCGTGCTCTCTTCTCTGCCTCTCTGCGTCTTTTCCTTGTCTTCTCACCCCCCCGCTAACTGCTGTGTCTTTTCAACAGCACCGTTGCCATCTCTCCAAGTGTTATCGATTTCATTTTAGGTGTCGGGAGCTCATTATTCTCAGTCAGCTATTTTGGTGGCGGACAGTTGGGACTGAATGGAGTGGGTGGGCTCTGGTTTATATGCACTTGCATTAGTATAGAAGTGTGTGTGTGTATGGTTACCCTGCTGTCTTAATAGGAGAGGATAGGTGACAGATCACAAAATATGGGAGAGGGGGCAGTCTCCTGTAGTGGGAGCAGGCAAGCTGTTAGCCTGCAGTAAAAAATAAACTTTGGTCACACCGTATATCCACAGCATGAACTATTTTATTATTTATTTATTGTGCAAATTTGTTGCAGTAAACTCTGTTCACTGGTAGTAAAAACCTCAACCTAAAGTTTACTGGTAGGGACACATACTTGCAATAGCAACTAAACTGAGTTGGTGCCACAACCTCTGTTACGGATAAACCAAATTATTTTGCCCAATATTTCAGCCACTATAGTCATCACATTTATGGGCTCTTTCAAACAAATATTAGTTTAATTAGTTTTTCAATTCAATCGGTCACTCTCATTGAGAGTATAGATAGCAGACAGCTTCATAACATGACCATTGCTCACAGAGATATAATGCTACTTAATGACAGTAAATTATTAATGTAACTGTGCCACTTTATCATGGTATATTCACCATTTTTAGGGGTGCATGAAATTATGAAACCAACATTTTAAATGATAGTGAAATATGTATATACTTTAGTGTTGTTTACTAATGCATTGTTTCACCAATATTCGCTAATACAATTAGATTATATATTTTCAAAGAGGTTATTCAAACAAATTGCACTGATCTGCATTTGCTAGTTTGTAGTTGTAGTCTGAAGAGACAGTTATCCACCTACCACACCGAAATTTAATTTCACAATGTTGATTTGCTTCAAATTGTTGCTGAATGAAAATGCAAATTTCTCGTAAATGGTAATAACCCTGGCAATTACTTTGTAGAGCTTGGCTCTTGCAACACACACACACACCTAAACCAAATGGACTGATTAAATAGCGCTGCACTGTCATTATGATCCTGCTGAGTAAACCAGTTTTCTTGTTTGATTAGAAATAGATCTGGAGGCTTTGGGAGATTTTTCTTTGTGCTGCCAATCTATCTCAGGTAGTCATTTAGTTTGCACTACAGTGTTAAAGCCTGGTCTGAAGAAGGTTTTTTTTTTTTCTGTGGCTATGTTGATGACTGACTGTGAATACAAGAGGGTGTTGAGGAGGAGCTAATCTTCTGCATAAATGATGAAGGCCTGATGAATATTTCAAGAGAACCTGTTTCCTTTCTCATTTATTTCTCCACTTCAACACTCAGCAAGCATGTTTGCCAATGAAAGGTTATTTTAATCTGAACTCTCAAAGAAAATTTTTATTGCAAAAATGATTCATTAGGTTTTGTGTGTATTTTACGGCGGCCTCCTGTTCCCCAACCTCTCCCACTGGCTCGGCTGTCCAATAGCAGATGCACAGATGCTTCAGGGAGATAGCTAACTTGTTAGCCCTTGCATCCTTGAAGGGAACCATCTAATGGTTAGCATGCTTTGGGACAAGATGGCAGACCAAAACCGAGCAGAGCGATTTCGCATCCTCCTGCTTTGTTGTGGATGCAAAATGTGGAGGAGGTAAGGTCTATTTGTGCTTCGTGACCTCCTATTTATGCATTACAAACAAGATGTGCGGTCAGCCTGTACTTACCTGGTCATTATATTTTTTTAAAGTAGAGATCAGATGAAACTGAGATGTGAATGTGTGTCTCTAAGCAGATGAAAACACGCATTATGACGGTGAGTATGCATTAGAGTGTGAGAGGTTGGGGAGACTTTGTATGTGACAGTGTGTGTGCACGTATGGGTATTTGTGTTTTACAGGCACATGTCACTTTGTGTGTGTGCGCGTGCGCCTCTGTGTCTGGCAGTGCTAGTTTAATAAGGTCTAGAGTCTGCTCTGTGCCGCAGGGACTCACAGCTTAGGCGATGGGCTTACCTCAGAATGAAACCAATCTGTTTAGCCTGCTCTTCTCCCCTGCAAAACGCTCCATTTTCTCTGTCCATAAAGTTAAATGACATTTTCCTCCAGGCACCCTTATGCCATGTCAAGTACCACCAGAGATGTTGCAGGCCGACCTTGATGTCACGGAGTGTGTGTGTTGAGTGAGAAAGAGACCTCTGAAGGCAGAAGCAAACACTGAGACATCCACATTTCAACCCTGCACTACTTGAGGGGCCTGCTTTTATCGGAAGACAGCAGCTTTGACAACATCAGTGGTGAAAGCAGTCCAGACAAAGGGATATTAAACTTGAAACATGGGTGTTTTGTTTATTTATGAACCAGCAGGCCTCTTCAGACAGATGGGAAATGATGAGAAAATGACTCACTATGAATGGCAGTTTTCTTTTTTTACCCCACCGAAGGCATTTGATATTTTGAGTTGCTATATTTGTACTATAGAGCGCAGTAAGTGATCTGATTTTTCAAAGTAAATCTTGAACAGAACTCTACACACACACACACACACACACACCAAATGGCTCGTCGGTCTGCCATAAATGACTGATAAGATGTTCCTTCTTTGCTTGGAAGGACAGAGTAACACTTCCACTCAGTTTACCCTCTATCTCTGTCTATTTAGGGGTCTAGCTGCCTGCCAGCAGTAGTTCGGGACTGTGTCCAAACATAATCATGATATTAGCTAGATCCTTATTTATGTGTCCCTACCCCTTCCATTTTTCCTCTCGCTCTCTCTCTCTTTTTCTCTCTTGCTCTCTCACACACATGCACACACTTCTCTCTCATCCTTCTGCTCAGCCCTATTACATATGCATCCATCCTTCCCACTCCGCACATTTCCAATCTTCCCCAGTTAGCTACAACAAACATTACATTTACATATTGATTTCGCAGTTTTAGTCAATGTAAATATGCTGTCATTACAGTAAATTTGAGCTTCTGTTAACATAAGCTCGTCCAGATCTGCACAGATTAAGGGTGTGATTGCATAATTAATGTGTGTGCTACATATTAATTCCCCCATCCCTCTCTTTCTCCCAACTCTTCCTCCTCTCCTTGGGTTCTGAGCCCTGATTAAGTGGCTGCTTCGGCCCTTAAGCCTCCCATTGATATTCAGCCTCACAGACCCAGCGTTTGCTCAAAACGCTACTTAACCTCACAGCTTATTGTAAATGAAGCTTCCAAAAGTTGATTCCCCCACCTCCTCCTCTCAACGTGAAGCACACAAAGTGTCTACGTTTGCATCATTCACAGGCAGCATCTCTGTTAGTGCTGTGTACGACTGAGCAATGACGATGTCAGTCCAGAAACTGTGCTCTTAAGGCCTCTCAGAGAGGTCACACCTCTGCTGATGCATCTCTACTCCTACAAACCCTGTGTGACGATTAACACGTTAGCTCAACACCGATTTTGTCGCTCATACTTTCTGTAAAAAAAAAAAAATCTATTAATTTGTATTTTTAATTGATTAAATAGTCAGATTTACAGGTTGTTTAGTGGTCCACTTCAGTTCAAGATGTTGGCGAAATGATGGTGCCACTTTGACTTTATTGGTGTTGTTAATACATCTTTGTGAATATTGTAATAACTTGTTTATCACAGTAGTCAATTTCTTATAAATTTATATAAAACTAAGTATTTTACAGAACTGTGACATAGTTTAGCGTAGCCAGGAAAATATAGATTCATTATTTTTAATTGATATAATACATCATTTAAACTCTCTCTCTCTTTCTGTATATATATACACACACACACACACACACACACACAGAACAAAGACAGGGACTTGAAAAGAGCTAAATGTAGCCATAGTGTATCATGATGTGCAGTGATTGTACTTTGTAATTGTAATTGAAGTAGTTACAGTGCTGCTCCCTTACTGGGTGGATTGGCACCATTTCCCGAATATTGAAATTTTAAAGCCGGAGTGGAAAAATTATTGTGGGATTGTTAGTAAAGGTCACCATCCTCAGCTATCCACCATGGTATGGTGTGTCAAAATGAAATATTGGTTTGTCAGCAGTCGGACTGACTGTTGGACTCCATGCTGTTACTGTGCAGGTGGTCATAGCTGTGGTCGCCTGCTGTGCCGAGTGCAGCTTTGGCCAGGCTTGTTAAAACACAAACAGCGAAGTGGTACCCACCTCCCCATGGGCCAAGCGGCTGCCACTAGTTGACAAGTTTCAGCTTGTCCTTTACTTGACTCAGTCACTCTTAGTGATAATGTTTGTTTTTCTTTGCCCCTTGCCCCACCTCCTCTTTTCCTCCTATTGGATCGTTATTCTGCCTCCCCTCTAAAACACAATCATCCCCTTTTCTGCATCACTTTCTTGTGTGTGTGGTGTTTTTGTTTGTTTGTTTGGGTTTTTTTTTTAACTGTTTCTTACTATTTACATTTTTCTGTCCTCATTTAGTGGTCTCCAAGAGTCATTAAACCAGAACTTCATGCTGATCATCAGCCATCGTGAGGCTCAGAGGGACTACAACCTCAATTTCCCTGGCTCCAGAACCATACAGGAGGTATGACACCAGCAGGCACGCAAATACAAAATATAGAGCACATCAAAAAGTCACTTCATATGTTCAGACACGCACAAATGGTCTCAGTAACTCGCCCACTAACTCCCACATACATAATATTATTATACCTCATTCTGGTCTCCCATAGCTCAGCTGTCATTCCATTTGCCAAACATTGCTAGTCTATCTCAGCCATCAATTCATTATTCATTACAAATGATCACATTTCCGAACACATAATTACTCTCACAGCTGTACAACCCTGCCTTTTTCTCCCTACTCCCCCTACATTGCAGCTCTTTCTCCCTCACTCAGCAGTCCACGAGGTGGTTTAAATGACTGAACATTGTTTGATCTAGGCATGCAGGAGGAATGGAAAGAGTCCATTCATTTTCCTCATCTGAAACTAAACAGTACATTTGGTAGCCTATGAAACATTTATGGTTATTCATACTGTCCTTAGGTTATTGCTATCACAGCTGCAAATGGATTAAAGGCTGAAGAGCATGACTATATATGTGTGCTTGCTTGCCTATGTAGATGAGTAAGTATGTGTGTTTGTTCTCATGTGAGCCCTCCCCGACACACACATTTGTGTCTTTGCCTGTATGGTCCCACTGTACTCTCGCCCCACTACCCCTGCACTTTGCAGAGGGAGACCTGAGCAGGCATCATATATTATTCACAGCAGGTAGCCTGCTGTCACAGGTAAGCTCCCAGAAGACTGATCAGCGAGGATGGAGAAAAGCTGCTCCTGATTTGACCTCACATTAATGAAGTAGTTGCCATTTCCCCCAACTATTCTATATATGATTGGAAAAATCTACCTTCCAGTTGTTTTCATTCCTGAAACGGCTGTGCACTGCTTTCCTGACTTCCTGATTTATTTATTTATTTATTTATTTATTATTATTATTATTATTATTATTATTATTTTGCTCATCCTTCTTGGTGTTTTATGTTGAGTCTCTTTACTCTCAGGCACCAGTAAAAGGTGTTTGTGCTCGTTTGCCCATGGCAGTGCAGGTGAGGATTACACTAATAATAATGAGGCTACTAGCTGGGCTTGTAATGGTGCTAATTGAACAGATTAGTACAACCAACATCTGAACTGGAGGAGATGGTTTGCCCCCCTGGTTTTCTAACTCTCCTCCTTCACGCTTTCCTTTTTTTCTTCCCTCATCTCTCTCTTTCTCTCCCACTCTCTTCTCAGGCAGATGGTTTTGATGAGCACCCACTGTGAACCTTAAGTGTTTCTGCTGGGATTACAAACACTGGGGAGGGGTTCCTGTGGTGTGGGAGGGGGGAACCATGGACACAGAAAGGAGGCAAAGGACTGCTGGCTTGGTGGGGGTGCTGTAAGAGGCCATAGGGGATAGAGAAGGGACAATGTGGGCTTAAACAGGCCTCCATGTCGTGGTCTTTTTCTTACGCATGCTTGTCTTTAGGCATCTCAACGCCCCCTGCAGTGAAAATGAGGCCCAGAACTTTAACCTGCATAGAGCTGGACTCTGTTTGCCCCATGTTGGCCATGCTCTTTATATATTTACTCTTTGGCTAGGGGAACAAGCACCTTCTTTATTACTGTAATGTGTTACTAAATATGTCATTAAACCATGTGTATACACAGATTTTTGGCTGATGAATGATGATGATTCAGTAGCCTGTGCACATATAATCATTACAGGTGTGGGTGAGCAGTGATATTACTTTGGAATAACTTGTAATGTTCATAGTAATTAAAAGTCTTGGAAACTCTGAGAAACAAACATCAATAAGACACAAACAGGAGAAGTGTATTTCTATTATCAAACGCAGACTAAGAACGCAACAAAGAAGTAACACCGTATTCAGCCTGCCTGACTTTTCTTTCTCATCATACTGTGTCCACTCACAGACACATATGGACTCCACTACAGAGCACCTTTCTCTCCCTATTCTGCCTTTTGTCTTAGATGAAGCCTAGCTGATGGTCCCTGCTTGTGCATATCAATAGGGACAGAGTCCTGTCTTCTTGTTTGTCTTTGCCAAAAGCTCTGGCTTTGCCTTGTGGCTCTCAGGGAACTGCCCTTGCCCCTCCCTTTCTATCCCTCCATTCTCCATCTTTCTCTCCCAATGTCCCCTCTACCTTCTTTCTTCTCCATCTCTAGAGCTCAGGGCTGTGTAGACTCTGATTGGCATTACCAGACAAGAGTGTGGGGGTAAGTTGCTGGCTAGCTTCTAAGCTAAGCTGGAGAGCAAATGTTTGCCAGGGAAGTAGAGGGTAGAATAGGGATGGCTGCTGGGTCTTGAGCTGTCCGTGACCAGACCAGTTGTCCTGGGGATTTCCCTCCTCTCCTGTCCCCCGGGGCTGGGCCTGGGCCCCATCCCTGCTCCGCAGCTGGGAGACATATAGGAACCAAATGCAGACACAGCTACAGAGCAGAGAAAAGGACGGCTGGATCGAAAGTGGAATGAAAGAAAGGCATCTGGTGCCTAGGGGAGATGAAGAAAGAGAACGAGAGAGAGCTTGTGACTGTTTAACGGAAACCTTTCCTTCCCTTTGATTTACTTCCAGCCAGGGATTACAGGCAATTGGCATTTACAATGATTGGATCATTAATTTTGCCGTGAGGCATACTGCCAGCAGCTCACCACCACAGCCAGTCTAGCTAATGTTGTGTATATGTGGCTCATACACCCCTGCCTCATCTCAACGCGAACAGCAGCTCTCAACTCAGCAGCACTGTGTTCGATTTAGACCGTCCTCTGCAGTGTTAGGGACATTTTCTTTAATTATTACGTACAAGTGAGGATGATTGATGTGTTTTATGAGCGGCCAAAGTTCCTATATCAAGATAAACAGCCCATTGTTACATACTGACAGTCCAACAATATTCTCCTCAAACAGGCTAAAATTTTTCTCTTAGAATCACAGATGAATTATTACAGCCTTAATTTGTTGCAGTCTAACATATCTGTTATATATCTGTTTTGGCAGACAGGGGGCAGCATTAGCTAGTATTGTTACCTCTGTGGTTGCTGCTGTGGCCAATGCATGCATTGCTTTGTAGCTGCAACAACTTGGCCTACCTGGAGAAGCTAGGGCAAAATGCTGTGTCAGTCGGTTCTTTGGTTACTCTACGTTCTAACTTAAAGTGTTTTTCTTTGATATGGTTGCATCAGATTCTCTTAAGTGCACCTTTCCCTCTGATCACAGAAGTTTATTGCAAATGTCTAGCCACAGAATGGTAGTTTCAGGTGGTGTGCTGTGTAGCTGAATTTTCTTTTTGTGGTGAGATCAGGTTGACCTCAGCCAGGTGTCTTTTTCTGTCCGTCTTGATTCTCCTCCTCCTCCACCTCTCACCTCAACTCTCTCTTTGGTGGGCGTTAGTTTGTTGTTTCTCTGATGCTGCTTTAACCTCTGACTGCAGCCTCTTCATTACTAGTGTTTATGCCTCTCCTTTCCTCCCTTTTCCCCCTCTATTCATCGGCCAGCCAGCCGGTCAGTCAAATCCCTGTAGTC
Source organism: Echeneis naucrates (assembly GCF_900963305.1). Taxonomy (NCBI): domain Eukaryota; kingdom Metazoa; phylum Chordata; class Actinopteri; order Carangiformes; family Echeneidae; genus Echeneis; species Echeneis naucrates. The sequence continues at coordinate 4,889,061 of NC_042514.1, forward strand.
TCGCTGGTCAAACACAGATATTACACTCTGTAATAACACTGGCCACCCGCTCTGACCCTAGCCTGCTATGCTGGCCATACCTTCTCTTCATAAGGATCGGCACAGAGCAGTGTGGTGTGGGATTTACGGTAGTAAGACAAAGGACTGTGCCACTCATTTATTATTGTTCTTTTATTTTTTTTCTCAGCTTGTTTGTACTGCAGATTGCTTTGCTCTGCCAGGCCCAGCACAAATAAAATATAATTTCTTTGAGCGACGGATAACTTGGAGGCGATATGTACTGTTGCCTTGAAAAGGAAGAAATTCAGATTTCAATATAATCATTTTTTGAGGGAGGCCATTCAGTCTCTGTGCTCTCAGACACCGAAACAAGTACATATACAGATGCAAACTGTCGTAGCATTAGAGGTTTAAGGTGCAATGGCCCAAGCAAAGTCTGCCCCCACTGTCTTCATAGTTCGGCTTTATGCAGCTGTCTTCTTGCTTTGCTTGACATTGGCTTTGACTTTGTGTTTGTAGCGTTCTTTAACTTTCCACCTCCATGATCAGTAGCCCTGCATATGCCCAAGGATCCATCTCTCTTCAGTGCTTTTTACAAAGACAGGATTTGACCCGTGTGTGGAGGGATCTCTGTTCCACAATAGACAGTTTTCTCAGCATCAGTGTCCAGCCCTGCGGGCCTGAATGGCAGAATTCTACCGACCAAATCCATCAGAAACGACGGCCGCCAGCACTCAGACACCGATGGGGCTTTGATCAGCTTCGGCTGGCGCACATCAGGCTGGCGTTAGGCTTTTAAAGCAACAACCCACTGGACGGTGTAACGTGGCGCTCGGTGGGACAGGCGTTGCTGGCTGCAAACTGTTTAAAAGCATGGAATGTTATTAAGTGATGCAGATACAGCATCCGCGCATGAATAGGAGAAGAGAAATACTGTTCATTTCAGAGCGTGGGGCTGTTGTTGCTGGGCATTAGCTGTGGCATCTGAAGAATGCCGATAACACTGGCTGTCTTTTTTAAAAAAAAAAAAAAAAATTCTCCTCCTCCCTCCTTTTGTCTCAACTGCTTCTTAGTTCTTTGCCTCCATCCTAGTTTATCCTCATGTTGCTGAGTGGAGAGTATTTTGACGAAAAAGGGATTTTTTTTTTTTGTATAATGTTGCTAAAATAGTTAATTGTATAGACCGGATTGTAAAGAGGGTTGTGGAGACTTATAGTTTAGCTTAATGTAATGCTTTCTTCTTCTTCTTTTTTCTTTTTGTTTATTAAATTTATTTTAAGATAACAATTTTAACTTTTTGTTTGCAGGTGAAAAGGAACATTTCAGACTTGACCAACATCCCAGTCCGACATCAACAGTGGGAGGGATGGCCGGCATCTGCATCTGATGACTCTGTAAGAGACACACACGATCATGATTTAAATTAAGAATTAGTTCTGCAGGTCAAACCTCCTTTCTTCATGCTGTTGTCTACTGTAAACGCTGCCTCTGTTGATTCTTTGATCCAAGGATAATTAAAAATCAGTATAGATTGAAATCTATGGTTTGTAGAGTATTAAATTTCATTATTTTGATAATTGCCATTTGGAAGGAACTTGTTCCACACTGTGCGTCTCTATTTCGGAAATCCACACCATGCATGCCGAAGCATAAAAGTAAGACGTTGAAGCTAATTAAGATGTCAAAGATGGTTCCCATCCTGCGTCCTCTATCTGTGGACATTAAAGCTCACATCATTGAGTCCTGCTGACCTCTCCCGTCCCAGGGTCGTTCTTCCGAGCCATTCACCCTGCACACAGCCAAGCTGATCAGAAGCAGCCCTCATACAGAACCTTGAGGAACCTCTGACCCCCTTTGTCTCACCCCTTCTTTGACAGCATATGTGTTCCCATGCTAATTGTAGGGGATGGTTTATCATGCAACATTGCGGAGCTGTTGTGCACACATTCTTGTCCTAACTCCTAGCTAACGTTTTCCTTTTAGATCTATGTGATTGCTCTTTGGTTTAGAGCATTCATAGTGACTTTGTTTCTTTTTTTTCCCAAATGTTGATGCCTGTGTTTCATTGCAGAATAGGCTCTCCTGTAGTAACTAGTCTTTAATTGACAGTGAACATTTATGGCAAATCATGATGATCTCTCTATGTACAATTTTTTGGGGGGAACTGCCTGTCCTATTTGTCTATTGTGTCTTATTTTTATTATTCACAATTCACTGTGTAACTTAAATATTTTGTACCATCAATTTGCTTGAAAGGACAAGCTTGAGCTTTAAAGACATCCAGCTACAGTATGTGATCTATGAAGAGTTTAGAAAAGCAACAAAAATCTTGGTTCATAAATGAGCCATCTGAATTGTTGCACAGTGACTGACATCAGCTTTGATTAAACATACTTCTGTATTAAGCCAACAATTTAGATACTTGGCAAGCTTTGAACGACAACATGCAGTTTGTGTTTATGATTTTCCCTTCTATTTTAACTGAGGAAAATGGCTCAGATACCACAGACATTTTCAAACATAGTTTTCATTTTTAGCAGACTGATTGAGGAATTTCTGAGTCTTCAGTAATCAATGTTAAAATTACTTAATTTTTATACATTTTTCATACAGAGTGCAACCCCCTAATTTTCTATAATATGATATTATGTTTTACAATCATAACCAATCAATAACTGCCAAGTAATGAATACTAAAAAAATTGTTGTACTCTCACCAAGCATTTTATCCAACCAGCTAATAATGTAGCGGCATGAGAGAGAAAAAAAAAACAACATGCAGGCACAGGACAGCCACTTCTCTTAATGTTTGCATCAAGTATTGAAATAGGGAAAATGCGTGATCTCAGTGACTTTGTCATGGCATAGCTGAGGTGCGTACAAATTAGTGTCAGAATGAGAATCAAATGTGGTGTTGCGGTCATTATATGAGTAAAGACCACTTGGCACACTTTTGTCTTGTAATGCAAGGCTGGAAAACTTTACTGAGTTTTGGTTTCCACATCTTCTAGTTTAGAAGGATAATGCACCAGGTCATGATTACATCACAGATTGGTTTGATGAACATGACAAGTTCAGCTTTAGTGACCTCCCCAGTCACTAGATCTTAATCTGTTAGAAGACTTTTTGGCAGCATTAATGTGCACAACTTCCACAAAGAACTGAGCCTGTTTTGAAATCAGCGGGAGGCCCTACTCTGTAACGCTATGGTCTTCTTAATTATGTGCTCAATCAGTGTATATTTTCCCAATTAAGTTTTCAAAAAAATAAATACACTGTTGTATTCATTTATAAGTAGTCATAAAGGATTTTGATTTATTTCCCAAACCTCTGAAAGCCTGTAATTCATACAGGTTTTCAGAGGTTAGGGTTGTTTTGAATGCCCTATCAGGCTCAGATCATGTCAATCTAAGTTCGGATCAAACCGAATAATTCAGGTTTTTATCTTTTTTGTGATCTGTACTGGTTAGCTATAGGTAGCTGTGGATATGATGCTCACGGATCGTGAATAGGTTGCAGCTCACTGTGGCATCATAGGCCGAGTCGGCACCTGGCTAACGCACATGCAGCGTCTCTCTTTCCTGGATGAGGAGATATTAAAAAGCAGAGACAGAAGTGTAATAATGGCCTCAGCTCTAGCTGTCGCTCTCTTATTGAAACGTCTGAAGGTATTAACAGAGAAAGCCCAGGGCTTTGCTGGCCTAGCAGGCGGGTAGGCAGCCAGTATTAGTGTCTAGCTCATTAGCCCAGTCTCATCTCTCAGGTTTGGACCAATAAACATGGCAGCCAGAGGCCCAGATTACGTTTAGCTCTGCACACGAGCCTGCTTGCAGTGGAATCCACTTAACTCTGCTTTGCCTTTAGGTGTGTGATCTAACTGTGTTTGCCTGTTTGCATTTGCATTTATATACTTGTGTTTATATTTGCATGTTTGCAAATGTGCTAGTCTTACATAATGTGTCCTACAGCTGCGTATCAAATCTCAATACTTACTTAGACATTAGCTAATATTTTGCCTTTTTTTTTTTTTTTTTCCCTCATCCATCCATCCACCCATCTTCATCTGCTGATCTGGGGTCTGGTCAGGGGTTTCTTCCTCATATTATAGTGTTATATTTTGTTTTAATAGAACTATAATTTTTCTTTAACAGTTTAACCAGGGAAATATTTTTGATATTGCATTAGCTTTCAATATTGTTTTTCGCAATAGCCTCAATGATCAAGGTTAGTACAGTTACCTCCAGTGCCATTACTATAAAAGTGAATTGATAGATCAATGTTTGTGGTTGGTCTCTCATAAATTGTAAGAGAATACACAAAGCATTTACTCTGGTCTGTCAAAGAACAAATATTTTTTGTCATAGTTCACCTGATTGTTCTGCTGTCTTATCTTCTGGCAGTCTTGTTTTGTTATCTTAGTTGTTACATTATTAGGCAGCAGGAAATGAGCTTTTATAAGAAATTATAAACATTCTCACCTTTTGGGGAGGCTGGTAGTTAAGTGTTGTGTCATTATCCATGACACAGTCCACACAGTGTATTTTTTGTTTATTGTGCTCTGCATCATTCAAAGCAGTACAGGGTTTAAACTTGATCAGGATGGATATTGCTCAAGTAACAGAGAAGAACGCAAGTTTATTGAAAGTATTGGTAATTCATAGCACTAAAAAAGTGTGCTACAATCATATTATTTCCTAATCTCCATAAACCTCTGCATTGTTTCACACCCACAATTATAGCTGTGAATGTGAACAGTTCTAGGATGAGCAGATATTGACCCAATTAACTTTTTTTGCATGTCTTGCATGCCTAATATACTGTGTTTTATAAATGTAGCATAATGTTTACCTGAAACACACTTGACCTGTCACTCATTAGTCAGCATTTCAAATTTTTCTTGTCACATTTTTAGGTGCTGCTATTCCAATGTTCCTCTGAGATAATCAGAAGACAGTTTGTACTATTTACCAGAGTAGCCAAGTAGAGGATCATGTGGGGAAGCACTCTGTCTTTTTGTGTGTGTGTGTTTGTTTTGGCACTTCTTTTCATTATCATTGGGTTTACTGCATCACAACAGTCATGATAGTACTGGAAAAGTCTTCCATCGGAGGGAAGTACACTTGTTGGACTTTGCTATAGTTAAAACTTGATTGAATTCATTTTACTCCAAGTAGATTAAAACAAATACTCTGGCATTATTTTCAAATACCACAATGTAGCTCTGCCTTCAAATTCCTCCTGATTCTTGTGGCTTTGGCAAAGCTGTCGTTAGCTGTGTTGAAGACGATGACAGAGGTCTTGGCAACAGTCAAGGCCAGCAGGACGTTAACTTCCTGCGCTGTTTAAAAGACGCTGATTGAGGCTCTTCCCTTGCCTCCTTGGTCTCCTTCTCTTCCATCCCTTCGCCAAAACAACACAGTGCGTACATTTTCCAGACAGGGCTCATCTCATTGGAGCTGTTTTGATTGGCAGGCCATCCTCCACACCTGTTGCAGTGATTGACAGCCGGTGGGACATCCTTATTATTTCCCCTCATCTCTTCACCCACCACCACCCACCGTTCCTTCCTTCTAGTCAGTAATTGCTGACATTTATGCAGTGTTTCATGGTGTTTGCTAATGTATTAATGCTGTGGAGCCTCAGAGAGCTGCCTTGCCTTATAGACCAGCACCTCCCTTCATTTCCCAGTTGGTATTAATAGAATCCTCTTCTACCTGATATGGGACTGTGGAACTGAGGGTACCTTGGGGAGGGGGCTGGTTTCCGTAGCAACAAAGCTCAGCCATGAGCTCACACAGAGGCCCCCCTCCCTTGAGTAACTGGCTGCTTACAGGTGACATTCAGCACTGAGTAAGTCGCTCTGTCTAATTTCCTCCACCCGCCCCACCGAAGGGTATTTGAGGAGGGTGATGTTCAGCGTCATTAGCTCGGTCACCTCACAACATCCTCCGTGAAACGTCCCACTGATTATTTATGCCTTCCTCCGTCTCTTTTGTGTTTGTCAATGTCTATGTGCATTTCCTTGCTCACACAAACTGTGTAGGTGCTATTCAGAGGAGTCACATACCTGGAAAGGCTTAAAGGTACATTAGCAAGGAAACCAAGATGTGCTAAGGATGGGTCACTTGGTCATCATTCTTGCCTATAAAGTCATACTTTTGCACATAATTACAGTATTTTTCACCTATATGGCCTTCTCTGTCCGTCTCGTTTTCCTCTCTTCTCCCACTGTCCTTCCCTTCCTCCATCAAAGAGAAAGTGGAGTAAGGTGGTAGCGTGGTTGTGATTGCCGTCAGTGCAGCTGTCAGTAGTAATTATCTCACACTCACAGCCAGACACCTAATCCAAACACTGCCTACAATAGAAAAGAAAAAATGAAACACAGAAAGAATGAAGGGAGAGAAAGGGAGAAAAAGAAGGGTAGAGAAGAGAAGAAAGGGTTGAAGGGGAGAGGCAAAGGAGGGAGGGGGGTTAAGGGAGAGAGAAAATTCTTCCCCTGTATCGGCCCCTGAATGCTTAGAACCTCAATGCAAGTGTTAATTAAAAGAATCCAAAAAAGAAGAGCCACTGCCTTTGTGTGGAGATGTAGGAGAGGGTCATTTGGGGGGGTTAACCTCACCCCCCCACCTCCCGTGCCCTGCGGCGCTTCAGCCTTGTTTCCACGTTTTGCCACTGAGCCACCAAGCTGCACTTGTGTACCTCAACATCGGGAGAAGCCATCAGGTCAAAGTGAGGAAGGGGATTGAGAGGCACTCAACTCATTTTTTTTCCCTTTTCACCTCCCTTCCTTGAATCCATGTCAGCCCAAACCGTCCATGCAGTCATTGACAGGGGAAGTGATCAACTTTATTTATACACTTATTAGGTCCTCAGATGAAAGCCTCTCATTGTGAGTGGTGGGGTTAAAGGGTTTGAAGGGAACCTCTCTGCAGCCGCTGTTAAGAATCTCACGTTTGATTGCCACTCAGTTGGGAAAAGACAGAATTTACTTTGGGGGGCCATTGCTCCACATGCTTAAGGCTCAGACTGACTCTCTCAGGGCTAATTCAGCCATCAGGCCTGGCACCCATAATGTCTTCAATAGGTTTTATTTATGTCACAGTTTTGTTTGGTTTTTTTGTTTACTTATTGAAAAACTACTAGTAACTAGCTTTTTTTTTTTTTTTTTTTTAAACCATCGATTGAATGTTTTTGTTCCACCGCTCAAATTTTCCACAGAGATATGAATAAGAGAGGACCCTGGTCTAAAATTAGTTTAGAGTTAAGTTACATGAGCAGAAAGAAGGCAATTCAGTAAAGTGTTCTTCGTAGGTGTTCCTGGGATCCTGAGCTGTCCTTGCTGTGACACTTAAATGATTCTCATGGCCAAGAACACTTGCTACTAATTGGTAATGCACAAGAAACACTAACGGTGCACACACCTCAGTCTTAGTGCCCAGGGTAATTGACGTTTTAATTCAGTGAGAAACAAAAGTCATATTTTTTCTTTTCAGGCCATTTGGCCTTTGCACTGAGTGAGCTCTGAGGTTCTGTTAGCTTGTCCCTTTAGCGGTGATGTCATTCTTGGTTTGTGTAATTTCAACATCACATGTCAGTCTAGGCCTTTTTTGGGGGAGTTTTTCTTTGCTTAAGACAACATGGATGAGGAATACTCATCAGGATGTTATTCATTCTTGAACTTTCAGGGGAGATACTGCTTTTCTCATATATCCTCTCCTCGGTTACTGAGCTGGTGGGAATCGCAGAAACTGTGTTCAATATTATAACCAGTTTCAGGATATTCCAGGCCAACTTTTCTTCACGCTGCCAAAAAAAAAAAAAAAAAGTTTGTTCCTTTCCTGGAGATCTGTGAGACTGAAAACATCATTTTACTTCAGGAGCTACTCTTTGTGTTAACAATTGAGTTTCAAATCTAATTTATGTTGATCCTGATATAGAGCATTTTTCTGGGAAATCTTATTAAGAAACTTTTTGAGGATATAAACTCAAACAGCTATGTCTGATTTTGGCTGGCCAAAAGTAAAGTCCTCTACTATTCAAGAATTATGGACAGACCACTGTTCTCTTCCAGCCTTCCTCAGATCTGTGCTTCATCACAATCCTGTCTGTAAACTGTACAAGCACCATCTAATGCACTTTTTTTTCTCAGATATGCATTGACAGCTGAGACCTTTACACAGACAGGTGTGTGTCTTTAAAATCGTGTCCTATAAGATGAATTGACCACAGACAGACTTCAAGCTATCTGTAGAAACATCTCAAGGAAATCGGACGCACCTGAGTTAAATGTCAGAGCAGATGGTTTGAGTACTTATGTCTTAAGATTTATCAAATGGTTTTGCTTCATTATGATGGGATATTGTGGTGGCAACATAATAGGATTTGAAAAAATTGGAGGGCTTTGACTCACTTTCTGAATTGTCATAGCTGGCAACACTGGTTGTGTAAAGCTTAGCCACAACTGTGTAAATGTCCTTTGGATGCAGCTAACTTACTTTCTAACACTCAAAAGATAAGGTGGCCTGAAAAGAAGGAGGGTAATACAGGGGCGCTTTCGAGGATATTTAGATTCTTATCAGTGCCATGTACACCGAAACACTCATGAGTAAATCCATGTTGGTGTCAAGGTCTAGCGGTTACACTGTTCTCTCCTGCTATAGATGCTTAGGCTAGCATGAGGAACCACTCTATATCAAGACAGAGAGAGAAAAACTCCCTACACTCTGTGTAACCCTTTTCAGACTCAATTGGCGTTGCATGTAATCGTCTCCTGATTCAACCACGTCCAGCTGCTCTTTGTGTGCTGTAGCCCCTGACAATAGAGCAGATCACAGGAACTCTGCAGGGGACGAGCAGCTTCCCTTGTCTCTTATCACTCCCTGCCTGCTCTGCCTCTGTCCTGTTGTTTAGAAGTTCACTCTCCCAGAAAAAGTATTTACATCTGGGCTTGCTGCTTTTCTCCGAACAATTAGAACATGAATGAACAGATTGTTGCATTACTGTGACAGGTATCAGTGAATTCAGGCTATAAGTCATGTTTATATGTTCACCAGTCCTGCTTTTATTGAACACTGTTGACAAGAGGTGTAAGCATGTTTAGAAGGAAAAAAATTACATTTAGATATCATTTATTAAGCTGTTCAATTATTATGATAGGAATCATTCTAAAGTCTGGAGCATCACTTTTTAAAAGTGAGGTATCTTAATTTCGCACAACTTCTTGCAACAACCTTGCCTGTATTGTTGATGTCCTTTGGGGTCTGAGCTAGGAGACAAAAGCTGTAATGAGTCCCCACTGAATGCTGACATTTTCAGCCCTGGCTTTGGATTCGGAGAGCTCATTAATCAGGTTTTTTCTTACAAACTGCAAACTGCAATCATATGAGAGCTACTGCAGATGAACAGATAAAGAAAAGATAAAGAAGCCTTTGTTCAAAAGTCACAAAGTATCTCACGATGTAGTTTGTGCTTCTATAGCCTAGGAGGTAATCTGTTCCTAAGTAAGCCTGCCGAAGTGCTGTTTTGGCATAAAGTTGACTTGAGAGTGAGCTGTGAGTTTTGCCATATCTGATTAATGTTCAGATGTTGGATTACACATGGGTGATCAACTTGATATCAACTTTTCGATTGTTCACTTGGTCTATGATCTTTCATAACTAGGTGGTTATTAGACGAGACCCAACATCACTGTTGTCTTGTGTTTTCTGTTTTAGATGACACTAGCTGCTTCTGGAATCAGCCACCCTTGCCATTCCCTCAGTGTTTGTCGGCGGTCCGCACCAGCCAACGCCCAGGAGCCCACAGAAGAGGTATATACACACAGTTTTCCCCCAGGATCTGCGTTATTTTCCCCTTCATGGCTTTGTATATGCATGTTGACTCAGAGACTTGGTAACCAAGTGATTTTTAATACTAATGAATAAATAATTTTTACAGTGTGCAGATGTCCATATGATCAGTGACAGTGAGGGGGATGATTTTGAGGATGCGTCAGAGTTTGGTGTGGATGATTCAGAGATGTTTGGAATGGGTACCTCAAGCTGTCGGAAATCACCTATGAGTATGTACCGATGGAGCAGCTTGACAGCATCAGATTTGAGCTCTATGTTGTGTTCAGCTTTGGTATTAAAATCTAGAAATGCAAAACCAGATCTTGACTGTGTATTTTTTGACCCCTTACAGTGCCAGAGAATAGTGAGAATGAAGCTGATGCCTTACTGCACTTTACTGCCGAATTTTCTTCAAGGTCAGTAACATGCTAGGTGTTTCTCATATTAAAACAAAGTTTGAATCAATCTCTACATTTACTGTTTCTTGGTTGTGTGTGCTTTACTATATCTTTTAGGTATGGAGAGACCCACCCAATGTTCTTCATTGGGTCTTTGGAGGCAGCATCTCAAGAGGCCTTCTATGGCAAAGCCAGAGATGTAAGTTAACTATTGGACTGTATAGAGCTTAGTTAAGAAAAAAAAAAAAAAAGTGCGTAATAACAAGGGGTGTGCTACATAAGAATCACAATTCTCATTTACTATGATTCAGGATCGATTTAAAATGTCCCAAAATTGATTAAAATAAATAAATAAATAAATAAATAAAATAAATCCACAGGCTATCTGCCTCCATTTATGTATGCGGTACATCCTGACATTATCACAGAGCCAGTTCTGGAACATACGCTTGCGCGGTACGCACCAAAACAAGGAGGAAACTACAATAATGGAGGAAAGAGAGATTCAACTGGCTCCGTCCTCATTGAAGGCAAAGATTTGGACTCATTTTGGTTTTTACCTAGAGCCCTATAAAATCAGTTTTGTTTTGTCTCAAATTCCATTTTTTTTTTCCCATTTCCATAGTCGTTTTTGGGTTTTTTCCCTTGTTTTTAATTTTTGAGATTTCCATTTTTAGCAATTTACACAATCACACAATTTCTTCAGTTATAGCTGAAAACTTTAATAAAAACGTAATAAAACCGTGAAATATACACTACAGTCTGCTCTACATCATGTCACCAATTTACCTAGACATGTTGAAGTGCCATTACCGGGAATCGAACCATGCCATTCTTATTGTGGGGTGACAGCGTTAACCACTATGTCACCAGGTACATTTAAATCAATTAACCCAGACGTGTTCAGGTGCCCTCACTGGCAATTTAACCGCACCCACTATGCTCAAGTCACCACATTCATTCATTCATTCATGGGAAGGGGGGCGTGCACTATTAGCGACCCCCCTCGGAGCATTTTCCCAACAGATAAATTCCTTTTTATTCCAGGGGAAAAACAACCCCCCCCCCAAAAAAAAAAAAAAACATTGATGTAAAATGTGGGCCAGCTCCGTGTTTATAATGAATTCCATTTTTTTCGTGATCGTGGATTTTATAGGTTCTTATATACCAAATGCCCGGGAAGACCGAGCTTGACTTGAGCTTCACAGTGTGCAAGGTTTGCAAAATGAGGATTAAGCACTTCGGGAACCCATGTTTAACTGCACAATTTATTTATTTATTATTTTTTTAAAGGGACACTTTTATTTTTCTTACTTAAGTAATATGTGATATTGCTTCTATGCATCAATTCCATCTAAGCATGGATAAATGTTAATAAATAAACTTAATAAATGTGAAAAAGACACTTTGATGTTTCCATTGGTCATTCTGTCTTGCAAAGCAGACTGGAGTAGATCATGAGGATCCTTTGCACACCTGTAGATGGAAGCAGAAATCATTATGAATCAAATCTTTTTGGATTGAAAATTGATTTTGAATTGAGTCGAATTGAGTTTTAACCCCAAAAATCGGAATCAAATCAAATCGAATCAAAAGATTCCCACCCGTAGTAATAACATAATATTTTTCTTTCTCCCTTCATGTTTAAAAACCCTTTTAATTTTCTCGGTTTGTGAGATGCACAGTGCTGATCTTACCAGTGTTGGATTGCCTTTAACACTGATCTAATTCCTGCCTTGTGTAGTCTAGCTGTTGGTTTTTTTTTTTTAGCCATTTTCTTTTCTTAAGAAAACATGAAGAATGAGTACAGACTGTGCAGGATATTATTCATTCCCTATCTGTCAGGGGAGATACTGTGTTTCTCATATCTTCATCTTCGTCACTGAGCTGTTGGGAATTTGAAACCCAATGGTCACTGTTATAACAAATTTCTGTGTACGCCGTGTCGGGTCTTTTACTGGCCATAGAATAAACCATAGAATAATGCTTGCTAATTGTTCGGACCAGTGAGACAGTGTTGCCTACATTAGATTAACAAAGGCTCCATGTAAACACCCACAAAATCTAAGGAGTGCAACAATTTGTTATTAATCATAAGACCATATGCCAAACATACAAACTGAACCGAACTGACTAGGAGGGATGAAATAAATGCTACCAGCAGATACATGATTAAACCCAGTGTTTAATTAGTTGATAGTAACTGCTACTTGTTATCTACCTTAAATGACCTTCGTCTATAACAAAAAGAAGCTGAAGTTCTCATAAGTTATAGTTGTGGTATTTTGGCATTGATGAGTGATTCAGTTCAAAGTAGAAATCCTTTTTCATGCAGCATTTACTGTTATTTGTCTACCCCCACATGTCTCGCTGTGTGGAGACGGCTTTATAGCCACATTGATATCATTTCATCAAAACCCTCATCAAATTTTCACCCTGACAGCTGAGGCTTTATTTTTAGCTGTCCACTTTTCCCCCATGTTTTTCAGCTTTTGTCCTTTTAAGGATGCTTGTATCAACTGACAGCTTGTGTGGATTACAGCCTTATTAGACTGTGAGGACACAGCAAGATGTTAGGGGGGTTCAGATCACCAGGCACACAGAGACGGAGGGAAAGAGGTGATAGTGGGTACATGGTGGAAATAACATGGTCTAAAAGGAGAAGAGGGTGCAAAATGGGAACGTGGGAGGAAAAACCTGCATGAGTGGAAACAGAGGAATAAAAGCAGGAGAGGTTGCAACATGAGGGTGAGGGATGAAGAGAGTGTGAAATAAACAGAGATGGGAAAAATTTAAAGAGAAGCTTGGCACCTCGCCTGCTTCCCAGCTGATCTCCTCTCCTAAGCCAGCACAATATGGCCAATGTCTCCCTGGTATTCATGCACACTTTACTGTACCACTGAGCTCTACACAGCTCAGGGGCGAAATAGTATTCATTTTCACTGTATTTTGTTTTATTCTGGGTGAGCTTCATTTAGCCTGCCAACTGTGCAGCGGTTAGAATGGCTTTAGGGAAGCTGAAATATGCGCAAAGAATTGTGCATGAAAACAGAAGCTATTTGATCTGTTCTGTGTTTGTCCTGTTTTGTCGCAAGCATCCTAGATGACAGGCCAAAACACGCTGCTTTTGACGGTTTCATTACACAGTAGCATATGTGCACGATTACACTGTCCCTCCTCCCACCTATCTAGACATCTCATCCATTGCTCTTTGCTTCAATTTGAAAAGGAATCAAGTTTTTGTGTCGCCCTTGTAGAAAAAGTCTCCTTCATTAAGGGGATATTGGAAAAGGGCAGATTTGACTGAAGGGCTACTCAGTGGGTTTATAAACACAGGAATCAGTCTCACTCTCTCAAAGCCTGGGAGAGGCTAATCACTAAGCAAAACACTACATTTGATGAAGTGTTTCTGAAGGTGTGTGTTGGGGGACTGTTGAGATTGACTCAATCCATCCTTAATGAAAATGCTTTGGGCTGCAGAGCTGAGCTGAGCTGAGCTGAACCCTCTTGGGGATCAGCGGTTAGTCAGAGCGTACAGAGAGATAGGCCACCCATCACTAACCACGATCCTCACTAAATCCCCATCAACGCAGTGGTTAATCACTCTAACCCCACTCTCCTTCGCTCTCGACTCCTCTCCTGTCTGCCACACACAAAGACACATCAAAATTCATAGCCTTGCTTGAGAGGGGACTTCAGGGATTTATCACTGCCAAGTATCCGTTTTAAAACCCACCAACAGCACTGCAGAGTCAAGAGAAAAGAGCACCAGTGAATCAGCATGGTAAATGATATAGATGTATGTAAATCTATCAGATCTATGGCTATGAATCCCAAATGCGTATTGACTGGACTTGAAATTATTAAGATTAAAATGTATTTGAAAATTCAGAAAACCCCTACTCCTAAACTATGATAATACAGCATCTCATCCAACCAACCACTGATGGGTGATTTGCAGGTAAAAGATGCCGTCTCAGCCTGAGGCGTGTCATTAAAAGCCATTCATTCACACGTAATAAATGAAAATGTCTTAGAGTTGATGCTGTTTTTGTTCTAAAGAGTTAATTTGTTTTCAATAGTATGTAGAGAACATCCTGTGTGGTTGGCCATCGATCTAAATGTGTTTTCCCACTGTGTGTAAGGTCATTAGATCAGACATTTGAGCTCTTCATTTTGCAGTATTTGCTTTTATAGACTGAGCCTGCCATCTGTAGAACAATCACTTTTTGGACTGCTCTGTCCCTCGTTCACACCTCACTGTGTGTCTCTGTATCTTACTCAGTGCTGTTGTTTAAATATACTGTGCATGTGATTTAAAAAAAAAAAAAAAAAACTAATAATAACAAAAATATACCACTTATCCTTTGGAGTTCTTGCTAAAAGTCCCACAGTTTTTATATGATAGCGCAGCGTTTTTCAGAAAAGGTTCTGTAATCAGTTCAGGAATAACTATTGCAATTTTTTCAAAATGCATATCATCTGAGATTTTAATTCTGTTTATTAGCTTTCTTTCTATAGCAGAATGCCCTCCACAGCTCTGAGCGTGGCTTCACGTGGACTGAAACATGGGGATTCTGGGGTTATCTGGTTGCATTGTGGGATTTTTAGCCATAAGTAGTGTTTGTGTTGTGGATACTGTATTTTCTATTTACTTGTGAAAATCCTTGAGGGCACTATGAAGTACTTTCATTACTAGATACTTGAATATCAAATCACATTAAATTTATTGATATAGTGCCAAATCATAGCAACATTATATAAAGCATCAAGTCTGCATGAACAACTGCATTAATCCACCAGCAGCGAACAGAGAATGTTTTTTGACACATCATAGACAGATAAATACTCTTTCTCTCATGGCCATTGATATTCATTTCCTTTTAATTTATATTTAACTTAAACACTGAATTTTTCCATTAATCTGACTCCGACTCATATTGCACACTCATGTGTGGCAAGTTAGAATATAACATGGTATAAATACAATAATCCTCTTTGATGAGTCCAGTGGAAGGTGCAGGGCTTTTGGTGGTCTCAGTGTCCTGCAGTGTTTCCCAGTAATTGTGTGACTTCTTGTCCCTTAAAATATATTTAAGAATATTGAAACAGTTTTTAGTGTTGCTGCTTCGATTCGCTCTTGAAGCAAATAGGAGTTTTTTTAGAACTATGTTGTTTCAGGAGGAAATTTTTACCCAAGTAAGTTGAGAAAGGGCATGTCTTGTCTGGGGAAGGGAAATTAAATTAAAGTTATTGTTTTATTAATAATATTCATCTATTAGGTTTAGGTCTCAGACTCTTACTATAAGTGTTTTAAAAGCTGAAGCCAGCACTTTTTTCCCCCCATTTTGATCTTACAAAGAGCAGCGTTGTGATTCCTCAGGGAATGAACAGAGGCAAAATGATGTTAAAGTAATTTAAGAAACCATATTTGGGACCAAATATTCATTTCAAAGTTTTACTAGAATTTTTATTTTTTTTTTTACATTTGGATAAATGAGAAATGAAACTTTTTTCCAATGTCTCTCTCCACTGCCAGAGCAGCATTGATTATACAGAGGCTCAGGCTCACTCAATGTACACACTGTTCTGCTGTGTGAAATCTTTATTTTCTTTCACACACAAAGCAAGCTCAGGTTTAGGTGAACAGGTGTGAGGAAGTGCTATGGGGTCACTATCTCGCTCAGGTTGGACCTAGTAATTTAGCTGAACTGAGGGATTTGCTCCTCCCTACTAAGACAGGCAACACAAAAGATCCAAACTTGAAAGTGGAGAGGGAATAGAGGGGTATGGACAGTTTAACTAAGATGAAGGAGTTCAGTTGGCCAAAATGCCCACTTTGATTAGTCTTTACACTTGCTCTAATTGAGCATGCATGTGGGGGTGTGTGCATGTGTGTGAGCGGGAGACTCCCCCTCACTGCTGCAGTTCTAGGTACTGCAGTGAAGTTTGCATCTGTGCATGTGTGTTGGGACATCAGGGTTTGAGTGTGCATCAGTTTTGTTTTGTTTTTTTTTTTTCCTCCTCTCTCTCTCTCGCTCTTGCTCCATGTTGTAGAACTCTCCCTCCCCTCACACTCATTCCTCTCTCAAGACTGAATTTGCTTGTCTTCTCAGCATGAGTGTTTAATCTTTTCAGGCTGTTGAATCGGCCCAATGAATGAATCCCCAGCTCCTTCTCAGTAGTAGCCCCGGAGATTATTCTAAAGCACTAATCGTTGAGCAAACACAGCAGTGCTCTCCCATTCCTATTCTACACAGGCCACAGTATAGCACAACTTTTTCTTTCACTTCCCTTCACGTTTTACTCCCTGTGTAGATTTTTTGCTTTTTGGCGTACGTAGCCCAGATTACTGCTCCTGAGAAACGGACCTCTTGACTCCCCTTCGCTGCCATGGTTAAAAATGAACTAAGCTTAGACTGAGAGAGTTTTTTTCTTATTTGTTCTTTTATAGTAAGAGAAGTGACATGTAATTTAGAGAGCATTATTTCCAACAATGTCCCCTGGAACCTTTTATGTTTGTGGGTGTGTTTGTTTTTTAATTAGATTGTCAGTAGGGAGAATCTGCCAGGCTTATATGATGGTGTCAATATCCTTGGATTTGGAGCTTCGTCAATATTGTCTGGCCCTGCCGCTACTAACCTGAACAGGCTGCTGGCATTTGGTGTAAAATAAATAGAGTGATTTGTCTGTTGTGTTTTCTCCATATCTTCAACGCCTCCAAGAGAAGTTCTATTTACACCGCTCTGCATTTGATTTTGCATGGTATTTGCTTTTTTGCCAGTTGCAGCCTTGCTGTGGTCCGTAGAAGTCATGCTGGTTCTCCACCTACTGCACTCGTTATTTTATGGTCATATTATGTGGAAATATCTCTCTACTGATGAGACGCAGAGATCTCACGCGACAGATCAAAACTTATCTGGGAGGAGTGGATGGTTTCATTTCAAGCTAAGATTAAAGTTTTAACAATTCATTATTTTCTGGGATGTTTGTGTTTGAGCTTGTCGTCAAACTTGTAATCTTGTAATTTCTGGGAGATCAATCTGAAAAACGGGAAAAAAAATCTCTTTTCCACAAGCTTGAGAAAAAACTGCGCACCCATCTGTTAACAGACAACCACACCTTTTATTCTGTTCTTTGATTGAACAGAAACTCACCTCGAAAGGAAATCAATCTCTTGCAGTGGTCTTTCCTTGCTGGTATTTAAACTGTCGCCAGAATGTCACAGTGGACTCATAACTTTTTGTTTTTTCCGCAGAGAAAGCTGCTGGCCATCTACCTCCACAATGACGACAGTGTCCTCAGCAATGTCTTCTGCTCCCAAATGATGTGTGCTGATTCCATTGTCTCTTACCTGAGCCAGAACTTCATCACATGGGCCTGGGATGTCACTAAAGAAACTAACAAAGCCAGGTACAGTACCAAAGCCAGCCGAAGGGAGTTGGGATTTCTTTTCCCAGGTGGCCTGGTAGTTGTGGAGTTGTGGAATTTATGCTTATGTTTCACATGGGCACATGAACAAAGTAATAAGAACTCCTGCATGTTTTTGAAAGAAGTGAAATATTGTCTGAAACTCTTTTACACCTAAAAGAATTTGTACTGAGACTGAGACTATTTCCTTTTTACTTTGTCAGCCCATGATCCTGCAGCTGCAGCACAAGCACAGTTTGCAGATAGATATGGAAAATTAGATATTTCTATATGATTCATCAGAAAGGTTTGAGGTAAATCCAGTTGAGCTCCAGAATTGAAAAAGTAAATATGAAAATATAGGTGAAAATCAACTTTTCAATCCTACTATAAGCTTTGCAGTCTATTAATGTCCCCTGCTCTCTGAGTCTCATAATGAAGCTGGTGAGGGAACTGTTTTGATAACCAATGGAAACGCAAGACAAAATAATAAGACTCGGGTTGTTTAAAAAACTGAATTGCCCTTTTAACTCTCTCTGGCACCACAATCATACTGTGTATACTATTGCATTTTCCAAGCTGTGAAGCCTCGTGGAGCAATAACCAAACCCCTGAACCATGACTGCATGCTTAATGCTAATGTTTTATTTATTCCTGACTTACTGTCTGGAAGAATGGGCGGTTTGCAGTCATACTGAGGTGTAACTAATAATAGGATATTAGAGGTATTTCAGTAGGAGAGCTGCTGGACTGTATAAAGAAGGTACACAAACAGCCATAATACCTTGTTTAGGAAGATATCTTGAACATTTAACCACTCTGCCCCACAGTCTTTGTTAATACTTCACTTTGAGGAGGTTAATGTAGCCTATTAGTCATAAATCTCTAAGAAATGTTTTCTTTCTTTCTTTCTTTTTTTCAATGTTAAAGTCAGAAAATCTTTGTTTTGTCATTTCAGTGTATATGTAGTGTTTAGAAAATCCAAAATTGCATTGGACACATAAACAGAATTTTCACATCTATTCTCATGACTGTGGACGTGTCCTTAATTGCTGGCATTCAGCTCTCACTCCATTGCTCACACCCTGTATCTCTGTCCTCGCTTTCTCTCTTCAACTTCATTCTCTTTTTTGAAGCTTGGAGGTTGCATGCTAACAAAAGGCGTTGTGTTTGCATGGTGAGGCCCCTGATTGGGCAATCTTGACTAAGCTGTCTGAATAGAGGGTCAGTGGGAGATGAAGGACTCCCTTGGAGCCCAAACATCTCTATCTCTCAATGTATGCTCAAAAGTCCCTTAGCCTGTGTTGGTAGTTCACAGGTCTGCCCGATGTCCTGCTACAAGGGCTGGTGTCAGAAAATATGTAGAATGAATTTTAAAATAAATCTGGTTTCGAATTTGTTACAGACAACCAGATTTTCTGCAGGTGTTGAGTAGTAGCCAGGTGGAGGGAGATGTAAACCTGCTAAGGTTTGTTTATTACATTGTGCCCCTGTCTTTTTCCATTCTCTCCGACTTCCACTCATATTTTTGCTACTCTATGCTATCTTTTCATCTCTTTCCCAGTTTTTCTCAATTTTCCTTCTTTTTATCCCACTACCTCAGCTCTTTCCCTCTCCCCAAATCCTCCAGAGTTAAGTCTGCCCTCTGGTAGGAACCATTTACGAAAGACTCGCACCTTGACCTCACCCCTCCATTATTTCTTTTAAGGACATTCCCTCCTTCATTCCACTCTCCTTTCTCTCCCATTTGCCTCCTTTGCTTTTTGCCCCAGCTGAGCCTTTTTATTGCACATTAAAAGGCAGGCAACATCTGGAGCTTTTCATCACACACAGCTAGTCGCAGCTTTGCCGCTAACGCATGCATGCACATGTGCACGCACTCTCGCTCACACATACACTGCTTTTCTCCGCATTCTCACGCTCTGTGGCTGATCCAAAGTGACTGATGATTGGCATCAATCACACAGGCTGTTAGAAAGGTATCCTGACTGCGTGTGTGTGTGTTTGATGAACCTGCTGATATTGGAATGTGCCTGTTGCTTTGCTCTCTGTATTCTCACAGGCTTCCCAGTTAAATGATTAATTATGCATAAATGCAGTTCCGCTGATTGGATGTGAGTGTAATTGTCACTCCTGGGAAATAAGTCGGATCGTAGAGGTGCAGTACTGCCATTGCGCTGGACAAAGATTATAAGTATTTGTAGATAAACACAATAGAAGGAGCTCATTTTATCAGCATGTGTCGTACTTCTTTAGATCTATTACACTTTTTATTTCATGCTGAGTAAGGTGTCTCTATTTTAATGCTATTTC
The DNA here is from genome assembly GCF_900963305.1 of Echeneis naucrates. NCBI lineage: Eukaryota > Metazoa > Chordata > Actinopteri > Carangiformes > Echeneidae > Echeneis > Echeneis naucrates. Next base: position 4,909,011 of record NC_042514.1, read on the forward strand.
TTTTGTATATTCTTTGACAGTCAACAGTATATGACGGTATCGATACATTAGCGCAGGTTATCATGTAATTCTTTGACATTGGCATCTTGACCTTCAAGAACAGGGACTGACTAACACTCCAACTGTTCTGTACACTTGACTTCTCCTCCTGACATTCTCTTACCTGGACACAAAACCTGTTAAGAGAGAGAACAAAATGTCATTTTCAAATCAAAACATGCCCACATTAGCTCTGAAACAAAGTGTGTGTGACACAGTGAGTTATCGGAGCATCCGGTTCCCATACTTACTCCCATACAGGTGGCTGTTAAAAACATTCCCTGCAGTGCTACTGTACTAGCTGGGCTCATCAGCTGCTCAGTCAAGCAGCTGTCAGCTCTAACCAGTCTAATCGCATCTGCTTCCACCGCCTTGATGTGAACAAATGTGACATGACAGTCCAGGGAAACATTAACTATTTTAACCGCCAGGATGTGCAGTGAGTGAACGAGGAGGGACGGGTGACAAATTAGAGGCTGTCAATCAGATTAAGCACTGGAGCAGAGGCTTTTACTCACATTAGTTGCAAATTCCAGGCAGGTTTTTATTCCTCCAGTTTGTCATCCTTAAGGGTTTTTAAAGGCCGCAGGTCTGGTATGACCCAGGCTACATTCTTTACCATGTTATGGCTGGATGAGACTGTGATGAACTGTTCACCTCAGCTTCTGGAGAAGTTTGTCTTCCTTCTGCCCTCGGTGTTGCGTTCGTACTTGTTCAATATGTGGATTCATTAGTGTTTCATATACTGATTACAACATTTCTCTCATCTGAACTGACAGTGGATGAGAAATATTTCCTGGGTGACTTTCCAGGCTCAGCATTTTTTATATTGTGGTGATGGTTTTTGCTGTGGTGGATTGACTTCCTTGGTTTTGAGATAGAAACCAAAGCAGGTTGCCTTGTGCTTAATGGAAGATTTAAGATTGGGTTACCCTTTAAGTTAGTGTCCATTGTTAACTGGCCTTTCATTACAGGTTAGAGTTTCCCCGTGGACTATTGTTATGGTCTGCCTTGGTTGAGATCTGAACAGGGACAAATGTCAGGACAGAATGATCAGTAGGATTTAGGGTTCCCCACTTTTTCATTGCTTGACACGGGTCACTCAAAGTTCAACACAGAAAAGTTTTGTTTGTGTTCGGACAGCGTCTTGAATTCTGGTCACATTTGATCACAGGCCCTGTACCTTTCCCATGATTTACTGATCTATAAGTTTCCCACCTCTATTTTATTAAAGTTTTAAAAAGAACCACAATGGATCAATCCCGTAGTTTGAAAAGTCTGAAAGTTGCTCCTGCAGCAGCTTTGACTCTATACTTTAATGATTTAAACCCCGACTCAGACACTACCACTTCCATCTATCTTCTTCCTCTGACCTGCTGTCCCTTCATCCATTCCATTACTTCTCTATTTTACCAGCAAGTTATTAAAGTAGATCTTATTAAAAGGCGAGAGAAAAAGCTAATCTATATTTGCATTCAGTCTATAGCAATTCATTAATATTATGACATTTACAGGGAGCTTGGCAGGGCCCTGGCTGCCTGCTACCCTTTTCCCTCTCTGAAATGTTAATTTAAAAAGTTCTGTCTTTGTAATGGAATAAGAAATCCTCTCTTGCCCTATCAATTCTGGGTGTCTGGCGAGGAATACTAATTCACCTTTGGTTCCAATTGAGATAGCATGTCACTCTGGTGGAATAAGAAAATCCAGAATTGGCTTTAAAGTCCTTAATACCACAAGTTGTATGTATTTCTCTGCTCTGCTGCAGTCTGAAAATCTGGAGTATACACCTTCATTTCCATATGTTGTAAAAATGTTTGTACACATGCTTGTATGCATTTGTTTCCTCTATGTTTCAGTGGCAGGTTCTGAAATACGTGTACACTTCCAAGAAAAACAATGATGTGAATTTAAAAAAAAAAAAAGTGAAATTTGAATCAGATGCCTGTCTTTTCTTCCAGACTACTCACCATGTGTACAAGGCACTTTGGAAGTGCTGTGACACAAACTATACGAACATACAAAACAGACCAGTTCCCCCTGCTGCTTATAGTAATGGGAAAACGCACATCCAACGAAGTTCTAAACGTTATTCAAGGTAATTCCTATTTTTATAAATAGCCGGATTAATAGTCATAATATTTGGAAAATATTTATTTCGGTCATTCATATTAAAAATGAATAAATTACTCACTTTTAACTGTGACGTGTGTGTGTGTGTGTGTGTGTGTGTGTGTGTGTGTGTGTGTGTATTTATTCATTTATTTTTATCTACAGGCAATACGACAGTGGACGAGTTGATGATGAGGTTAATGGGAGCAATGGAGATTTTTACAGCACAACAACAAGAGGACATCAAAGATGAGGTAAAGTCTGAACAGGAAGAAAAAATGCCTGAAGAATCAGAGTCTGATTCTTAAAGATGTAGAATAGACTTTGGATCAGGTTTAAAAATATCTGGTTTATTAAGGTTTGGTTGGGATGAGGAATATTAATAGATGTTTGACTGGAGCTCAGTGGCATTAGTCTATTATGTCCTGCTTGAGAGATAAATGTGAACATGTTGGGACACATCAGACTGCATTGTTAAACTGCTTTACTCCAATAGAAAGTGGACAAACACAACTGATGGATACACTCCATTCAAAATAAAGAAAAAAAATGAGGGAACATTGGTAATGGTCTTTCATGTCATAGACGGGAATCTGGGGCAGTATGACAGGGAGGTTTCTTCACTGTCAAAGACTTTCAGCAGACCCTCTTTATCACTTACTGATGTGTTTATTCAGCAGCATCAAACAAGAGAATGGATGACACACTGTATGTTTTTGTCCAGGAAGATTTTCTATTGACAGTGAGAGTACTCACGTAACCCCCCCCCCCACCAAAAAAAAAAAAAATAAAAAATCTCCTCGTCTCAGTCATCTTCAGACTTGTCATCTGAGATTTAGCCATTAGCAACAATAGAATATAATTTATTTTAATAATTATTGCAACGATTCAAAAACTTGACTTGGGATCGTTATATAACTATTCCAGACCTCAGTTTTCACACATACAAATGTTAAATATGTGACACAAACAGATGTTTCAGTCAGGTGTGTGTATTCCCACAATTTCTGTGACAGCTTATTTGACGACTATAACTATAGTTGACACATGTTATGCCATATTACACGTTTTAAAATTAGTCAACCAAACAGCCTCCCGAACAATGTTAACCTAAGCGTCATAGCATCTGAGCTATGTGAACAATGGTCAAGCAGTCACTCTTGTCACATACACTCTAAGGGTTCGGCTTTCCCTGCTGATGAATGGCAGTTATTTCCTCAGAGTTGTTTTCATTATTGCAACAATTCTCTGGCTTCATATTGGACTTAACAATCTCTTTTTTATAACAAGATGTGACACTAAGTATTCAGTGTGAGCCCAAGCTGACTCATGGGGTTAACTTTCAGTACATACTGAGGCTGTGTATCACAACCGGTTTTTAAAAGACACCTGAGTTTCAATGCCGCTAAAGATCAAATGATATCCATTGATACATCAGATCTGAGCTATTGTTTCTACAAAGCCTCCTTTTTTTTCATTAGACAAATAAGTTCTCAAATGTTTGATGTTTTCTCAAGAAAAGCTTCCATGCAAGAATGATGCCTAAATTAAACAGACTAAAACTGGCAACATTTGCATTTCAGCAGACATCTTATGCCAGCCTCAGAGATCCAAAATGTGACACATTTCACTTCATAACAAAAGTATTGACATTCAGTACCCAGCTCTGTCTCCCGGCAAGAATAATTTGATTCAATACAGTGCATCAGATATTGACCTTATAATGTAGTATCTTTGTTTTTTCAGAGGCAGATTTTTTTTTCCCCCTGCACAACACATTTTTATAATCACTACAACAACTGGTTTGAGAGCTGTCATGAAAAATAGAAAGTAGATTTGACTTGATAAAGCTGTTCTGAAATTATATTTAAGTGGGATAAATATCCTGGCATAATTTGCCAAAAAGAAATAGCTTGTGAAAATCTCTGAAAAAAGTAGAGAGTATGAGGGATGATGAAAGCATGATGTTCGGTGTGATTATTCATGATTAGTACCAATAACGACAGGATTTTAGTATATCCTGTATCTGACAGGACTTATCTCATCTCAAGGGTGAACTCAACCTTGACTGCTATAATCCCGTATTTGCTGTAGCAGCTCTCAGGCGTTGATGAATTTCCTTCTTCTCTTCCCTTTTTCTTCTTTCTGCTCTCAGTTTTTCTGCCTCGCCTCTGCAAAGGCAAACTCAGACATGAACACAGACGCCCACCCGACCGAGACATTCCACTTTAACACTGACTTTTGTGTCTGTCTGGAAATGGAGCAGCTGGACAGCCACATTGTGACTTCAACCATCCTTATTGACTCACCAGTCATTCCTATGGTTGTCTGTGTTTTAGCTTAGCAGTTAGTAATCGACTGACAACACACCGCAGGTTTTGTGGTCGATATCTGTCAGCATCACGGGTCATTTTCAGGTCTTTTGACTGGCATGTCATGGGAAGATCTGCCAAGTAAAACCAGTGTTCATTTTTTGTGGTAAACAGCTGGTTTCAGGGAAATTCTAAGCACTGAATACAGATTTTTGAAGCCAGTACCTTAAGATCGCGTAACGCACGTAACCCAGCATCAGGTTAATGCAGACAGGAACACACACACACACATTTAGATCTGGAGCTTCTGGCTGTGAAGTTACAGTGAGCCACTGAGCTATTGTGTTGCTCAAAAGATCTAAAACATCCCAGTTTATTTAATAAGTCCCCAAATCAAACTGCTCATTAAAACTGATTTCTTCAACCCGGAAAATATTTTTTTTTTATTGAACAAAAATTAAATGTTTGGCAGCTTGAATTTCCGACTTCTGACTTAATGAGAACTATTATTGCGCTTAGAAAACAATACATCTCACGAGCTTGATCAGTAGCCATGATATCGATGTGGAAAATATTTCTGTGTTTCTATATTCCTCCAAGGCAAAAAAAACCCAAAACAAAACACATTGTGTTCAAGCAGATACTCGGAAGGTTAATATTTTGATCCATGCATCTGGTGCACTTAGGGCATTCAGCACAGATGGTGCATTTGAAGACATCTTAGGAGAACACGGACTGAGTTTTGAGCTGCTGTTCAACTTGTTTGCGTGACTCAGGCCAGTCCATTGAAGGTTGCCACTTTTGATGCTTTTGTCCTCGTCCACCATTCTTTTACAGTTTCCTTTCAATGTTCATCCATTATGCAGGTCAAAAGCACAAATGTATCCTTTGCATTTTCTGATTGAATGCAACAATGCACACTGTCCTTTTGCCGAGCCACTGATAGGCTGCGCAGTAGTCCTCTGATCATCACAAAAAGCTTACTTTTCCATATCTGGGCTAGCACACAGCATGGGCCTTCAGAAAATAGAAAGCCAATGGCTGTGCCCTGTTAACACAATGGGCACTCGTATTTAGTCCCAGTCTTTATAAAACACTTTGTAGCCACAGCAGGTAGAAAGAGAAAGGGCGCCTTTCCCCTTCCCTCTGTACAAACAGGAAGCGAAAGGCCGACCGAATGAAAGAGAAAGGGAACGGTGAAACTGAGATGAGGAAACATAAAAGAAGCTCAAGGTCTGGTAAATGACAGGCCTGTCATATTGAATTCCCCTCTGGTGCTACTCTTTCATACCTGGTGTTTGTATGTAACCACACATGACATGCTGCATTTTCCTTTACTGGATTCTTTTTGGCCTCTCAGCTCCGATGTTTTGTCCCCATGTATCCTTTATTGTCTTGTTAGTTAATGGACATTGCTTTCTTTTTCCCCTCCCTCCATCCAGGACGAACGTGAGGCGAGAGAGATGGTGAAGAGAGAACAGGATGAGGCCTACCGTCTCTCTTTAGAGGCTGACCGTAAGAAGGTACTTAAAAAAAAAAGAAAAAAAAATCTAACTGTCTTCTGTGCTGCTGGTATTCATTATGATCAGTGTTTCCTACCATCTACAGCAGCTCATTACATCTACTCCTTCAGTGACACTGAGCCCCAGAGTTAGTTTCCTTACTTGAACCAGTGGTAAATTTTAACAGTAAAAGAAAAGAAGCAAACTAAAAAAAAAAAATACACCACCAAGGACCCGCTTTGTTGCAATTTTGGTTTTAATTTAAATGGCCATCAACTTTGTTTTTGTATTGTAAAATAATTGGATCTGATAATACATAACTAATAACTCATTGTAAAGCCTCCATCTTTGTATAAGAATAGGTGCCATAAGTGTCTACAGTAAGAGCGTAGAAAAAAATGGAATCACAGCTGCGATGATCAGAAATTATTCAGTAAGTCACATCATCATTAGCTTGTACTAGATTTAAAGACCCCAGTGCCCCAGCTGTTTGGGTTACTGAAGTAACCACAGAAAGTCATTAAAGCTAAAGTAGCAACACGTAAACAAGTCGGTAACAACCTTTAGCACCGCGTGTTACATTGTCGGATTTGGCACTGATATTTCATGTGAATATACCTGTCCATCATTTTCAGAGAGAAGCCCAAGAAAGAGAAGAGGCTGAGCAGGTCCGCCTGGAGCAGATGAGAAAGGAGCAGGAGGAGGAAAAGGAGGTGAGAAAACAAATGCAAATTTATCAACTGGTTTTTATATCCTTTTCCCAGTGAAATGTTTCAGCGCACAGTGACTGTGCTATGGCATGTTTTGGCTGTGTCTTGCGCTTTTCTCACAATTTAATTATAATGTGGTATTGGTGAAGCGTGTGTAGTGTGGGTCAACATTCATTTCAGAAGAATGAAATACACTAATTACAGTGAGGCCTGTCACTGTACGTGTCACCTTACATACACACAGTTGTTGTTCACTTTAACTGCTTTACGTTGGAATAGCGCACAGCCTCGTATTGAAAAGTCAGTGAACAAAAGAATGAGGTGATTCATGTACTCTGGCTTGTGCACAAACACACACCACCCTGGTAAACACACACACATATTCACAGGAAAACAATTATTGTATGTGAAGAGTGGGCTGGCACACACACACACACACACACACACAGGCGGACACACTGACGCACTGTCACGCATACAGGGAGAACTATTGTCTGTCAGGACGACACCATTGTTGTAATACAGTCCATAGTAATACAGTGTAGTCCTCTGTGATTGTTGTTTACTCAGCAGCAGAGTGCCTCCAGGTATTGAGGTATTGGGTGACCCGGCTTGTTCAGGTGATTTCTCTCTTAAGTTAAACTGACAACAACAAAAGAGCCCGGACCTGGTTGTTTTAATTATATCACTGTCGTCCGCTAACCAAACTGTGCACGCTTGTGTATTTTAAACAACAATGGCCACTACGGCTTTGTGTTTCTCCACCAAAGCACCACGGTCTCTATGTCGTCTCCAGTGTTAACACACTGGTGTTGTGCTTGTGTTACAGTCTACAAACTCATGAATATGTCATGGGACATGATACAACTGCCTGTGTACTGTAGCTTTTGTTTCTATTAATCCCCGACCCACCAATGCGCTGAAAAACAAGTCCATAAAAAATGAAAGAAAACTATTTAAAACTATTTAAATTTGACTGATATTTTCAACTATGACCTGTTGAGTTGATGTGAAGTACAAATATAAAGTATGTAAGAAAGTAAATGATTAATCTTAATTTAAAAATCTGATGGTCATTTAAGAAGAAGTAGGAGAAAACTCATATGTTTTATTTTGTTCACGTGTAAAAAATTGATTCAATTACAAATGCAGCTTGTTATATAGACAGATAGATAAAAACTCAAATCAATTCTGCTGGAAATTTGGACACCCAATAGCAGCAAAACACACACAAGCATGACCTGAGAAAAAACATGAAAAATAACATTTAGACACTTCACTGAAGCTCCCGCTTCTTTCCAGTACTTCCAATTTCCCGCTGACCTCTGGGTAGAATATGCAATGTAGCTGCTCTCATCGTTTTTTTATTTTTCTGCTTTCAATCTTTACATGTTTGATTTCTTAAAAGCAGTAACTTCATGGTGTACACAACAGAAACTGCAGACACAACAAAAACATCAACAGCCACCGGAGAGTTGACAATGCTGGAGGGAATACTTTCTCTGTGATTTTGTGCAGTGCAGAGTGATGGTGGTTGGGGGTGTACATGGTTCATGTGTCTGTGTAGGTTGATTTTACTATTTACCTCCTTTGGGGGGCTCTTAGCATATAGTTGTATGGCTGTCAGGTGCACCCAACCCCTCCATCCCCCACCCTCCCACCTGTCATGTGTTTGCTCTCTGTGGTTAGGAGAGAGGGAGATAAATGGACGGATAGATGCTTCTGATTGTTTGTGTGGAGCAGCCAGGAGCCAAAGCTCGACCAGACGCGTGTCCCGTGGTTTTCTTTTGGGACGCTACAGCCCAGTCTTGTGGGTGTTTATGCTTCTGTCTGTGGTCGACTGTCTGTCTGCATTTATATGCCCACCACCGTGCCCACACTCCTGTCTGTTATCGGTGTGTGTGTGTGTTGGTTCGTCCCTCTGGGCCCCTTTAACTCAGTCAGCATCAGCTCTTATACCTGAGGGAGCTGATGGCGGTGCGGCACGTGCCCTACCCTGCCCACCCAACACCAGAAGCTGCTAATGAGCTACTGTTGTACACTCTTATGAAATATAATTGCATTATGGTGTGTAAATAAAACTGGGGCGTGTTGTCACAGCATATGTTCCCCGGCTGGCCAAACAGGAACAACAAGCTGAAGGAGGAGGGGGTGAGGGGCAGGAGCAGAAAGACGAAGGCTCAAGGGAGTGGCTGTAGCGCGGTTTTTAGAGCACAGGAGAACTGCTTGTCTTACGCCTACTGAGTGGATGACAATATTAACAGAGTCAACTGTGTTAGTATCCACACAATTTTAACTTTCCATGTACATTTTCACAATGAGATGATCACAACTGCAGCTCCTATCGCAGATTGCCCTAAAAAGGTGGCCGAGCAACACCAATCAGTATGAAAGAGGAACTCACTTGGCTGTTTTTAAAGTATTGAAATTGTGCTTGGCAACCTCCTGAGCTACACCAGGCTTTTGGGAACAGGGTGAGACCCAGGACAACTAATTTAATAACATTCTCAGGACAAGAAGATCCTTTAATTAATGTGAGGCAACAGTGCTTCAATCAGACTCTTGGCTTGTCTTTCATACTTGTTTTGTTAAGAGTGCCATCATCTCTATAGCTGCCAGTGTTACTTTCCAGTCTTCGTTTTAAGTTTTCTAGGAACACAAAGAGACGGCTTCATTTTATCATAATCGCATTTGACTCAATCTCAGATTTTTTTTCTTTTATATTCTTTAGATATTATATCATGAGTCCTTAACTTGTTGGCTACCTGAGATGATGATATATATTCTACAGTCTAGTGTGGACAAACTGTAAATCAAGCACCAGTGATGACAGCTACATCTCACCGACACCTGTATGTAAACATCCCTCCTCTCAGTCAACGCTCTGAAGCACTGTGTGTAGAAAAAGTTGTCAAGCTGTGCAGTTGTCTTTCATATCTTAAATTTTCCTTGATTCGTTTTAGTTTAGTTGAATCTAGTGAAAAGACAAGGTATCATCTTGTGAAGTGAAGAAACGTAAACATCTGATTTCCAAGATTTGCGGTCACCTTCATTATTCCTAATCTAATGTGATGTTTAGCTCTGTTTTCTACAAAGACATCTACTTATAATCTGTCCTTAATGCGTCATGTAACTCTGGCCATCTCTCTACTTATCATGAAATGTCCCCAGAGCTGTCAGTGTGTTGAACTAAGCACAATACTGGATTTCTTCCTCCACCTTCTTCCAGGCTATCCGCTTGTCATTGGAGCAGGCCCTACCGCCAGAGCCCGCCGAGGAGTCCGGAGAACAAATCAGCAAATTGCGAATCCGCACACCAAGTGGCGAATTTTTGGAGAGGCGTTTCCTGGGCAGCTGTAAGCTTCAGGTCCTCTTTGACTTCGTCGCATCCAAGGGGTACCCCTTTGAGGAGTTCAAGCTCCTCACCACCTTCCCTCGTAGAAATGTGAGTTTCGCATCTAACACATGATGAAAGTTGTCCTGTTCTTATCACACTTTTATATGCACTGTGAAAAAGGCCTTTAAAGACCACACAGCTAATCTGTCACATCCACATGTGGAGGGATAAGATGACAGTTTTCTGCTGTCCTTGATTTCAGCTCTGCGGCCACACCAACAAAAACACTAAATTCATTCTTAGAGCCAGAGAGTAGCAGCAGGTTATCAAGTGCTCTCGGCCACAGCTAGCCTCTCTGATGGAGGGATCCATCTCTTTGGGCCTGGACTGAATCTCAGGTGACAGCTGAGAGTGAAGAAGGCAGACATTAAAACAATCTGTTGTGGCTGATTGATGTGTTAGTTTAGTTTTTCTTATTTTTATCATTATCCTCCGCAGTGTTTGTGTCCGCCTACATTTCCTTGTACCTGTGACCAGGGAAGTTAAACCGAGTGTCTATCCATCCTCCAGCGCACATGCATTATTCAGTGAATATTAATTTGCATCAGTCCGTTGTGAATACAGTAGACTGCGACTGTGGGTAGGATACAGTTGTCAGCACTAACAGTAGTATTCTCTGCGGCTCTTCCGCTGACGCCCGGCAGCACTTCGTCAGCTACAACCAGTCATTAGAGGGCTTGGTCGCCACGCTCTGTGGTAGCAAGCTAATGAGCACTGTTTTAACTACCAGTTTAATTAGCCATGCTGCTGGAAACAAAAATGGGATTTCCATTAATCAAGAGAAGAGTGCATGTGGAGGGTGGGTGGTGATGATTGTATGGAGGTGTGCGGGTGTGTGTAAGTGTGTGTGTGTGTGTGTGTGTAGGCTTGCCCAGGCAATGTGCCATCTCAGTCTGTAGAGACCACTGGGGCAAACACCTCAAACTAACACACACGTTAACACGTAGCTCACACTCTTCATTTCGTCACAATCACACACTTCAACACATGCACAAATATTTTCAAGTAAACACATGCCCCGCTCACAACTTTGTCACTTAAAGGATTCACAGTTGTCTCTTTATAATCAAGAGTAAACATGTGTTTGAGACAGAGATAAAGATGTGTCTGCATCGCAGATGAAATTCCGGCAAAAACAGGATGGGAGGATTAGAGGGGTAGAGAAGCGAGAAGAGGATGGTGACTGCAGAACTAGTGGAAAAGAGAACAGAGAAGACAAAAGCTTAAACAAAGAAAAGATTTAATCAGAGAAACAGTCTGAAAGAGAAAGGGATATAGAAGACAAGTGGAGAAGATATTAAAAAGAAGAAGATGGGAGATAATTCCAGAAAACAGAAAGGCAAGAGATTTGGGGAAAGAGAGGAGGGAAGCGGCTCAGTGGTAGTGCCAGTATGAGGCTGTGAACACAGGCCCCTGTCTAATCCTCCAGCTCTGTGTTGTAATTAAATGAGAGGGAGCATAGAAAGCCTCCATCCCATCCAGACGCTCTCACTGTTGCTCTGCCAGGATCAGAGGATAGAGGATAGACCACTATTGCATTTGTAATACTGCACAACTGTTGAAACCTTCTTTCCCTTTCCGAGTTCTGTGTGGCTTTGTGCAGTGTCACTCTTTCTTTTGCTTTTTCCCTCCTCTTCTGCCCGCTTTATTTCACTTTCATTCACTCAGCTGTGACACAAATTACCGGATCTACAATCCTACTTGAGAACATTAAGTCGAGTTTAATCAAATGCTTTGGAATAAAACTACAATATTATTGACCAGCAGAAAAGGCTATATTCTGATCTGGAAATCTGGAGGCCTGATTTTATTCCCAATCGTTAATCAACTTTTGAGACTTGGAGATACCACATCAGAACCAGTTCAGATGTCTCTGATTCATGCTTTTGCCACCTTCTTGTAGCTTAGCCAATAAATGTCTATTAGTCTCCAATTTTTGGGCTCGGTCTTCTCCTCAACATTTGGTATCAGTGGCTTATCTCTTCAGCACTACAGCAGGCCTTACACTGGCTTCATTTGTACTAGGCTTAGCCGTGCTCAGGGAACTAACCCTTTCTCCGTTTCTATGACTGTCAGCGAGTTTGAAGAAGGGAGGAGGAGGTGGGGGGACTTTTAGTGTTTCAGTTTTCAGCTTTTCATTGAAGAATTTTCTCAATTTTCTGTGATACTTGTTGAGCGCAAACCACGGCTGGAAGGCCTGGTGTCTTCTTTTCCCTTCATCTTGCGGTGAAAATGTTTAGACTGCCGGTGTAATAATCGACAATTGGTTCTTCCTGCCCGACTGCTCAAGAATACCCTAACACTGTCAGAGCAGCGTCTTATTTCTCTCTCAGTGTGTTACTGTACTCTATTTCACCTTCCCTTAATCCATCCTCCAGCTCTGTGAGCAAATGTGCCCAAATGATTCTTAGACAAAACCTGAGATGCAGAAAAAATAAACAGTGGCACAGAAGAATCTGTGTGCTGCACTGCAATAGATTTTACATCTGCTATCCTGCAGTGTTTTGTTTTTCTTGTCCCACTATCTGACTTGTTTTCACAGGAAGAGGGAAGCTAGTTTATTTTAAAAGTAGTTTCATTCAGAGGTTCCACAGGACTGTACTTAAAATATTCAGTTCATAACACAAACCCGCTGCTACATATGATATGACACTCATCATCATTGGCCACGTACAAAAACCAGTATCTCCCTTAATGTCTTCAGGTTTCAGCTCAAAAATGCATTTGGTGCTTTATCACTTGATGAATGCGTCAGTAAACGACTGTTTCTACAATTACTCTGTTGTCATACCCAGTTCAGCATCCATTTGTGTTCCAATATGAAGCGTACACTACCGTGAAGTGCAAATGTGAAAACTCCCTTTATCATATTCTGGTGATAGACCTTTTATTGAAGTAGCAGGTATTCTGTGTTCTTTTCAATATACTGACCAATTTATTTTTCACTGATGGAGGAGCAGTAGACGTCATTTTATTATCAGTTACCAGACAAAAGTTCCTGAATTTGAGTGTTTTTAAATGGAGTCCAAAGGGAATCTTAAATGTTAAAAGCTGAATCTTTGAGTTCCCCCCACCACCTCCAGCCCTCTGCTTCTTTTCGACCTACCAGATTTCCCTCCCTTCATCTCGTTTTTCCCTCCTCTTTACTTCTCTCTCTGCCTCTGCTTACACACTCCCCTTCCATTGTAATTATATTTTTCGTTTGCTCTCCAGTCTTTGTATCCTTCCACATGTTCATTCTCACTTTTGCCTCCCAAATCCCTTTTAAATATATTTTTTTAAGCATAAACCAGTCTTCATTTACTCTCCCTACACTTGCTCCCTCGTTTATTTTTCTGTATTTTCCCCTCTGTTGCCCCCCTCGCCTCCCACCTGCCCCCCTTCTTCCAGTCTGTGCGGTGCATTTCTCCCTTTGAAGCGCCGTATTCTGCTCTGTTCTTTTTTGTTCACGCCCCGGCGCTACGTGCTGTCAACGCTCCTGGCAGCAGATAATGATCTCCCACTGCTTTTGTAATTGGCCAAATAAACACTTGACAACACTAGTTCAAAACAGACAAGTTATTTGGTTTTAATTAACATAGTGGGGCCTGTAATGGCTTCATTAAAAATGCGTTATTTCAGCTGCACGTTTGATTATATTGGAATCGGACATCTCGAGGGCCTGTGTTTATTTTCCCTTTCTTTTCTTTCACGGCCGAGCGTTGCTTAGTGTCGCCTCCTCTGTTATATCAGTGTGTTTTATTCATTTGCATCAAGTGACTTACAATTGTGTTATTTGCTTTAAACTTCACTCTAAGTGCTAATTATGTGGTTTTAACAGTGGTGAAATCTGCTGTTTTGATAATGCCAAATACACGGGGTTGATATTAGCTGATTATTTTATGTCATACAATTTTTCATAAGGAAAGAAAGATAAAATATCAAACACTGCCGAGAAGCACCATCTGTCTTTTTAACTGGTTCCAGTTTTAAAATTAGGCTTTTTATGGCTGAGCATCCAGATATTGTATTATCTATTTAGATTTTGCTTCAGGCAGAGTTCAATTCAGTTTTTATTCTGTCAATTTGTGTATTTTTAATTAACAACTGGAAAAAACCTTTACTTTTCCACAAATACCAGTTAGTCCGATGGCAATCTTTGGAAATTAATTTCATCTCTTTAATTTGTTAGACAGTTCCCTAATTCAGCTGATTGATTTGATCTAAATTGGCTGATGAAAATTATATTGACTCAAGGTTAAAAACAAACTGCAAGCAGAGAGCTAGATTGTGTCTGTCTTATGTATGTATGTATGTATGTATGCATGGCTGTGTAGGCACAGGAGGAGAGAGTATGGCTTAGGCAGAGCAGAGGAAAAACAACAGCTTTGTTTGTTGACAGATGCCTCCATGCTTATGGTCTGTTAATTGGATAACAATGTAAACAATCACCGATGGCGCCCGTCTCCTGTGTCAGTGTGGCATCTTGTTTCCCTACTTTCTTTTTCAGAGTCAGATGCTGCTCTCCCCCCGTTGTCTCTCCCTGGTGCACCATGAGCACAAACTCTCATCCTGATTTCACTCACAGTGCATACACACACATAAACACACACACTCTTCGATGCAGTTCACAGACACATGACTACACTCAGACACACACACACACACACACACACACACACACACCTGCTCCACCCCAAAGCCTCATTTACTCCTACCTGATGCTGTGGTGTCATCACAGCCTGTCAGGTTCATTAGCATGGCAGCCATTTGCGACACGCTGCTCCTGAGGTGGGAAAAGAAACACAGCCGCCCCGTTGGTCGTCTTGCCCACCGTTGGGATGGAATATGTTTGCGACACACACACACTCTTATAAAGACATGCACACTGTTTTACCTCTCTTCAAGGTGTCTCCCTGCCAGCATGAGGCTCCCCAGGACCCTGCTGAGAAGTCAAGAGACTATATGACACGTTGAAATGAGGACATAGAGATGAAAGAGCAGTGACATTTCCAAACACCCTTGGGAGATGGATAGGTTGTCTGATGCGGATATGTCCTTCTCGCCTTTTCGTAATTTCCCTGCCTTGTTTTTTTTTTTTTTTTTTTTTTTTAACCTCCCCTTTGCTCCTTGTCCTTGAACACCCAGTAATTTTAAAGGCTTAATGTCCAGATTGTTTATTTTATATTCTTATCGCTGTTTTTTGGTTGCTATCACAATTATTCTTAAGTTAATAGAGTCATCATTTATCTATGTTTGGAGATAGTTTGAAGAGAAGATGAAGGATTTCTTGCATTTCTTATTCAGGTTACAAATTAAAATCGACCAAAACCATATGCCCTTGATTGTCACAAACTAATAAGACAATACATTTCCAGCCTGCAGTGGGTGAGTGTAGGTGCTTTGGTTCATGGCCAGAGTTCACGTTTCCCTTCCCACAATGGTCTGTCGTAGGCCGATCAGTCTGCTTGTTGTGAGGTCGACCTTTACAGCGCTTGGCTTGCCCTCCCACCTTCTACAGCAGGTACAGCAAGCTGGTTAATCATCACTGCAAGGTTAGAATAGGAGCCCTAATCAGAAGGGCTGACGCAGCAGTCATCAGATAAGCCCTGGACACATCTCGGTGTCACACCACCTCGCCCATTCAGCCCAGGTGTTAGATTGGCCCGATGTAACTCAACCCTCCGGTGATTAGCTCACATAAGCGAAGAGGCCCACAGGGGTGGTGGGTGTGAGAGAGAGAGTCAGATTGTTTAAAAAAAGAAAACCCACCAACAAAAAAAATAAATAACACAGGTCAGACACCCCCCCTCGCCATGTCAGCTAACTCTATCAGCTCCATTGTGGGTGGTACCGAATTATTCGTCTGCTGTTGCACTATTCAAAACAGATAAATGTTTCTCTCCTCCAGAGCATCATCTTCCTGTTTGACCTTTGTCACAGCTGCAATTAGTCATTATTAGCTATCGAAACCACACGCAGCTCTCCCAATCCCTGCCGTTCTCTCACACACACACTTTTATGGCACACCTCTTTCTCCTGTCCTGTAACCATCAGTTTGTTCTGCACTGGAGTCTTTCCATGAAAACAAACCTGAAGGTCCTCTTAGGGAAACAAAGCTCTTGCTGCTCAGATTACAGCCAAGAGTCCTTTTTTTTTTTAGAAAAAAAATAAATAAAAAAAAAAAGTTAGAATGACACAAACACACACATTAACTGAACACGGCAGTAGTTGGGAGATCTTTGTCAGCACAAATGCGAATAAGTCTTAATATAGTTTAGATCATTTTTTTGACTGACTTTAAACGCGTTTGACTTTGTGACTCTTTCCTACCAGAGTCATTGCTGTGGCTGGTTTTCAAATCTTTGTAAAGGAAAAAACTTTGCTGAGCAAATTTTCTCCATGTGTCTTAATTTCACATGCTCAGGGGCAACATTGAAAGTTTAATATGTTAAACTGAACAGGCAAGTTGAAGACGGCATTTCGGTTTCTTTGGAAAAATATATCAACCAGAAGTTGCAGTTGTCGCTTCAAGCCATTTAGTCGGTTACAGTCTCATGTTCTGTCTGTACTCTGTCTCCCACCCTGTCTCCTCTCAGATCACCCAGCTGGATCCAGGGTCGACTCTGCTGGAGGCCAAGCTCTTTCCTCAGGAGACGCTCTTCCTTGAGGCTAAAGAATAGGAACTGGCCCTCTGAAAGCTGAGAGGACCGACTGATTGACTGACTGATGAACTGGCTGGACACACACTAGTCACCGAGCATGGCCCCCCCTCACTTCCCCCATTCTGGGCCTACAGTACACACACACACACACACACACCTAAACACCTACAACACTTATCAACACACACTGATCCACAGTCGTCTCTCTCTTCTCTCAGACATACATAAATACACTGGCATGCACATCCAGTGACACAAAAGTGCAAGTAAGCTTCTCTGCCCTCGGCCTGGTCGTCGCACATGAATGCCCGGTGTACACGTGTTGCACAGAGGAGCAAAGACAGTATCATAAGCACACAGCCAAACATTCACCTCACCCAAACTTTCTCTCTTTCTCTCTCTCTCTCTCTCTCTCACCCTTTTACACACACGTTCCCGACTGCAGTCATGGGTTTTTCTCTCACAACACACAGTACAACAGCATCGAGAGACTGAGTAGACGAAAAAATGACAGCAAGGACTTGGTCCCCCTTGTTTCCACATCCAACACACCAAGGCTGCTTTTTTAGAACATGTTTTTTGTGTTTGAAATCCCCAAAAAATGTTTAAAAAAAATAAAACAAAATAAAAAAACAAGACGAGATGTCGCCCTCCAGAAGTCTGGGCTGTCTCATCTCCACCTGTACTTACACCCTTAACCTTCCCCACCTCCACTCCCCCTCTCCCTTCCTCCCCTATAGCCCTCCATCCGCTGTCTGCTGCGGGGAGTTGGACGTGATGGGACATCCACAGCTGCTGCTGTGTCCCCCCTGGTTTTAACATCCACTGCTCCACAAGCCAATGGATTGCTCAGTTTTCAGGTTTTTCTTCTGTTTTTTTTTTTTTTTTCTTTTTTTTTTTTTCCCCCTCTTGATCCTTTTTAAGTTTGATGCTGTATTAGTTTTAGTTTGATATACATTATATAAAATATATGAATATGAACATCAATTTGTCTCACACGGAAATCTGTTCAAGTACCTCAGGCCACACGTACACAGGTCTTTGCTTTGTTCCTCTAAAGGCTTGTGATGAACGTGGGGCGATACATCTTTAGTGAAAGGGGGCAGAGTAAAAAAAACAAGGTTTTATATCATACCTCTTTAAATATCATGCGATTTCTGGGGTTCACTGCGAATCAATAGCCTGATCATGATGCTGACTGTCACCAGCATGGCTGTCAAGCTTCAGCTTTTACATTTATCAAAGTTTAGGTGTGTATCATCACTCCTCTGTTGCTGCCAGCAGACCTTCTTTACACGTGTTTTAATATTCTCACTCGCATTGCCACCTGGTTATATCAGCCTCACCGAGAGCTAATATCCTGCCTTCAGCGGGGAGAGATCACGCAGGCTTAGCCCTCCATCTGCACCAGGACTCCTCTGTCAACTAAAGGCAAAGTTTGAGAACCCCAGCAGAGCGGCGCAGCCTCAACAACCTGCTTCTCCCTCGTCAGGAAACAGGTAGGAAGATCACAGTGGCCTGGACTAAGATGACACACACAGTGAGGTGGGACTACAGGACTAGACTAGATTGGGACAGGGCCTCGGCTACGTCACAGATTAGATCCATGGTGTTTTTCTCTCTTTCACAGTTCACAGTGGACACTGACAGGAGGCGACAGAGAGGGGACGGATTACAGCCAATATTTCAAATTCCTTTTGTTGTAGTAAAATGCTTGTTTTCCTCTCGTGGTAAACACAAAGCAGTGCTGAAAAGCAGATCTCAAAATAAAAAAGAAATAACTTTATGAATATGATGCCCTTTTTTCATCATCATCATCATTTATTATAATTTATATAATTATTCCTAATTAATGAAGCACTTGATTGACAAAATTTCATTTCTGTGAGAGTATTAATTTCAGACCAAGTTAGACATTTTAGTAGATCATAAGAAACTATTATGATTCAAAATGTCAGTAAATTTTATTCAACCACAAAACTGAACCATCTCTTAAGGAGGACAACATAAGATCCCATTTAGTTCCTGCCTGCTTTAAATCTTCATGAACTGGCTTAGGTGAATCTAGACCAAACAAGTGGATGAGATTGTGAGTCTTGTTTTAAATAATCCTTGAGGCAGAAATATATAATTATCTGATGAATCTTACTCTGTTTGAAGTCATCTAGTCCTGTGTTTTGTTTATTAATGGAAAACGTGAGTCTTAAAATGTCGCCCAGAGCTGAAGAGCAATGTGAGTTACACTTATGCTTTAACAACTGGGACTGCTTTGTGTGACACACACAGTGAGTTACACAAGCATCCTCGAGTATGAGTATGCATTTGTTGGTTTCTCTGTGGCTGTCTTGTGTCTCACGCGAGGAATGAGTCAACCTTAATGCGCTCAGCCAGCCGCACTTCCCCAGGTCTGACCAGACATGAGAAGTCGCTGAAGGCAATGTGAGAGTGAGAAACACACTGCAGGACAAATCTTTAGACTTTGTGTGTCTTTGAAAAAATTCATTCAGCAACTGATGTTTACCTGTAATTGTAAAACAAGACATCACAAAGGTTTATGGTGTTCAAAGATGAAGAAAAACTGTTTGCTACATCAAACCTGAAACTTTTCTTTAATGAAACGTAGGTTTCCATGAGCGAAGAAAGACATTCAAATGTGGCTGTGAAGCTTTTTCTAAGCACC
Organism: Echeneis naucrates; assembly: GCF_900963305.1. Classification (NCBI taxonomy): domain Eukaryota; kingdom Metazoa; phylum Chordata; class Actinopteri; order Carangiformes; family Echeneidae; genus Echeneis; species Echeneis naucrates. The sequence goes on from NC_042514.1 coordinate 4,928,404, forward strand.
TGAGTGAAGCCAAACATCAAGTAAGCAAAATATGGATTTGCAGTGTGATGTTTTGAAGGTTCTTTGTCTCTGACTCAGTACGTGATATCAGTGTATTGTGCCAATTTGCAGCCTGTTGAGAGGATTCCCATGGGACCCACCGATGTGGCCTGGACTCTGTGTAGGGATGGAGGGATGACGCTGCGGCCAGAGGACAGAACAGGTAACCGTTTAGGTGTTTCTGACTAAACAGCCTGTGAAAACGTTATTTGGCCTTGGTGTCTTAGCATGACTTAAGTCAGAAGTAAGTGGTGGCTCTGTGATGCCTTTAGTTTGGACCGTCTGCAGGACTGGACAGCAAAGTTATGTCCCTTAATGCTACTAAAGATGCCTCAAAGTGTGTGAGGACACTTGTGTGATGGTGAGAAACATCTTTCGACTGCATTTTGTGTTCCTGAGGTTTAGGGTTGGCCGTGCAGACAAGAGGAGCTCGGGGCGAGGGAGACGTCAGGGCAGGGCCAGCAGCTCAGTGAGCGTGAAGAGCTGGCTGCGTTTATGCAAAAAGACAGACAGGTGCATCCCTGCTCGTATGTCAGAGTGCGTCTTCCTCGGGGAATAGTGTACATAGTGCAGCTCCTCTCAAGTGTGAGATTACAGTTTCTATCACGCAGCTTTTTCAAATCCGATGTGCACAAGCATGTTCCTCTGTGCTGCTGACGGTGATGTGGTCGGAAATGCCAGTGAGACATAATGATATTCCTCTCATTCCTTATCAAACTTGTCATTATAGGTTTTGTTGCACTTAGAGAAAGTTGTCAGGTTTTAAATGCTATTTAAGTTGACGTATTAGAAAGATTTTAGCTGAAATATTAATCTATAAATAAAATATCTTTATATTTCTTTTATAGAGTTGCTAGTTGTCTTGTAAAGAAGTAGTTGAGTGCTTACTTATTAAAATGAGCAGTTTTGATGCCTTCACTGTCTTCATGAGAGTGAAAGCCAGTGAACTCAACCTGAAATGTTCTTGAAACTGCCTTTAAAACACTCTCCCAAATTGGCACTACATGTATATTTTTCATTTTTCTGGTTTTCAGGCTTTTCTTAGTTGTATAAGACATTCATTCGTTCATTCATTCGTTCATTCATTCATTCACCTTCGATTCTGGGTGGTGGGGGGTGCTGGAGCCAATCCCAGCTCTCTCTGGGTGAGGGCGGGTTTACTTTGGACAGATCCCCAGTCCTGGAGGGCCAACACACAGAGACAGACAGAGACCAACAACCACTCGCACGCTGCCTTTGTATAAAACAGTAAAAGTATAAATATCTTACTGAGAATTTACCTTTTTTTAATGCAATTTATACACAGAAATGAATTGACAAATTAATCTTCAGTAAAAATCCTTCTTGGAAAATCAGTTGCTCAAACTGGGATGTCTCAATCAGTGTGTGCACCCCTTAAATCTGACAGAGGCTGAATGAGAAAGCGTCCATGTGGTAATGAGCTTACTCTGCCACAGATTCACTGGTGGCAACATCAGGTTGCTGTCTTGATTCTCTGGCGACAAAAGAGGAAAGCGTCCGTGATATTTAACCAGCTCCGCCAGGGTCAAGAATGCAGCCCACTGGCGAGAGAACAAGATTCCTGACAGAAGTGATCTCGCCTCCCGTCTTTTGAAGTGGGACCAACTAAGATCCCAGAGCATCTCCGCTCGTATCCCAGGCTGGCCTAACCTGGAGGGTCACCCCAAGTTTACTTTCTCAGAGAAGCCGGCCATGCCCAAAGAAACAGAATCTGTGCAGCTTAAACTGTTGGACGGGCACAAAAGGAGGGTCATCTCTCCGTCTCTGTCTCTGTGTGTGTGTCAGGGACACAATAGACAGGGAACGACTTTGATTTTCATCTGAAAAAACAAAACGCGTTTTCCTTGCAGCCATGTAACTAAGCTGATTAAAAGAAATCTGGTTTTGAAATGAGTCTAAAATGTGGAGGCCTTGATCCTTTTTTCAGTTCTCACATTTGCATTTATTCTAAGAAAGGAGGCTGTTCTTCTTCAAACAACTGCTGTGTCAAATTAAATTCCTACCACTCAGCGGCTGTTTGGAGAAAATATATAAATCTAATTTAATCACTCAATTGCCAAATAACCAGGACTTACAAAGGTATCAAACAATTCGGCAGAAACATAAGTTGTTTTAATTGATACTTATGCTCTAATTATTTATATATTGTTTTGAAGCTCTTTTCCCTCATAATTAAACAGACAGATTTACCAGATACCTTGTGTTTTTGTGCAGCTCACATCAGTTACCCAGTTAAGCCTTTTAGTAACCAACCAGCTAACTTTGACCAGGAAATATTCTTTTCAATCTGTTTTGCATCAATTTTCCATGGGAAATATCATTTTTAGGGATATTCAAAAATAAATTCAAATTAAATTTATTTTTAAAACAAAGCAATTTCTTCTTACTATCATTATTATTATTTGATTTGATTTGAAATATTTATTTTGGCATTAATAATCATTATTATTATTAATAATAATAATATTAATCATTACAGACATTATGATTAAAGGTCAGCCTAACTTGCCTTGTTAACTGCCAGTTAACTCCCTTTTATCTTTCAATGACAGACCAAACTAAATCGAATATTGTTGATCTGCTCAGTGGATGAATGTTCTATAATTTACATCATTATCATTATCATTTTATATGAATTTATCATCGTATATCAATAATATTTGAATCATATTAATAGCTCATGAAATTATAAAAGCATCTGTCAACACTTGTCATGTGATCCTGAGTAAAATATTCGGTCACCTTCACCAGCGTCCATTTAAAAGCCTTAAAATGGCATCAAACTGCTGAATAAATAAACGTGCTGTGGTCCGGGTCTGAGCTGGACCAGGGGGCGCTCTGAGCTCAGCATCTCTGCCCGGTGGGCACCTGCTCCATTCAGAGGCTGAGCACAGCAGCACCGGAGATTAAGATCAAAACCAAAAAAATAAATAAATAAATACGTTTGAGACGATAAAAAAAAAATCGACACTAATACAACACTTAAATCTAATTTTAATTGATGAAAATAAAATTCTCTGTTAAAAAAATAAGTTTTTTTTCTCGGTGATTAATGAATGAAGATTAACACGTTGTAATGTCGTTTTATTTATCTCTTCTCAATACGAAAAAATGAATAAATACAAATTTTAGTATCGGTAGTTTAATAGCAATTAATATGCAGATTAAATAATATTACCTTTTATTACAGGGTGACTGCACGCTTGGCAGAAAATTATAATATCACATCCTGAGCTCACAGGCCTTTTTCTAAATATAAATGTAAATCAATTACTCAATAAGCCAGAAAGAATGATGATGAAATGAAGGCGTTTGGTTATTTAGCCTGACATGTTGTTGTCAGTGCAGCTCTCGGCCTCCGTCGCTTGTTGCTCAGTTTATTTCTAGTCGTGTTGGTGTCTCAGGCCGCAGAAACAGCTCTGGTATTCGGATTATCAGCCGCCTGGGATAAAGCAATAAATGGGCCAGTGGGGTCCTGAATGGGCGCAGTGGCGTGAAGGAGAGTAATTACTGCTTCATATTAATTGTGTTTTTTTTTTTTTTTTCTCCTCTCTCTCTCTCTTTCTGAGCACACACACACACACACACACACACACACACACACACACACACACAGCCTGCTGGAGCGGAGCGGTGCTGACATCCAGGAGGTGCCGCGTCTTTGTGCCGAACACTTCAAGTTTCAAAAACAAGGCCAATTGAAGCGGCGCAGCTCAAAGCCGGCACCATTGTAGGCGAACACATTGAGTTTTGATTGGGGACAATGGTGTTTCTCAAATTTCTAGCAAAGAGAAAGCCATACTCCATCTGTGATCTCAATGAGCACCTATTCATCGGCTTCCTTCTTTTCTGCGCCTTTCGGTGGTGGAGAAAAGGAGGCAGATGTGGAGGGATAGAGCAGGGGAGAGTGCATTTTAATTGGCTGCAGTGTTTAGGTCTGTCTCTCTCTCTCTCTCTCACTCACTCACTCACTCTCAAACACACACACACACAGGAGTTATATGCCACTATAGATAGGCCTTGCAGAAGGGAGAGCCCAATAATCTCGCAGTGTTGATGAATACTTGTAGCCCATTCATTAAACAAAGATAATCCCTGCCAACCTACCTCGGGGGCAAAGAAATTGTGTGTGTGTGTGTGTGTGTGTGTGTGTGTGTGTGTGTGGTGGGGGAGGGAGGGAGAGAGAGAGAGAGAGTGCTGGCCAACAGCTCTGGCAGAGAGGGACCCTTCAAATCTTTGAAATATTCATACGCCATGGAGGGTGATCCCCATTTACAAATAAGTGTTATTTTAGCTGGTGAGGAGTGAGAGACCTCTATCTCTCTCTCTCTCCCTCCCCCTCTCTCTCTGCCTCTTCAGATCATCTTCAGTTCATGTTCCTGGATAAACTTTGCCCATTTATTTATTTATTTATTTATTTATTTATTTATTTATTTATTTATTTATTTATTAACTTTTATCGAGGCCGCTAACTAACCAGTCAGTCAGTCACTTTTGGTCAAAGTCCCTTCTGAGATTTTCCTCCAGTGCTGGAATGTGATGAAGGAAAGGCCTGAAATGCTCCATTTAAATCTACTTTACATCACGTGGTTTCATCTTATTGATTTACTGGATTTAATTTCAGACCAATTATTATCGATGAAATCTGCCAATAGTGCAACAAAAAGGTTTATTTGACCGCTTGAATAGTTTAATTCCTCCAGCAGATTAATGAACCTTCTGCACAGGTCTACTCACATGCACGTTTGAGTGGATAATACACCTGATGATCCTGATAATACTGTTTTAAGTCTTCCACCCTTCATTCTCATGCTCAGGTTTAGTCTGAATGTTTGAGCTTTTTTCAGACTCACCGGCCAACCTGATCAGAAACCTGTTTGTTTTTTTTTTTGTTTTTTTTCTCCTCCTCATTATCTGATCTACATTGAACACACATTTATATTACTTCACCTCCATACTCTGTGTGCTACTGTTGTATGTCAGGTTATAAACCTGCCCGACAGTGTGTTTAATGTGTGCCCAGCCCTCTCTGCTCCCCTGACTCTGCCTTTAAAGGAATGCATTAAGCCTGATCCATTTCCCCGGAGCAGAGGAGCGGGTGTGAAGTGGCAGGTTAACAGCCTCTTGTCCATAAGCCCGGGCCTTCTCGGTGTGCCCGTCAGGCGTGTAAATACTTGTGTGAAAAACCCCGTGTGTCTCCTTTCTCCTCGGCCTCTTGTCTAACTGCTACTCTAACCTCTGCCTCTGTGTGACAGAGCCGGCTGCTGCAGCGGGAGAGCGCGGGAGGGGATCCGGGCAAAGCCGGGCCGCAGGCGGGGCAGCGGCGGTGGGAGAGGCCGCTAGAAAGCCGCACCGGGGGTGCAGGGGCAGCGGAAACATGCTGCTACATATGTTGGGTCAAGCATGGCCTTTGTTGTGATCTTAAAAGGGTGTTAAAAACCCACTCGTCTGTTCCATTCCTGAAAGAAATGAAAGCATCGCACGGTTTTTTTTTTATGCATCGGCCTAATGAAGTGGTTAAAAGAATGTCGGATTTTCTAAGTGCCCACAGTCACTTTTAATTGCGCGGGGGGCATTTTTAATTGGGCCAGGAGGAATAATAGTCAACTTAATCCCTGTCATAATGCATATCCTTGGGAAATGGGGAAAAAAAAAACAAAAAAACAACAACTTTCCGTTAGACTCAGCCAAAGTGAAAGTAAAAAACATGGACCAGAACCGCTCTTAAATCAGACGGGCCCTCAGAATAAATTCATGATTGCATGAAACAACGCGCAGAAACGTGCGGAACGAGCTGCAGGCTGCAGGTGACAGACGACAACGCGTCGGTGTCTGCAGCGGCCCCGGGCCTCGTCTGCACTTCGCTACTTTCACTTCACCAAACAGGACGCGGGGCGATTTCCATCCGTGCAGATAATTACTTTGAATGTCAAAAAGATGTAGTTTTAATATCGTCTCTATTAGCCTGTTGGCGAGGTAATTAAGGTGCAGATGACAGCGGCGAGGGAAACAGATGGCATTTGCTTACAGTGATTCAGAAAGTAAACAATGAGCCGGGGAGGAGAGAGAGGCAGGGCTGCACACCGAGCAGCCATTTCTGTCTTCATCCGCCTCAAGCAGTAGTTCACCAAGGCTGTTGTTGTCCTTGTCCTCCAAGAGACTGACTGACAATTGTTGATTTAAAAAAAAAAAAAAAAAAAATCTTTTTAATGTGAATCTTCTCCAGGTGAGGAAGCAGGTGCTTTTCTTTTTCTGCTGCGGACTAACTCACATCTCTGGAAGCATCAACACGGTCAGTCAGAGCTCAGGTGGAAAAATCACTACATGGATAATTTCCATTTTTATTATTATTATTATTTTCTTCACTTTCAACCTGAGTCTGAAGTTAGAAAGAGGAGAGCTTCAAATTAGAACTGACGATGAAAATTAAAAGATAAAAAAAAAAATCTGGAACATCTTTTGTCTTAGATGCCGCGTGAACTTTCCCATATTATTATTTTTATTATTATTAATATTAATGTTTTTATCGTTATCAATGTTACCATTAATTTTTATATTGTGTTCAATAATATAGCCTATTTCGTTCGTACCGTGTGATTAATGCTTTGTTTAATTTAATTAATTCGATTTTGTATTTTTAGTCAACTTGCACATTAAATTATTATTATTATTATTACAATAAGTAGTATATAAAACTAAATATTATCGACCGGATTATTTCAAGTAAATTAACCCATTTATTTTACATTAGTACTTGTTCTGTATATGTTTAAATTAATGAAGGATACTCTGGTAATAAATGGCACTAAATGTTTATCCTGAAGTCGTTAGGTATAAATGATGTCAACAGTATCCGCCACCAGTAACAATCACAACTTGGACGAATCGAAATCGATGAGTAAAAAACGCGACATGATTTCTTCTCTCCTGAATTCAGACTGCGTTAAATTAGATTTTTGACGTAAAGCGAATAAAGAAAACAATTATTGTTTCAATACAAAATCAGACACATCAAATGAGTGATCGTTATTCTTTTTTTTAAAATTACTCTGAGGTGAGATATTTACATTAAACTCAAGAAAAAGACAGAAAAAAAATCCTGCACATTGAATCCACGAGTCTATCGTTGAACGTATTCCTCCATTCAGTATTTCTTTTTTTATGAATCAAACTTTTTAAACTTGAGGCATTAACTCAGAGAAATTGACCCGTTTAACATCATCGACAGGAAGCTGCTGCACAAATTCTGCCTCTTCTTCAGTCAATAAAAGGAAAGATACTCACCTTCCAGACGGGCGACATCACAGCCAGGCATCTTATTTATTTCATCGTTTATTTATATTGATTTTTATTTTGGGTGGGGGAGGAAACACAAGTCTTCAACGGATCTGTATCTGGCAGCACAAACAATGATGACAATGATGGCACCAGGTGATACAGAACATTTCTGCAGGAACATACAGAAAATAACTGGAAGGGGAGAGAGTTTTCCTTCACCTGAGCGTCTTTTTAGTGCTCTGTTTTTGCTTTTCCTTTCCTGCTTTCCCCCATTAAGTGAAATAACACAGGCTGTTATTTAAATCTATTTAAATAAAACAATCTTTTTTTTTGTTCTTTTTTTTTTTTTAACCCTGCATCGATTTGAGCTTTCCGGGAACTCCCTTCAGATTCTTAACACTTGATATTTGGAAAAAGGACTCAGGTGGACACAGTTGAAAAAAGAGGCAAGCCAATCAGATCGCTCCTTCCCCCTTTGGCCAATGACAGACGCCACATTGTTGTCAAATTTGTCTAATGAAAACGTAGGAGCAACAATAGAGAGAGGAGAGAGGGATCTGTATCCACTGACAATCTCTGGAGGAAGTTAGTGTCTCCGGCTGCAGTAACAAGCTCAGCTCCTCCCGGACAGTTTGAACTTCATGTCGGGGAGGACCGGTCGCTGCTCGGATTTAATCCCGACTGTCTGCTCAGGTTTTTGGCTCCTGGACAGTTTCAGTTAGAGTTTCCGCTGTAGCCTTTCCTTGTTCCTCCATGCGTGGCACTCTCGTTGCTGACTTGATCTGCAGTCCAGAGATGTTCAGAATCGCTGAGCAACTTTAGTCCATCCGTCACAGACCGTTCAGAGCCGCGTCGCTTCTTCTTCGTTTCTGCTTCAGTGACATCAGAGAGGAACACGGATCACATGGATCTGAGACCGGAGCTCCCCACGGCTTCCTCCGCCTCTCAAGTCCACCCTGGAGCGGCTGCAGCCGCCGCGGCAGCCTCCATCCCGGTGTCCATGGCCGGCAACCTGCTGCGCGGCCCGCCGCTCCTCCTGCGCGCCGCCGACAAGTACCCGCGGACCCCGAAGTGCGCCCGCTGCAGGAACCACGGCGTCGTGTCGGCCCTGAAGGGCCACAAGCGCTACTGCCGCTGGAAGGACTGCATGTGCGCCAAGTGCACCCTGATCGCGGAGAGACAGCGGGTGATGGCGGCGCAGGTGGCGCTGCGGCGGCAGCAGGCTCAGGAGGAGAACGAAGCCCGAGAGCTGCAGCTGCTGTACGGCACCGCCGAAGGCCTGGCCCTGGCCGCCGCCAACGGCATCATCCCGCCGCGGCCCAACTACGAGGTGTTCGGCTCCGTCAGCAGCAGCGAGAGCAACTCAGGTGAGAGTGATTGAAGCCCGGCGGCTGAGGCCTCAGTGTCCTGACTGTGTGTCCTATAAAGTGTGATTTATTTATTTTATTTTATTTTTTTTCTCTGTTTGACAGATTCAAGTACCATCCAGAAGTACGAGCTGTTCCCGAAGAGCCAGCTCTCCGGGTCCGCCACCCCGCAGCAGTCTGCGGGGAAACCGCCGTCCACCGAGGGCGACTCGGCCCCGGGCATCTCGTCCCCGGACGGCCGGCACGGAGGCTCTGGCTCCGAGAACGGAGACAGCGAGTCTTTCATCAACTCGCCGGTGTCCAAGCCTCTCAAGGACGGAGAGGAGACCTCCGGCTCCGTCAGCTCCCTGGGCTCCGACTCCGGCTCCGAGACCGACAAAGACGAGCAGGAGCCCCCGCCGGCCTCCGCGGCCTCCCGCCACATGAACGCCATCGACATCCTGACCCGGGTCTTCCCCAGCCACAAGCGCAGCGTGCTGGAGCTCGTCCTGCAGGGCTGCGGCAAAGACGTGGTCCAGGCCATCGAGCAGATCCTCAACAACAGCGGCGCCCATCAGGGCCACGACAAGGCCGGGCCGGAGGAGACGTGGACGGCCGAGAGGATGCTCCAAAACGCGCAGCAGCAGCAGCAGCAGCAGCCGCCGTCCTCCACGTCCACAACCGCCCCGACCAGGCCGATGTTACCGGGAGCCATGACGCTGAGTAACCGCTCTGCCTTCTCTCCTCTCCAGCCCAACGCCCCCCACTTCGGCGCCGACCCCAGCACCTATCCCCTGGGCACCCACCTGGGACTGAACCCGCTGCGGCTGGCCTACTCCGCTCACAGCCGGGGGCTGGCTTTCATGACCCCCTACTCCACCACCGGGCTGATGCCGACTCTGGGCTTCAGGCCCCCGATGGACTACGCCTTCAGTGACCTGATAAGGGACAGGACGATGTTGCACAAAGAGCAGGGCTATGCCAGCGGCCTGTACGGGCCTCTGGTCAACAACACACCGGACAAACAGTGAGGCTGGTGGACTGACCGCAGACACACATCCCATTGTATTTGTAGCCACAAGTGTTGAATGTCCTGAATCTGTGATGTGTTTTGGCTACAGGCTGCTGTAAATAATAGGATTATCTGGCTTGTAGTCAAATGGTTTTGGGGGTGGGGGGGTGGGGGAGGTGGTGTGGGGGGGGGACTAGACCCGCTTGATGTGTAATTTTCAAGAATAATTTTATATGTTAGACCACAAAAGTTTGGATGACTTTCCCAATTTATAAACCTGATTATACCACAATAATGAAATGAGGTGAAACAGAAAAGATATTTATAGATCTCAAAATAAATCACGAACCCAGTAGCACCAAAAAAAGAAGATAAAACTACATATACATGTTTTTATCACTGATTTATCTCAGTTCTGCAGGACTTCCAATAAAATAAAATAAAGAAATGATTTATTAGAGTTATGACTTTTTTTTTTTCTTTTTTTTTTGAAGGCCCACCAATTTTTATTTCAGCTGTTTGTTATAATTTTCAAAAATATGCATTTCTCCCGCAAACGAAATAATAAAAGAGGCAAAGTTAAGTTAAACACGTAGCTTACAGATGTTAACCTTATGTCCTGTTGTAAAAGCTGAACTAATGATATGTAGCCTAAATACCACCCCCCTTTTTTTCCTTATGTATTATTTCACGTAATCTCACTTTTTTTTTAGTTCCTTTCAAACTGCCTGTATTATAAATTGCATTTGGTCAATAAAATACTATGCTATATTTGACTTTTCATTTATCTGTTAGTCAGCTCAAATATTTTGTGACAAAGTGCTGGATAAAGTCAGTTCCTCTTCAAATGTTACAAGCTGTGCTGTCACATTGTATGAATATGCTGGAAATAAATGTTATTTTAAAGAAACTCATCTGGTGTTTGTGGCCGAAGTGAAGATTGAAGGAACAATCACACTTTAAAGGTTTTTATTTGAAAAGGCCTCAGAAACTTGAGGGTCATGTTGCTAAAGCTGAACATTGAACGGAGGCCTTCAGGTCTCAGTGAAAGAGTGATGAACGAAATGAAGCTGCATTTTACTAAATGTAAATAAAATACACACATTTACACAACAGTGCAAATTTTTACTTTTTTGTAATATCATGCAAGTCACGTAGATTGCGAACACACACACACATTGTATGACTTTTTTTTTTAAGGGGGACAGACTCACAGGGAAATGCTGTTTCTTTTCCAGTTTTTCTTTATTTTAAAAACAACAGGATGTTTCGGCTCTGAAGACAAAATGGAAAATGTACTTTTTATTTAATTTCTCAGCCCTCCAGGAGGCCAGATGGACGCCCGGAAGTATCTCCGCTTTGGTTTGGAAACCTCCATTTTATTTCTTAACTCTCTTTGTGACCTGTTAGTTTAGTTGTAGGTGAATAATTATCAATTAAATGTTTCAGTTGAAGTAATAAAATCACATTTTCACAAGTAATGCAGCGACAATTCGCATAAAGCAAAAGTGAATTCTAATAGTAATAATAATAATAATAATAATTATTATTATTATTATAATTGTTATTACTATCATTACAATTATATAATTGGGAAACGTACATTGTCTTCAACCATTCAGACGTCGCAGGGTTGAATGAATGATGAATTTGGATGAATTTTTAAAACTTGTTTCTTCCCTTTTCTTTTCGTATAGAAATCCTGTTTGAGTCCTGCTCTAATAAAATGTTAGCAGATGATGCCGGAGCTTCGGTGTTCAGATCACACCGACCTGCTGGGCCGAACCTGCAGAAGCTTTCTCCACCCATCAGTGTTCTTCACCGCCTCCAACCAAACTGAGCCTTCCGAAGGACGATGGCTCCACCTGCAGGCCCCTGCAGCTCAGCACCTCCACGCCAGCCCTTTACTCCACCTGCAGGTCAGAAAGAAGCTGACAAGAAACACCAACAAAAGATTATTCATTCAATTCATTGAAATAATTCAGGATTTAGTGCTAACTTATATTTTTTTACATTAAAAATCTGCCGTCCTGTAAATTTAACTTTAATGCACATCTACAGTGTGAACACAGATTCATTTGTTAAACTGTTTGACTCCATTTTCTGGAGTGTGCTCTGTCTGTCTTCAGCTCTTCATCCGTATAAACTTCATCTCCTTCAAGTTCACAAACTCTGACCTCACAAACTCACATCTCAGCCGACGCACAGCCGAGGAGGGAAATGTGGAGTCGCTGGTTTCCTGGATGGGCTGAAGGACGTCCAACTGAAGGACAACAGGTCTGTGGTCACTACAAACAGCTGAGCGTCTGTTGATGTGTCCTGATGTGTTCAGGTTGTCGTGTGTAACACAACATCAGCACCACTAGATGACAGTCATGTCTAACAAGTGGCGGCTCCAGCTTTATGATGAAATAACTGTAAGACTCAGTGGACATTTTATATGAACGGATGAACAGATGGGTCATTACTGTGGTAAATATGGAGATAAAAAAAAAAACACACATACATACACACAACCTGAATTATCAATCTAATCCTCCGTCCAACAACTTTCATCGAGAAATCGGGAAATTTTGAGCTTTAAAGTTTTGATTTTTCAATTTTCAGTTTAGAAATTGGAAAAGGCTTATTAAAACGATAAAGCCAGGCCATGCACAGATATATAACTAGTTAACTAAACGTTTGGAAGAGTCTTTAAAATATTTAACAGCTGATGGATAAATGAGTGAGTAGAGCAGATGGTTGGGTGAACTCTGCTCAGTCAGCATGTTAAATCAAACTAGAAGCTTCATTCCTGTTGATGTCAGAAGAAGAAACAGCAGCACAGTTAAACTGTCTAACTGTCTTAAACTACATACTGCTAAACTTACATTTAACATTTCTAATTTATCACGTAGCGAGCTACTGTATGGCCAGTTCAAATGTCTTTGTCCCAGTAATGCAGCAGCTGTCCTGCAGTTTGTAGTTTGGAGAAACGCAAAGTGTGCGACAGAAAGTAAACTGAATTTGCATCAAATCTGATTGATGTAAAAATGTACTTTTCCCCAACTTTATTTAGGTTCCCTGTTAAAAGCCAACCTCTAACTGTAACTTACAGTTCCAGCATTCCCCTTTATTCCTGTTAATTCCCGCCCTAACACCCACACCTCCCCTCAGGCTGTGTGCTGGATGCCTGCTGCCTGCAGCAGTGCCCCCTGCTGGGCTTCTGTCTGCACAGCAGACAGTCAGAGCGTCACAGCTCGGCTGCCAAACCTGAACAGGATTATCTTGGTTGAAGCCTAATTACACCGATACAGCAGTTTGTCTGTTCTACTGCATTACTGACATCTAATATATGTGTGTGTGTGTGTGTGTTCTCCATCTGGTTTTGTATTTGGAGGCAGGGTACTGTGTTGATATTATTACTATTATAGATGCTAGACCTTCGACCTTTGACCCCCCCAGCCTGTGAGATCAGTCTGAGACGTTTGGAAAAGGTGGAGGCATCAGTTTGGAGCCCGGCCTGTTTCAGGGAACACACAACTGTGTTTTCTGTGCTCCTTTCTCTGTGTTCACTAATGAATAATTAGACACAAGCAGATAAATAGCCACAGGCTCCCAGAGCGATACAGAGAGAGAGAGGGAGAGAAATCCATTTAGGTTATTACTCTATACATAAAACCCATTTTCATTTCAGAGCCGCTGTTTGGTTTACTGTCAGAATAACAAATAGATAACAACAAAACAAACCAACACTGAGACAAAAACAATTGAGCACATTCAGGTCTGAATTTAGAGCCGTGCTGCTCAGTACAGTCACGGTGAAATAGATTCATAAATAAACTAAATAAATAAATGAAGTCTGGTGGGGCAGCAGTACGCACTCATTTTACAGCTGTGCTATTTCAATCAGCAATGCAGTTATAATAAAAACACAAGTGTTTCATATAACGACTGAGCTTGTTTATATCACAAACACGTGAAAACATTAGTTTTATTCCACAAGTTAGTTCAGGACAGTTTCTCAAAATAATTGATGTGTTTTAAATTTGGGGTTGAGACGTTTGTCCTGTTACTTTCAGGACAAAGACGCTAATTTCAGCTGCTGCTGCGTCTGAATGGCAGCTACATCAAACAAACACATGACTCTTGTGTAATATGTGAACAATCAAACTGAGTGGTGGGCCTGAAGCCTCGGGGGCCCCCACGATGGGGGGGGGGGGGGTTCCCTGACCGTCCTGTACAGTCCAATGAAAATGAGAGAGACAGAGAGAGGAGGATCATAAAGACACAGTGAAAGGGCTGGTGTGTGTGTGTGCGTGCGTGTGTGTGTGTGCGTGTGTGTGTGTGTGTGTGTTTGTGTGTGCGTGCGTGTGTGCGTGTGCGTGCGCTCCGAAGGGGCCTTGTGTCTGAGCAGTCAGGTGAAGAGTATTGAACCTGGGCTTCTCGCTATATGCGTTAATAACAAGACACCCTTGGATGGTATTGATTTGGGAATCTCATTCCCGGCTGTCCTTCGAAGGGTCTCTTCATCATTTTGCCTCATGAGCAAACCTTTAACCCCCCCCCCCCAAAAAAAAAAAAAAAACCCAACTCCTCCTGTATCCATCACATTTCCCACTCTCTTTAAACCTTCTTCCATCACAGGAAACATTAACGACTTCAGCAGATGACACATTGACAGAAACGACAGACCAGGTCTGATAATTCATGTTTTCATAAAACATATTGTGACTTTTCGTCTTCAGAGTTTGGAGCCAACAACACAATGAGGACGTTCCTGTGAAGAAACCTGAGCACAGTTTAAAAGGTAGCAAGAATCAGTTCTGTCTGACTCAGCCATGAAGGAATCCGATGCATCAGTGGTCTTCTCCCCCCGCTGAGTTAGTAACCCTTAATCCCCCCCCCCCTCCCACCCCCCCGGACTCACAGGGCTCTCAACACTGACAGATGGATCCCAGGCCATCTGATCAATCTTTATCTCTCATATAAAACTCCCCTGAGGGACCAAACAGGTTTTGTTGGTCTCTTCTGGGGATCCTCTGATGATCCGCTCGGGGCTCCAGGAGGTCGTCCTCGGACTGTGATGTCATTTTCTGAGAGTTTTGATTGTTCCGCAGCTTTTATGGTCGGTCATCTCTTATCCCCACCATAACCTGCTCCAGAGCAGCTCGGCCGTTGAGCATAAGTTGACATGGTGATATATGCCCAGTAGGAACTGATCCATCTTGGAGGACTGAGATTTCACCTGAACTTCCCTTTATAGCTCCAAATCCTACTTCGTGGTCTCTGGCTGGACGTGTTTGTTTTGGGGCCCTGGGGCAACAAAACTAAGCTGTCATGCATCTGCCACAACACCAACGGGTATTCCTCTCCAAAAAACCGACCTGCCCCCCCCCGGTTGTTTCATTTCACACAGCTTCAATGAGTCACCGTCACCTCACAGCATGAAGGTCCTGAGCCTGGTGCCTTTCTGTGGGGCGGCTGTTTGTCCTTCCTGTGCCGCCGGCTCCTTCCTGCAGTCCAGAGACGTCACGTTGGATTAAGTTTTAATTTCCTGTATGTGTGAATGTTTGCATGACTGGATTTTTGTCTTGAAATGTCCCCTCTGTGATAAACTTGGTCCACCCTTGTAGGGGTGCACCCTGCCCCCACCCAATGTCCCTAAGGTAAGAGATGGATGGATGGATGGAGACCTTTATGAATCTGCACATTGTATGAACAATGCAAACTACATTTAATAAGATTTTAGAGACATATTTTGAGGGTGACTGGATTACTTCAATAAACCAGACCAGATTAATTTAGTATTTTAATTCCTAAACAAATCTTATATACCAAAAGAAAGTTGGCTTTGTCTTTGCTCAGGTCATAATCCCTCCCGGGCCACATCTGATCCATCTGATGCTAGAGCTCATAAAACTGTTGAAGAACTCGACTTCCACTAAACACAAACCATTTAGAATGAAACAGGACTTTGTTATATGTGAGCAAACTTGGCCCTGAGTGCACAATGGTTAAAATTAATAATATAATGTTAACAGGCATAAAGAGAAAGCAGCAGCAGTTGCCAGCGAGTTATCTGTACCCTGCAAGTACCCAGATGGCCTGTGTGTATTTATAGTGAGTTGGTTCAATCTGCTGCTGTTGGAACCTCAAACGCCACAGGCTCCTTCTCGCTGCGCCGCAATTAAACGGCGTATAGCTGATGCAGAATGGAAAACACATACATACAAAGTGTTTTTTAAGAGCAAAGGAAAGGTGAAAATCTACACCAGGGTTTGTGTTTTTTGTTGTTTTTTTTTATTTTAACCCAGTTTCAGACTCACCCCCCCCCCTCCCCTCCTCCCCCCCCTCCCTCCCCCGGTGGCCGTGTCAACATCTGATTCAAGTGGAAAGAAAAGCAAAACTGCAGCGACCAGGTCTTTTTTTTTTAACGTGACATCAGTTATAATAAAGTGGTGGGTTTGTACAGGGAAGCTGGGGGGAGCGTGCTCGTGGCGGCTGGTGTGTGCACGTGGTTGGCGCACAGCTCACAGAGACGCTTCATATGAGTTTTAAGGATAAATGGACGTCAAGCTGTGCCGACACAGCATGAGCACACTTAATCTCCTCAAGTGGAGAGTGTCAGTCAACACTGCTGGGCCAGATAAGGTGTGCCATAGTGTGACAACGTGTGTGTGTGTGTGTGTGTGTATATATGTGTGCGCACATATTGGCCTGTGTGTGATTTCTATTTGCATGTTGTGTGTTAATGTGTTTTGCAGTGTGTGTGCATCAAAATCCTACAGGAGATGTAGCATGTCTTTCTTGTCAGGCACGATGAGCTCCCAACCCCTCACTGTCATAAACACACACACACACACACACACACACACACACACACACACTATTGTGCTGCAAGTCATGGTTAAAGCGTAAAACGCAAATTTTTATAGGAATTGTTTGTTCCCCACTCCCACACACGCAATTTTAATGTTTTTTATTTCTTCCTATATTTGTTGTTGCCAAGTATTAATGGAGTGTGTGTTTGTGTGTCTGTGTGTGTGCCTCAGCAGCTCCTGACTAAATTTTAGGTGACATCTAACTGAGTGACAGAAGTAGGTCTGTGTGAAAAGAGCTCTTCCCTCTCTGGGTCTGTTCCTGGTGAGAGCTCCTCCTCGACATCTTCTTCACACTCATGAAGAACATTTTCGCTCCTCTTCCTCTTCCTGCAGTTCTTTCTTCCCCTTTTCTTCATTTCTTTCCGGTTTTCAGCCTCCCTGCTCTTAGCAAGAGTCATCAAATGAAGATTGAGGATTAAAGATGCTTCTGTTTCCACTGACACACACATGCACACACACATAGACCCCTTTGGGAAACCTTACACAATTATGGCTAGAATGGGATTCATTCTGAGGCTTCAACAACTCATTAACTGCATATTGCAAATCGTACGTTTCAGCAGAAAGCATTGATGAGGAACAGCATGAACGGGGGCTTTGGGAGAGGCCGGCATCATTTTGTTCAGAATCTATTAGCATATCACATACAGTACATTGTGTATATTATATATGGAGGGAGAGAAGAGGAGGAGCGGTTTGGTGAAGCGTACAGTGAGATCTACAGGTCAAATATGTTGAGCCTTTTTTTTTTTATTATTTGCATGAAATCGCAAATAGAGTTTATGACAGGGCTGATCATGTGCTGTATGGAGATACACACAGTTTATAATAGACGTAACGCTCGATGAATTGTGTACAGTTTTAGGCACGGATTTGTCGCACGAATCTCACCGATGTAAGGATGAAGAAATAAACGCTGCTCTGCATAGTTAGCTTGTTGGTGATTTAACTACTTTCCACTGTATATATTGCCATTCAGACGTCCTTGGCTTAGCACAACAAATACTGGGGTCTCTTGGGCACGGTTAGCAAGACAGGCGCAGAGCCTCAGGAGGAAACACCAAATACATCTCTGTCTTTGGGTGCGTTTCTTTCCGTGATCTTGGTTGAGAGGTTTCCACTCCTTATCGGTCTGACTGTGGAGGGAAGTTTGTGGTGCGGTGCAGAGGTGCAGCTGCAGCAGGCTTCAGCTGATACGTGACCAGCTCATTAAAGTTTCATCGGCTCTTTGTTTCCCCTTTGGGTTATCCTTCACAGAACAGTTACTCTGACTCACAGCAGCTCAGCCAGTGCCCACGCATCTGTGTGTGTGTGTGTTTGCCTCATACGACACACCCTTTTTGGCTGAGCTGTGACAAAGAGCAAAAATGTTTCTCAAATGCAGACTGGCTCTCTCACTCACACACACACACACACACACACACACACACACACACACACTGTATTTCTGTCCTGCATCAGTAAAATAGAAAAGGACTTTAAATGTCCTCGATAAAATGAGTCACACACACCGATGAGTCACTCCGACTCAAATTCTTTCTTACTTGTCTTAATTGAGGACGGGAGATGGGCGGTATGGGTGGGTGGGGGTGTTCAGCATTGTTCACACAGCTCGGTGGAGCAGAAGGAGAGACTTTGCTCTTCGGCAGGTGAAAGAATCCGTGTTGTACAGCAAGTGATAGTGTTCATTACTTCTTACCTTCAACACCCACTCGGTGTGCGGCCTGTAGGACCTGACTGAACCTTGAAGCTCGCACCGGGGATTTACATTGATTTATAGTGGAGACCCCGGCTTTAGACACATGATCATGCGCTTCAAGGAAAATCGAACTGTGGCACAGTCTAAATGGTTCACCCTGATAATTGGGACCACAGTAGGGGATTTTAAAACAAGGCTACTATTTGTCACCGTCAGTTGCTAATGAACTGATTGTAATTCTGTGGCATGCTGCTTTATGTGTTGAATATGTCCCTCAAATGGGTGAAAACAGCGCTATAAAGGTTTATAATCAAACTGAAATCTGCACAAAGTCATGCCGCTGTTGAGATTATGTGTAATAACTTTGTTGATCCTGTCAAGTCTTGCTTTGTCTAACGCTTTGGTTTGTGTTCCAAACTAAACTGAGTCCAGTCGCATCGGCCTCAGCTTGTGTGCTAAAATGCCACGGATGTTCCCGGGCGTAGACTTTTCGGTGTACGTGAATCGTGGCATTTATCACAGAAAAGCTGCTTCTGGCTCGGTGAAAATATCTGAGAGTTACAAATGAGATAAGTGGCTTTCTGCCAAACTGACAAAAAATGAAACAGAATGTATGGATCTTTGTTTTTGGTAATTACCATTAGGATCCAAAAACAAGAAGAGCGTTATGTTGGGTTTACACAGAGCACACTCTGCTCCTGGAAAGGCTTCTTTCACAGCTGCTATCTCATGGCGTCTACTTGTAGGTAATATTGTGATCAAATTAGGCCGTTAAATCTCCTCAGGGTCTTGGCAAGCTTGATGCAACTTTGTGAAGTGCATCTGACAATTCATTTATCGAGCCAAGAGTTATTTCTCCGTGGCAGGTGTTACTAGGTAGACCATTATCAAAGCGGCTACAACTTCCTCTGACACATAAACGCTCAAACGGATGTCAAGTGCAGCTCAGACGGGGAGGGTAGGCGTTTTCGGTGCTTGTCCTCCAGGATTAGGCTGGAAAACAAACTTCCTGCACACGCACACAGAAGAAGAGTCCTGTTGTTTTGGTTCTGGATCTCAGTAAACTGAAGTGAAGTGAAGAGAAGCTAGCAGGAGAAGTGAGAAGAAGACAAAGACAGGGAGGAAGAAGAGGAGAGGGGAACTGGGTCAGACAGGAGAGTGAGGAATGGGGCAAATATTATTGACACCACCTTTCCTGCCCCCCTCCCACTCCCCCCAGCATCCACCCCCAGTCTCAGACCAGCAATTACACCTCTTCAAATTATGATCTATACCAGCAGAGTGGCGCTGACCACGGATGGAGATAGATTGAACTCTGTCTCCTCCCTCTCCTCGCTCCTCCTCTACCTCTCTCGCACGGTCTGCTCCCTCTCGCTCTCTTTCACTCTCAGGTTTGCCGATGGAGACAGATGGCGCTGGGGCCCCTGGCCTCGGCCCCTGCAGATTGATTATTGATCAGGAGGACAGAGATGGATCGAGGGGTGGAGAGGACACTGAGCACCGGAGAAAGGGCCGTGTAGGCGGGAGGCGGAGAGAGAGGGGAGATTTCAAGGAATTTATGTTTTGAGAGAGGAGCTAAAAGATGGCAGGATGGGGGAGAGGAGGCATGGAAAGGGGGGGAGGAGGGGGAGGAGGAGGAGGAGGGGGAGGAAGTGAGCATGGCAAAGGTTTTCTTTAGCTCAGTCATCACCTCAAGCAGATTTATAGCCAAAACCTTAAGTGTTTGGATTTTCTTCGGAATCTCCAATTTATAGCTCATCCTCGGTCAATGAATGTCCCGTGCTCTCTTAAAATAGATGTTAATCATTTCAATGGGCGCCAACACTGCGTAACTTAAAGGAAAACTTTTTATGAATGAAGGAAAAGCTTCAGGCAGTTTGAATTCAGAGGGGTCACAGGGTTCATTTCGCAGATAAAGATTCACCCAAGCTTTAATTTCTGTTTGAATGAATGAAAACTACAGCAAAGAATCGCCCCCTTTTTTTTTTTTTTTTTACCTTTTCAACATGTCACCTGTGAGTGTGGACCTGTTGTGTATGAGTGCCTGCCCTTGTGCTTGTGGCATGAGTGTCTGTGAGCATGCTGGTGTGTTGGGAAGGTGAAGCTGTCTCTCCTTGCCAGACAGATGGCTATCAGCAAGGCTCCAGAGAGTGAGTGCTGCTTTACAGCGGAGCCAAGAGGTTAAGCTGCAATCTCCACTGTCTCTCTCTTATTTTTTCCCCTCTCTCACTGCACCTTTCATCTTCTCTGTGTGCATTTGTGTGCGTGTGTGTGTTGCTCATTTACTCCTTTTGCATTCCTATGTGTGAATATCAATGTGCGTGATAAAGGAACAGAAGGAGCCTGTTGGCTGGTACGCATGAGTGTGCTGGAGGCAGATAATGGAGGAAATAAACGACATGCAGGCAGCTGCCCGGCTCAGGGTTTGCACTGGGTGCCATCACTGATGGTAGTTCCTGACTGTGTGTCCGTCTAAAGTCATGATTCAACTTAAAATGATTACATTTGTCTTCCGATAATTAGCAGGGGGCTCACACACACACTCGGGTTTTCTAAATAGCAGCTGTGTTTTAAAGTGTGCTCTTTGTTCTTCTCTCTGGATGTACCGGGTACGTGACTTCCATGTGTGCTCCACCCTGCAGCCAGAGGGGGAGTAGTATCCCAGCAGGCGGCATCGTGGAGGCAGAATGGAGCAGCTGATTCTGCCCCTGGAGCCTTTTTTAAGCTACTTACAGCCTGAGGGACATCTGCAAAGTTCGGCATTGTGTCTATTTTTGTGTCTCCAAAATAGGATTTAAATAACTGAGTAAAATTTCCTTACACTATCTCTATTCAGCATGTCCTGACAATAGCTGAAAGGACTGAGTGTAATTTGATCTTAATGAACTCACCGAACACGTCACTTCGCTTCAGGCCAACAGAACGTTTGAACATCTTTCAGGTCATGATTTGATTTTTTGGTCCGACCAATTTACTGTTAGAATCGAAGATCTCTGCAAAACAGCCAGCTGTTCTAATTTGCTTTGTGCCAAACTACAGACAGACAAAGTTACACCTCTTTTCTACCAAAGTTAGTGAGTATAAATGGATTTCATCCAACCGCCTTTTCCCTTTTCTGTCCAGACGACTGCTGCTAGCCGTCCCGCTAACCAATAAAAGATATCTGTCATGTTTCTCATCTTCAGGTCAATGCTCCTGTAAAATTGTCGATGCCTCCGTGTGGGACACTTTCATCAGTGGGTGTCTCTTTGACAGCTCACTCTGTCATCCCTGAGCTCAGTGTAGCTCTGGAGTTTCTGCTTTAACTACACTTTGTGTTTACATCAGCACCCACTGGAGCCAGAGACGATAGATGCTCAGCTCTTGGAGGGTTTTTTCGACAAGCAGCTGTTGAATATTGTGGAGATTCAGAGCCGTAGATGTCCTTCAGGAGTTGGTGGAGACCGAAGCTTTGCTAAAAAGGAGAGCAAATCAATCGACTTTCTATTTGTAAATGACCTATTTCTTTACTTCTAGTATCATAACATAAAATAACATTATGGTTTCAGCGCCAGTGTTACAGCCTCTTTCTGCTGCCTCTAAGTGGCTGAAAATGGATTTGAAGAATGTTTAAAACCAATTTAGAAATCGATTTGAACCAACAAGAAAAAGATGATGAGGAAAGCATATTTCCTTGACGTTAACTCACTGCATACAGCATCAGTTACATAAATTTAACATGCGATATTTCATGAGGCTGCATAATGTGCGTTCATTGTTGCTGAAATGACATATCTGCGTTCATGTAATATTTATTACATCTATTTTGCACTTATTCACAGCCCATGAAACACAAGCTGGTGGACCAATCCTGTACGATTTAGCTGGAGTGTGTAATACATCCTGATGTTTAGCAAGTTGGTGTTTAGAGCGTTAAAAGGCTGCTTTCAGCCACATTACACATGCACACTTTTAAGATTGGGCTGCGTGGCATGGGGGTTAATGAAGTTTCCCTCTGCTACGTGACAGAGGAGGAATATCTAGTGAAGCGGGAGATGGCTGCCTCTCTCGTGGAGGTGTCCTCTGTAAAAGACAAGACATAGCTGGCCACATTTAGCTGTATTATGCTGACGCCTCACCAGTATTTGGGGAAAAATGCAATCAGTCTCACCACACAAGCAAATGAATGCAGAAAATGAAAAAGAAGGTGTGTGCAAACACACATTCATGCATAAGCAGCCATGAAAGAGGCTCATCTGGGTACCCATACCCGCACATGAACATGCACAAGCATACCCATGAATGCAGACAAATAAGTTAGCCGGGCAGCTTTGTGAAAACATCTCCCCACCCTCAGATCGCAGCTGGGGGTGTGTACATTCCTCCCAAGTCACTGCGATCAATGAAATATGGAGGGAAGTTGTGCAAATTAGGTGAGGAGAAAAAGAGGATGAGGAAGTGCGCTGCAAAATGCTAGTATGAAAAAGGTGTGAAATATCCTCAAGGCGGCTGGTGTATGAAAAACCACGGCCAGATCACCTGCATACACAAACACACACACAGACGCGCAAAATCGCTGAGGAAATCTCTCTGCCAACTTCCATTTAGAATGGATAGAGTTTCCGTTGCTTTAAATGTATATGGAAATTGTATAATTTCCATGGAAAGAAATTCAGGAATGGGTAGAAAGATGCTGCTTAACCATGATGCTTGTTTATGTGTGTGTGTGTGTGTGTGTGTGTGTGTGTGTGTGGATATATGCATGCTGTCAAAAGAGTTCTGAAAAAAAAAAAAATGTTTTATTCACATTTCTCCTCCTGATGCCCCTTTCTGAGAAGTAGGGTTTTTTTTGTTTGTTTTGTTTACTTCAAGACAACAAACCTGACCTGGATGAGACAAACTGAGAGAGAGATGAACGGTAAACATCTGAAGTCCAGCACAAGATGATAGACAGCATGGGAAGAACTTTGACTTCCTGCTCAGCAAGGTGTGTGTCGCTGATTCTGAAATACACTGTTTGTTGAGACGTGTGTGTGTGTGTGTGTGTGTCTGGCATGTATTGTGCGTTGTGGGGAGGCACCATATATATGAAACTTACCGTTGTGAATTACCTTCTTTGTGCTTTTACACATTTGAGAGAAAATGGAGACAAACACAAGCGCACTCTGTTAGAAATACAAATAGTGACAAATAAATCCTACTCAAATGCGGTTGTAGTCAACATCCTGAAAATATCAATAATTTCCTCACTAAAAGTAAAAGTTTGTTTTGCAAGCCAAGAGAGCAGGTTAATATTATTGACCCCTCTATCATTTTGTAAGAGCCAACAGCAAACAACAACAAGCATCGCTGAGAGATATATTGCAAGAGTATAAGAACATGTGTGTAGGAGTGGGCGTCCCTTTTTGTGGATCTTGTGTGGATGTTGTGTAAAAAAAAAAAAAATCCCAAACCTTTCTGGTTACTGCCCTTCACAACAATTACAACAAATCGTTGAAGTGTTGTCACTCAGCTGCCACCACAGTTAACGTTCACATCACCACGAAAGCGATTTACCCACGTTGCACAATGCATTAGAGGCTCCTTAGTCTTGGCAAACATGTAGGTGTAGGTGTAAGTTCAGGGAACACTATTCAGATTCTGATGTAAAATATCAAACTCTCTGGCTTTTACATCCATCTCTCCCTCACACTTTGTCTCTAAGAAGCTGGCAGTGATGAATGTCCTTGATAGAGGTTTGCATTACTTCACACTGTGAGTGGTGTCAACACTGAAACTCTGGATAGCAGCCCTATCCTCTTCGTCTCTGTCTTTCTCTTTGACTCCTGCTCTTGCCCCTCTCTCTTTCCCCTCTGTCTACACACCGCCGCCACGGAGCGAGAAAGGGTAGTAATGGGAGGTGCAGTTGCTCTTCTGAATAAGAATTTAAGTGGAGCTCGATATTGTCTGTGAATTTGATGAAAACGGGGAAAAGAAAGACTGTGAGGAATAGAGAAAGGGCAAACAGAAAAGAGGAAAATGGGTAAAAATAGATTGTGAATAATGTATATTGCTGGCCTCCTAACGATTTGCTGTTTAATACCGGCCTAAATCCCTCAACTTCTCGTAAAAACTTCAACAATTTCGCAGTCGAGTAATCTTCCGATTTAATAACCTTAAGCTTCCCTAGTTCCATAAATCTGACGTTCTTACGCTTTCCCTCCCCAACCTCGCCCTCCTCCCTCATCCTCCCTCCTTCCCTCCTTCATTCCAAGCCTCTGTGCATGTTATCTCCATAATAGCACAAAGCGGCGCAAGCTGCCTTGGTGGGAGAGATAAGGGAAATTCCTGCCCGTATTTTAATAGCTTCGCTCAGCTATCTCTTCCTACCAACTCCTGAGGAGCTGCCAGCCAGTGCACTCACCTTGGGCGCAGCACCCAGAGGAGAATCCTACAGAAAGGCATGACTGCTGAACGCCTGGCGTGTGTGTGCGCTGCATGTGCAAGTTCGACAAAGAGAGTGTGGGTGTTTGTGTTTGGGAATGTACGCCTCTTACGACGTGTGCGTGAATAAATATCTGCATGTGTGCCTGTAGAGAATAGTACGGTGTTTGTGTGTGTGTGTGTGTGTGTGTGTCAGGCCTTTATGTATTGTAATATACCTTTGGCAGCTAATTCATGGCATTTTTTTCTGAGTATTTATCTTCATTAATCCTGTTTCCCTCTGATTTAAATGGGAAATTCTGAAACTGATCACCAAAACCATGGATTCCATTCATTATGATTATTAATTATGTAATTATTCCCACAGTATGGCTTAGGTGGAGTCAGTACAGTTAAATTGTTATGATTCAGTCTTGTTTGATTTTGGGTCAAATGTTAGACACCTACAGATGTACATGTCGGGGGGGGGGTGGTGTTTTGGGGGTCATCAACCCAAAGTGGCAGCAGCTGCGGCAGGACGTGGTCTGGAGAGGAGGTTTTCAGAGAGACATCACCTGCAGGGACAAGAAAGAAAAGGAGACTGGAACGGACCCTCCCCACTTCACCACATAAATCTGAACCCCCAGTATCCGAGAGCGGGCTGGCGGCCGGAGACTGTCCTCACAAAGCAGCACACTGGATGAGTCTGCAGACACACAACCGCCTCCAGTTAGGGCAGCAACACACTCAGGCAGGTAAGAGCAGGTGACACGGAGGAACCTGCAGCCAGGTGCTGGGCTAGCTTCGCCTCATGACAGCAACTCAGACAGTTTCTTGCAGTTTCATCATCATGATGGGTAAAAAAAAAAAAAAAATAAATAAAAAAAAATCTGGTCAGAGAGGCAGGATATCTGGGACGCTCCCCTGTAATCTAGTTTGGATGTAGGCTGTAGAGCTGACGTTCCGTTAAATAAAGGTGCCTCTGCTGTCTCATTGGATGATGTGATAACAGCGACAGCAGATTTGGTGTCACGGTGATGTTCCTGCACACAGCAGCTTTTTTTTTTTTTTTTTTAAGACAACAAACAGCCTTGTCTTTATCCGTGAAATTTAAATCTTTGCTTACACATCTCAGATGTTTTGGTGTCTTGATGCATTCACATTTCCGCAGGTCTCATTTCCACATTGCACAGACTAAAAAAAAAAAGTTGAATTTACAGATAGGCCAAGAGGGATGCAACAGATCAGAGCAAGGGTAGGCTTCATTTTATGAACCCCTGCTGAAGTAAAGACATGCTGTTGTTCTTATGCATTGATTCCTCTTTAACTCTATTAAGTCTGTAAAGATTGAATCGTATTTTTCTTATTATGCCTCCGCTCCAGTGACAGACACAGCCAGTGTGAAATCTCAGTCGCAGATTTGAAAATACTAAATATACTAACTGTTTACTGACAGTTTCAAGGATGAGCAGATTAGAATTTATTTTTCAGAGGTCAAAGATCAAGGTCGTTGTGCTGTTATCACATTTGCTTTGTCCACAGGATTCAAGGATGAATTGTTTCCATATTTGTTGTCAAATGTCAAAAAAGCACAAACAAAATTATAGACAGACTTTCTGTCATGGTACTAATCCGGCTTCTGGGGTGTAACCTGAAAGCAGTCTGAGTGATGCAGCCGGTGCAACCAAGACGGCAGTAATTTTAGTTTTCTGATGTTTGAATGGGATGTTAAATTTATTTGGGTGTAAATCTTATAGTGCAGACTTGCCCAGTATTCCTCAGGGCGCTGGCTTCGGTCACTGATCCTCCATATATTCTGCTCCTTGTCTCTGCCATTACCCACTTGAGTGTATGCAGCCTCATGTCTCATCTGATACACATCTTCAGCTGCGTCTTTTCTCTGGTTGCTGAGGGCCTGAAGGCGTACGACAAGTCCAGATGAAGTACCACCTCCGCCTCTCTGCACAGGTTCCTCGACAAACCGGTAGGAGCCGCTAATGCAGCGACAACAACGTGATCCCTCAGTGGACATCACATCTACGCTGCTAATTGTCTTCAACGAAGCTCCCAGACAAGCTGGAACCGCCCGGGAGCAATAAAAATGAAAGAGAATTTGAGAGTGAAGGACAGGGACATCAGTGTTCCCTTTCTGGTCTTGTGGGCCGAGCCAGGATGAAGGTAAACAGTGTTTTTGTCCCAGCAGAATTAGACGGTAATGGCATTGCTGCCTTCAGGGACCACTTACAGTAAAAACCTGCACCTGTTTTTAAACTTAATTCAATTTAATCTCTAGCACTGAGAAATTAATGAAATCATCAGAGACAAATTGTGTTTTATGTTGTCAGAAATGCTGATGTTATTATCTAGAGTGCCTTATAGTAGCAGGGAGGGGAAGGGACTCGTTCGAGGCTTTCCTGTGTCCCGTCGGCGGCGGGCCGAGGGCCTGTTTTGGGAATCAAACCTGCAACAATGACACTTCTTTAACTCAGAAGGGTCATTTGGTTTGAATACACAAAGCGTCCGGTCAAATATTCAGTGGATGGCAGCGTGTGTGTAATTGTTATACGTTCATGTGCTGCAGGTGATGTGGACGTATTTACCTGCACTAATTAACACTTCAAAGGGAAAAGATTTGAAATTCTCAATCCGCTGTCACAAAATCCTATTACACTGTTTTGATGTGCGCCTGCCAGAAATGAGCACAACACACAAAAGCCCACATATTCTAATGACTTTTAATCCATCTGAGTCAATAGGCACCAAGGTGTTTAGGAACATTACCATCCCCTGTGAGGAAAAAAACAGCTATTCCTGACAACAGCTGCTGGAGCTGGAATAAGTTGAGCGAAAAAAAAAAGAAGAAGAAGAAGAAGAAGAAGAAGAAGGAAGACGAAGAACAGGCTCAATTCCATCACACCAGGAAGTGTAGGCTGCTGTGTTTTGATAGGCTGGTTGCCAGCGAGGCAGAGTGACAGAGTGTGGCGCTCACACACTGTGATGACACTGTAGCCCCGTCAGAGATGCTGTGGGATCAGTGGCACTGTGTGTGTGTGTGTGTGCGCTCTTAGAGGCTACTTTCTGTGCATGTCGTGAGTGTGTAGGCAAGATAAGTGTGTTTGTGTGGCAGTGAATTTCATGTTTGCACGGGTTTGTGTGAATATGCATTTGTGTTTGTCAGCGTGTGCTCCCTGTTGGATGTGTCTGGTAGTCTTGGTGTGTGTGTGTGTGTGTGTGTGTGTGTGTCCGTGTCCATTTATGAGTGTGTACATACAGTATGTGCAAGTATGAATTGTGAATTTCTGTTCTTATTCCAGTATAACTCTGTGGGCAACAAACACACACGTACATCTAATGCAGCTCAAACACAACTTCATACTTAAATGTGGCACTTTTAGCTGTTTGCCCAGAACTGGTGAGAATTGGAAAGAGATGCAGAGAAACACAGACGCCAAAGCAACAAATACAGATTGGGTGTATGTTAGGAAGCCAGATTTTAAAGCAGGCAAATCCACACCACACACACACACACACGGAGAGGACACACCTTTTAAATCCTTAGTTTAAAGGGATGACGCAGTTCTGACAAGTTACCTTTTCAGCAGACAACAAAAAGAACAGATGTGTGTATGTGTTGCACGAAGATACATCTTTGTATGTGTATGTTTGTGTGTGTGTTACGGGGGGGGGGGACTGAAGAGTGTAAAAAAAGAAGTTAAAAAAGTGGGAGCTGGGGAGAGATTAAATGCTGACACTCTGCAGCTCTCAGCGCACAAAAATACACCATCTCTCTCTCTCTCTCTCTCTTTGCCCCCCCCCTCCGTGTTTCTCCCCCTCTCTTTCTGTGCCCCCCCCCCTCCTTCCTTTCTCTGTGGTTTGGCAGTATGCTCTGGCAGTTTCAGGGTAGAGAGGATTTGCCTGTAAGTCACTCAGCTTTTATGTAATAGCTGTTTGCAGCGTTCCAGGGAGGCATCTGTGGAGATGTGACTGAATCGAGGAGCGAGCCGGACTGCTCCGTCGGCTGCAGCTGCTGGTGTTTGTGTCAAGGAGAAGGTCCCAAAGAATGAAGAAAGAGGGAAGGATGGTCGGAGAGAAAGACTGGGGGGGGCAGAAAAAGGCAAAAGACTGTGAAAAGACAAAATTTCCAAAATGGAAGACTGGCTGTAAGCTCGTCCTGTGGCTGCAGGCCCAGGCTCCACACTTAATGCACGCCAGACTGAGGCCTTCTAATCTGTCTTGCCCTCCTGTCTGGTCAGCAGTGCTGCTCTAAGCTGATGTGGAGGCATTTGAAACGGTGCAGTCACGTCTGCCTCGTTCTTTGTGGAACCTATTTCGGATTGGGTTCATTTCAACAGTGTTTTTGAAAAAGAACATTTTTACGAAAAAACAAAAAAAATACATCTGAAAGAAAAATAAAAAAAACTCTGCTCATTTTCAATCCTATGACAACAAGAGGATTCCTCAAATTTAATGAATTACGCATTCTAAATTCATTTTAATGAGGGCTCCAATCTGAAGCCAATTAAGATACCGCCTTGGAATGAGTTCTTATGACTTGGAACAGGAGCGACCAAGGACACTCTGAATTTCTCCAAACAGAAACAAGCTCGAGTGCTATGTATTACTTATATATAATACTTATTGTGAACATTCCCAGTTAGTTTGTTGGCCTTGTAGCTACCAAAAAAAAAAAAAAAAAAAAAGAACCACATTTGAAACTACCAGAAAAAATTATCACCAACGTGGGTTTTTTTGTTTTTTTGAGGTAGAAATGTAACTTTTCTATCGGATGTGTTTTTGAAATATTATCAGAATCACTGTTCTGCTGGTTACATTTTTTTCCCCCTTACATTGATCACCAAATATCACATCATAGATTTTTAAGAGCTCAGTTTTTACTCCATCAACTGCTTGACAACAGCTTCACGTGACTTTTTTCTGCTGACCGTGAAGAATATGTCACATCAAACATGAGAGGCAGTAACTAAGATAAATGTTCTGCACAGTTTTCTCTCATGCCAGTTCTTGTTCATTATTATAAAGAAGTTTGATAAATAAAACAATATACAATAGTCGTATATATTCGGTCTACGTAAACTAGATTGCATGGTATGTTAACGATAATCAGTTGCATGCTAGTCAGTTGTTTACAGCATGCCAGATATCAGAAAGAGAAGGAAAGACGGGGGAAAATACTTCTACCTGACAGCTATTAATCACAATATTTGCTGTACTATGAATATGTAAATCAGGGCTGAAGTTTAAAGGTAGCTCAGCAGCTCAGCTGAAGAACAGAGCTCCAGCTCCCAGTTCGGAAAATCTGACAGAAACACAGCAAATAATTTTCTCTGCCCTGCTGGTTACCTAATATTTTTTTCTGCATCCTCAGAGAATATGATGTGGTTCAGCCTCCTATTTCCTGTCATCCTTCACCTCCCCATGAGCGCCCCCGTCCCGTCGCCTGATCAGACACCGCACACCTGTTTTCAATTAGTCATTAACCCAAAGTGCACAAAGTCCCAGTTTTCTGGATCCAAAGCCAAAGCTGCCTGTGTTGTTTCCAAGCAGCTGAAAAATGAAGCAGCAGAAACTGCAGTTCCTTAAACGGCAGCTTGAGGCTGGCTCCAAAAGTGGGTCAGTTCCCACAGACTCCCGTGTTGATGTGCTCAGTGGAAGTAAACACGTTTCTAGCCTGGTGCAAAAACAGCTATTTTGGTGCCTGCACCTAATTTCCTACTGTCTATAAAATTTCAATATAAGTCGCCTGTTTAAATTCAATTCACTGATGAAGTTTTGCGTAACTGATGCCATGATGGCGGTTTGAGTGATAGGCGAGTGTGTCTCCTTGACACAAACTGATGTGTGCCAAACTCTCAGATTGACACACAATTTTTTGGATCATCTGGTAAGTGGGCGGAGCCAAGCAGGGCCAAGGCGACAACAGTAGAGTCACCATCTTTCAGTTTATGGGCGTTTTTCTGCTTCTCTTCAGTGTCCGTCATCTGAAACTTGGTTTAATTTGTTAATAACTTGGCCTGCCTTAAGTCTACTTTTGTTTTGTTTGTTTTTTCTGGAATTTAACTTTATTTCTACTCTGTTGGTGAACCTGCATCTGGGTCTGTATTTTATTTGCTATAACTTTGAGTTTCAACTAACATAAAAGCGTACAAAAGCATATTTGAGAGGAATTTCTGTGTGGACTTGTAATATTTCCATATAAGAGACAAAATAAATTATAAGTCAAATGATTTCATTTAACTGTTATTGAAAAAACTTTGAATATTGATTGATATATATCTGGTGAGCAAATTAATTAAAACATATCATATGTGCACATTTCCAAATGCAGCAGTGTAACAAACTCTTGAAATATTTATTTCCAGCTCATCTTTCAAGCCTTCAGTGGGTGAGTGTGTTGCACTCAAAAGACGTCAGATGGAGTGCACTGTAAACTCAAGATAACCTATAATTGAAAAGATGTTTTATTGCAGATTAACTTTGAGGCTGCAAGATGTTTTAAATCTTTCTAATTTTGACTTTCCGGTAACTATTACTTGACATAGTGTTGGCGTGGTGCAGCAGAGAGTTTCTGATGCTGTGTGATGTTGAGGTCTTGCTTTTTTTGTTGTTAAACGGCACCATAAATTAACAAAGAAATTCCAATTCCCCCTAAAAACTTTGGCTCTTCGACTTGTTTGTGTCTGTGCATTCGATACACAACATTTCCTCCCAAAGTGCTCATAAGCCTCAGCTTCGAGTCAGGCAGTCACACATTGTGCGTTGCTCAGTTTGCTTTGTCAAAGAAGACGTACTTCATGTGTCCAGTGTTGTGGCAGTGCTGATGTTTGATGGTCCAATTACAGAGAATGGCCCAGAAAGCTGTTTATCCAGAGTGTTTCACAGCAAATCCACAGATTAAACAGCCACAGATAAAAGTGCATAAATTGTGTGGTTTAACACCTCCTGCTGATATTTTTGTCACTTCAGTCCAAAGTCCAAATCAGCCCGAGAGGTTGAAGAGATTGTAGAATATGAAATGTACATTTTCCATTCGGGAAGAAGGCTTTGGTGTAATCTACGGGATGCTTCTGAGTGTAATGCACTTAACCAGCAGCGCCGAGGAAATTGGGGAATTTTAAGGATAAGTTATTCTGTCATTTTTCTCGTGACCCTGAATGTGAACGTATTCAAGCTGAACTCCAGATTCCCTCTGACTTCCGTAAACTTTAAGTGAACTCAATTATGAGGGATTCTGATGCTGGGCCTGGCTAATTACTAGTTAATTACATCTTTAGACACAGGTCATAGTCTGAGCCGGAGCCAAATATTAACATTAACTCATCTTTCCCGACAGAAACTGAACCCAACAACAACTCAGCTTTTTTTTTTTTTTTTTTTTTTTTGTTTGCTCCATCAAACGATTTTGAATAGATTTGAGTTGGACTGAGTTATTTTGTGTTTTCACATCCTAAAATACCTTCAAATGGTTTTAAGATTTTAGCTTTTAATCCGTCATATTGCAGGAGAAAATAAAGAAAATACAAAACATCTTCCTTAATTTGACAACACATTCACTGCAAATACTACACAAGTGTCAGTAAAATGTGATGAACTTTGCATTGTGAGTTTAAACCCGACAGAAATTAGAGTAACATTGACGATCATGGCGACTGCTGGCTGTTTTCTCTGGATCTTTTTTATTGTGAGTCTTTTAGTCCTCACTTTAGGGAGACTCCTGTTTTTGAAAAAAACAAACAAACACAGACATACAAACAAAAACAGGTATGAAGAAATCCGGGCTGGCGGATGGATCATCGAAGGATCCATAAAGTTTTTGAACTTTTTTTTTTTTTTTTTTTTAACCGACCCATTAATTGATTTTTCTACTTCCGGTGCCAATCGCTGGCTCTCACTCGGACTTTGGGATGAGCTGGCGTTTCGTCCCTCCATGTGTAAGTCACCTGATGGAGATTTAATATCATTTCTCTCTTTTTCTGTCGAGCTGCTCACAACGACGCCTGCAGACTGACTATCAGTCGAGGCCATGTTGGTGTTTTGCGTGCGTTTGTGTACTCGGTGTGGGTTTTTGTTGTTGTTGTTGTTGTTGTTGTTGTCGTTGTGTCTTGTGACCACGTTTTAATTCATCCATGCCCCAGTTCCTTTTCTAAATGATTAAGATTCTGCTGATTTGACCCGTCTGTGAAATGTTAATCAGCAGATTCAGACTCAAAAGATCTCTTTCAGATTGTTGTGTTGTTGTGTTTTGTGCAGTAAACAGTCTCATTTGGAGTATTTTCAGTCAGGCCGCTGCTGGTTGATACTGCTCAGCTCAATATGGGCCTACACAGCACCGTGAGCTATAACGGCAGCAACTGTCAATATTTCTGTGGCAGTCTTTTAATAAGATTTCAAAAATGAAGTAACACACTGCAATAAAGCTGAGCTGACAACGCTGCCCTCAGTTAGATCTCAGTCGCTGATTCGGTCTCATCCATCACGTTTAAATGGTCTGTGTTCAAAGATTTGTTTGCCAAACATACTACATGCTGGACTTCAGAAGAAAACTTTATGGCCTGGTTTTGTGTCACGGTGTAAAAATGTGTTGTTGATCAGTCAGATTGATTAATTTTAACCTTGACACATGAAAACGACCGGACTCAACCGGAAAAGACGTATGATATATGGCTTTAACTGCACCGTTTTGGACTGTTGACATTCGTGAATATGCCAATTTTTTTACTCAAAAAATATCATGAAGGACATGGTCCAGCCGTCGTGACAGTCACGTTAGCGTGGCCTGTGACCTGTCAGCATAAAGAAGATGGATGGCCTGAGGAGAAGCAGGAAAAGAATACATATGAAAGCTTATTGTGCACATATGGTCCATTAAGCACTTTCCTGCTTGTTTTTATGGCTGGTTTAATCTTTTTTAATCTGTCAGAAAATCAATTTGTTCACAACGCTGCCAGGTTGCTGAGCAGAGCACTCCATCACACATCCATAGACCTTGCCTGCCTGAGCAAGGCATTGTGCTGGATGCTAGTCATCAGAAACTGCTACACAGAGATAAATGAATTCATTGATGGATAGATAGGGCGTTGAACAGATAGAAAGGGACCTAAAAAGGACGAGCAAGTTTATGTGAAAGTGAGTGGAAAGATATATGAACAGACAAACAGCAGAGAGACAGATTGGCCGATTTACAGTATCTAGAATGATGAGAATCTATTAAAAAAAAAAAAAAAAAAGTAAGAATAACAATATGACAATGAAAAAAAGTTTGAAGTTAGACCAGTGAAGTAATTTCAGCTGAAGGAAAAAGTAGAAGAAAGCAATACAAAGTATAAAACTATTTTCTAACACAGAAAATTAAAAAAGGAGAAGTTACTGCATAATTCGGGAATATTTCTCTATTTGACAACGCGATCTCACGATTGTGTTG
The DNA here is from genome assembly GCF_900963305.1 of Echeneis naucrates. Taxonomy (NCBI): domain Eukaryota; kingdom Metazoa; phylum Chordata; class Actinopteri; order Carangiformes; family Echeneidae; genus Echeneis; species Echeneis naucrates. The sequence continues at coordinate 4,962,482 of NC_042514.1, forward strand.
ACAAATATTGTGCCGTTTCAATTGAAAGGACGTTTTTGTAATACATTACATTTTAATTTCATGGTAGAAAAAAATTAAAAGCCATGATCCTTTTTGCGTCTATATGCTCTCTGTTGTGTAATTGATGATAAAATACAGTGCAGATAAAACACTTTTCCTTCTTTAGTCAAAGGAAGCTGAACATTTTATCTGCGTCTCACGTTGGTTTAACTATTATTATATGTGTACTCTAAGCTCGGTGAGATAGATGGAAAAAGAAAAGAAAGGAGATTGATTGAGCTTCATTTCTAAAATCCCAAGTCTAAAACCCCACACTGAACCAGTGATTATCCTGCATTCAGCAAAAACCAAGTAAGTCCGGTAATTCCTCCGAAAGGCCGGGATGCTAAAAGAGCTAATTTGACAGAACAAGTGTAAGAGGGAAAAAGTATTTTCTGTAATAATCTGTGGATTTAGTGGGAGAAAGGGAGGATACCTGGGATAAAGCAGGGGTTTGGCTGAATCCATTACACCAGTGCTATGGGATTATTAACACAGCCAGGAGTCACTGGGGCTGATAAATACCCACATGAAGACATTGCAGGGGCAGTGAAATGTGTCATTTCCCCTCCCAACAGCAAGCAAAGGAAGAAAAACCGTCAAAATTGCATGCAATTTATTTGTCAGCTTAGAAGAAAAAAAAGAAAAAAGTCTTTATCTCGTAAAGTTTTTTTTTTTTTTTTTCAAAGCAGGAAGGCTATTTTCCCCTTGAGCTGCTCGGAAAAGGAATACGCCTTATTAGCCTCTGCGACACACAGAGCGTTATTTGGTTATGCAGTGAAGCCTAAAACAGAGTCTGCGTTTAAAGTGGCTTCATCCCTCCATCTCACTGAGTGATTACCTCTGTCAGGCCTTCAGCAGACCACGCAGGAGTCACACAAACAGGCACACCCGCACACACACTCCTCGGCAAAACGCAGCGTAAAACACCTGTCCCCCTAAAATGCCCGAGAGCTCTCATCCTGCCTCACTGCCACACCTCAATGTGCGTTAATTCTGGAAAAGGGCCTCTTTAAGATTTGTGGCCATAAAAGCCGGGAGCAGACTGAGCCATTAAATGGCTGATGTGGGATGCATCTGCAGCAAGGAAGCGTTCCTAGACCATTAGTCGAACACTCTGATCTGTAGACAACAGGAAGGGAGCCGCCTATGAAAATGTGTTTTATTCTTTGTGATGCAAATGCTGTAAATGAAAGGGCGTGGGTGAGAGACGCTCAACAGAAGCCATATCCGGATTGACTGTGTGGGGGGGGAAAAAAAGAAAAAAGAAAAAAGACACAAATCTGAATTAACTAACTGTTGTTGTCGATGAGTTTTGTTCAGAAAGTAGGAAGCAGTTGGCTCACAGTCCCTCACCAGCCGGCCTCCACCTTGCTCTCTCCTTGAACACGACAAAACTCAGGAGGAGAAGGAGGAAATGCAAGCCAGCAATGGTGGACGCTGATGCTCTGTTAAACCCTGTCTTAATTAAAAAACATGAAAAGACAAGAAGAAAGTAGAGAACCTGCGGATATGCTAGTTTACTGCTGTCCCTGAGCCCTTTCCAAGGACTCTCACTAAATGTTTAATTTTGCTGCAGACAGTGACATTTATCTGTGGGTTTCCAGTAGGGATGCTCATAAACAGCCTGTTCCCTGGACAGAGTGGGGGCGGCGGGGGATGGGAGAGGGAGAGGAAGGAGCCAGAGGATCATGAATTTCTGATTAAGAGGGATAGTCAAGGAAAAGACAACGCAGTTGAGCAGGACTTCAGTTTAATGCCGATCGTTCTTCTCCACATCTAGCAATCATCACAGTGTTTGCTGGGTTTAAACGAGAGAGACAGGAGTGGCATTTCTCCGGAGTACAGTCACATATTTCTGAAAATCAGAATATTGAGCTGGTTTTGAAGCTGTTGCTAAAATATTTTTTTTGCTTTTTGGGATGCAACGTATCAAGAATAGTCGCCTTGTAAATATGTTGACGGTTAATAATAATGGAAATTGTTGCATCATTGCAGTTGATCAGTCGTGCTGTTGAGGACTGTGGAGGATTAATACGTAGCTGAATTTACCTCTACCAGTCATTGTTATTTAGATGTGTAAGCCTACTGGTCTCACTCATCTGTCACACTCAAAGCTTATCGAGGTTGTCGAGACTTAATTCGATGTTCAAGTTCAGATTTCTACAATACGACTTTCCTATTAGCACCACACCAAAGTTCACTTTGCTCCATTATGAGATACGCACACAGATCAGACCTAAATATAATCAAATTCTTCATCCTTTTTCATTTGAATTGGGGATCTTTAAATGGTCTGTAAAGAGTCAGTGTAGCTGGCTCTGTGTGATGGCATTTATGATGCCAGCCAGGAATTTGTACAAAGACTATTTTCATTTCTACCCTGTGAGCTTTTTTTTTTTTTTTTTTAAAACTTACAATAAAGGCATTTTGTCACACCATTCAGTCGCCTTATCAGTATTACTCTGGTCCACTCTGGGTTCATCACTGCCTGTCAGTGGAGACCATAAAGTGGAATCATCAGTATTTTTTAAAATGAACTGTGGTGCAGACAGCAGCGTACAAGGTAAATAACAGAGATGAGATATTACATCTTTCAGTTGTGGCAGTAAATGAGGTTTGGATTGAACTGTAACTGTAGCTGCATTGTATTGTATATATTTATAGGAAATGTCCTGTGTGTCTTGGATTTTGATGTTTTGGATCCTGATATTTTCTGCTGATTTCATAAAAAAAAACAACAAAAAAAAACAAACACATGAACTACTGGTGGAATTTGTGGTCTCCTGCTTTCAGTGTTACTAAATTAGTTTTCTCACCTCAGGGGAAAAATCGTCAGGGATGGGCGTGAAAATCACTGGGGAGGACGTCATTCCAGCAGAGTCTCCTGGCTGGAGGAGGAAATAGATCAGACGTCCCGGTTGTTTGTCTCCATGCCGGCAACAAGGTATGTTAAAGTCCCCCCAGGATCAGTGCAATCCACGGAGAATTCATCACTAAAAGTTTTTAAGGTCAAAGATGCTTAATGCCCGCACATATCTTTACTTAATGGGTGCATAGTTTGTGTATCATTTTGCTGCAAAGTGAGCATTCCCTCCTTATTTCATACAAATTTAAACCCATTCTTCACCCCAGTTTTTCACTACAAGTAGTAAAATGTTTTTTATTTACATCCGGGTGTTGATTTCATACTCACAGATGGTGGCAGTAACACACCACCGTACCTTCACCTGTAAAAGGTCAGCAGAGAGGAAAGTTGAGAACTAGCTGAGAACACTGCAACAGTTTAATTAATTTACAAATGTACAGATGAATTCAACATGTTTGGTAAGTCTCATAACAACATATAGAAAGAAGAAACATGTCAACAGAGGCGGCTGATGCATTTTCTTCCGGTCAAAAGGGCCGTGTAATAGTCAATGGTCAGTTTTGTGTGGGAGAGCCTCTCCTACAAAGCAGACAGGAGAGCACAGCTGTTTTTTTTTTTTTTTTTAAATCTTAAGCATTGTGTTCTTAATAAATCTGGTCCTCTGTATTATGAAGTTGATGCTGGTTCGCTCCCTTATCGAGAATCTACGTTGTTCTGTGATCGCTTACAAAAAGCTTTTCTGGTTTCTATTGTAGTGAAGCTTGCTTAGACATAAGGAAAATCTAGAAAGTGTAGCTGTTTCTTTTGAGAGGGAAAGCAGCGCTATCATTACCTGTCAGATGTGAGAGATTGTTCCTTTGAGACAGGGAAGGCTACTCCAAATGACTTATGCTTATTTGCACCCACATATCCTTCCGTTCCTCTGTCTCTCTCTCTGCTCTCACTCTCTCTCCAGTCTACTTCCTCGAGGCATACATTTTCTCCTCTCCATTCATATGTCAGTTCCTCCCTCCACAATCCTTCCCCCGCAGATTTATTCAGGAATACGAAATTAAATCCTCTCACATTTTTGACTTGCATTAAACGCCTTCATTCAAAATAAGGCTTGTGAAAACGTCTTTCACTGAGGAGGTGTCAGGGCACGGAGTCTGTTAACATGCAGGCTGTACAGTTGACTTAGGCCCGCTCTCTGACACAGGTGATATGACCTTATTAACAACAAAACACCAAGCTGTCATTCTGTCTTTGAGCTACAAGACAGAAATCTTGAGGGAATGCTGTGCAATTACTGGGTACCAAGAAGCCGAGATATTGTTCCACAGCTTTCTCTTCGATAGTAGCGTGAGGTAACTTAAGAATTTTATTATTATTATTTACTTCGGAAAAATATCAGACCATTTTCTTCTAAATTTGACAATGAGTTTGGCCTATTTCCGCACCGAATGGCTTTTCTCATTTGTATTTAACTGTGAATTTTTCCTGTAGTTGTTTAGACTCTTGCAAATCAGTGGCTGTGTCCACACCACTCCATTTTTGTTTTCAAATGGCGAAAATGATCTCCGTTCGGCTGAGCGTTTCGGGTCTGAATCAGAAATGATCTGGATCCATATTAATGCACCTGAAACTGCATGTGGCCACTTTCCATGTGTGAGCCAGTGTGAACAGGAAGGAGATTCACTTAATACGATATATTATTGTTTCCAGCGGTCCCTGTTTGCATCATCCAGGCTTCCACATTTCCAAAATGTAGTCGTGTGGGCATAGCAAGAAGAGAGGGTTAGAGCTGGACACAAAGCAGCCCATAAAATATGAGCTCTGAAGAGAAGCACCAGCGAGGAAATGAGAAACTATATTTAGATAGCTATTGGCTCCTGAAACTACAAATTTATCTTCTTACGGAGAGCAAAACAGTGGCTAGATTTAGAAAACACCTTGAAAAATATTAAATATGGAACCTTTAAGGGTCGGATGGATCTTCTCCACCTCTACTCTCAGCGTCACTGCAATCTTTGAGCAACTTTTAAGTTTGATGAATGTTGCAGCATTAAAATGACATCCCTGCAATTTTCTCCCCTTGTGGGGAATTTGCATCAGGCTGAGTGTCCTTCAGAGTAGTCATAGACCAGTGCCCTGCTTCTGAGCCAAATCATGATTAAAGGTACAGCCATCAGTGGAGCGGCTGGATAGGAGCAGGATTCGTTCCCCCTCTCGTTAACCATCATACCTTTGCCATTATTTTTTCATTATTTATGATTGGATTAACCATTAGTGCCAGTGTTTATCAAATTTGATTGACGTTACATTAAACTTCAGTGCGTTTCTGAAATGGCTGACTGTGACTTTAAGATGAGGTGTGTTTTTTGAGACTGATTAATCAGCGTTGCTTTCAGCAGCCAAACAGATGTTGCTCCCCTCCTGTTAATAGAAAAATGCCTACAATGTCCTGCACGGGACATTTGGCACCATGATGTCTATCATTATTCATTGTGAGAGGTTTTCCAATAACAAGGTCAGATAGGGGGCATTATTTTGAGCACACCATCCGCAGAGAGATGCGTACATAATGCATGGTGCCGCCACGGGGCGCGTGAGGCAGAAAGTGGCCTCTGCTCAGTGTGATCTTTCCTCGGTAGCCGAACTGAGCTGTGGCTTGGAAGAAAGGATACGAGACTAAGTGAGAGTCCTTTTGAGAGAATCTTGTCATCAAGTATTGGGATGCTGCTCTGTAAGTTTAAGCAAGTCACGTAGGCTGTGGATGTCATGTTGATATACAGAGCTTTCAAAGTTGTGAGGTCTTGTATTATATCTCAGTGTGGCCTCAGAGAAAGAGAAAAGGAGAGTGTAAAAAGAAATCCCATTGCCAAAAACTTTCTTTAAATCTCCTTCTTTCTTATTTTTTCTTTTTTGCTGAGATGCTGGCTGCTCAGAATGAGCAGTCACTGGCTGTGTCCTCTCCGCAGCTGCACTCTGGAGCAGAAGCAGCAGGCGCTGGAAAGTGTGTAGGAATAATTTACCTCAGACTTTTTCATACAGTATCGAGAGGAGCCGTATTAATGGGGGGAAAATGGAACATCGGACCAAAAAAGAGAGATGGATAGACAGAATGAAAGCATCAGCTCTTTAACTGAGTTCTCCTGTGGGAATATGTAAATACTTTCACTTAAGTGCTTGAACTAAAAAAGACGAGAGCGAGCCAGAGTGCTATTAGCAGGAAATAAGGTGAATGCAGATAAAAACTCGACACATAAGTAAAGATTTTACCTATCAACTTCTGTCATTTAATGGAATGAAAAGCCATTTACTGTCAAAAGAGGATGGACGGAATAAACTATGACTATTTCAAATCCAACCCTATAGGTGATACACTTTAAGTCACTACAGCCACACTTGAAATAATAAGTAGACTTCTGTGAGTCCTGGAGTACCACTTACCAATAAGTAACTGAAGATATTTAATATCCATATTCATGTCATGGTAGGAAATGTATTTGTGTGATTTGGATGAGTTGTGAAAGCTTTTGCAGAATTAAAAAGTAAATGACTAAACATCTGAAATGGGAAAACATTCTCAGCCGTTTCTTTCGGGAATATGAACCGAAGCTTTACATACTCAAGTAAAACTGTTCCTCGCTACCTTATTAATTAGTCGGCATGTCGGTCTCCATCTGTTTATGTGTGTCGGGTTTCCATTCCTACATCAAACAGTCTGGACCTGCTTTTTGCTTCCCTCAGTGCATGGATAACAATTGATCTGGTTCTGTAGATAACTCACTGACTCCTTTGTCCACTCCCTCGTCTCTGTGGCTGGGTTTGACCTGTTGAAGTTGTTGCCAGACCATAACTGGACCTTTGTGTGCTAACTGTTGTCCCGAGGAGAAACCCTTTCCTCCTTGTTCTAGTGAGGAAGGACTTTCGGCTCATCTGCTGTTTGCTGCCGCTGCTCAGATCAACCTTGATCCAACCTACCTATTCTGCAAGCCGTCTGGGAAAATGAGCCTGGGCCTTTTGTTACTTCAAAGATTTTTCCAGTTTATCCCAACAGGAGTAATAGTTTTCCCGACTTTTCTCCATGTCAAGGCTCTTTTCACAGAACTTCCTCCCACTTTCAGGTCACCGTGGGGCTTAAAGCTGCTGTAATGTTTGTCGTACTGATTATGGATATTTAACTTTATCAGTGCAGTGTTCACAGATCCTTGAATACAAAGAGCTGAAATGGACACGCACTTTCTGCTGGATTTCTCACACCTACGTCACTGTTTATTTTATATAAATAAACTCCAGTGGCAACACACTGAGATGTCATCCAAGACTCCACAATCTTTTTTTTTTTAAACCAAAAGAAATAATCTGGTACAGTCTGTCAATCATATTTTAGCCACACCCTCATGAATATCGTCTTGTTTTGAAGAGTTAAAACTAGTCTGAAACCATAATCTTGTTGGGGAAACTTTTTCTTGGAGGTCATAAATCAAGTAAGACGTCGGGCTGTAGTACTTCAGTATAATCAGATTTCTTTTTGTAACTGTTTGAGTTGTTCCCTGGTGGCCATGAGATAGAGCTGCAGGAGTGTACGCCCACTTTGGTTAGATTTCAGTGAACTCTGACATATTGAGGTAATAACAGTACAAGCACACACTTTATTTGTGTATCTACAGCATATCAGCATTAGAATAAACCCATGTAGAAGGCGCTGCGGTAAAGGCTGATGATTATTTCAGTCTCTGAGTTCATTCTGTCACACCTCACCACATCAACACAAACAGACGCTCTCTCATGTAAACTTCACCTGTAACACATATGATTATTGGGACACGGAGGGTCAGTGATGTAGCTGATTAGCTTTCACTCCAAGACTTTCTGTCCAGCTGCCTTTAATATTATGCATACAAAGCTAAATTGTAGCATTAGTGGAGCCCTAGAGAGCGAGGTTTGACATTGATGACTTTGTTAAGGGGAACATATGTTTGAGCAGATCGCCCTCTCTTTAAATATAGGCTGTATTGAATCCCCATGGCCTGAAGGCTGGCGGCAATGTATGTCTGCATAACATTATACCGAAAGGGAGCAAGGGAGGTTGAAAATGTGTTGATGCGTGTGTGAGAGAGAGGGAACCGTTTTCACTATTTGTTTCGGCTGAAATTGAAAACTAGTTACATTTGACTTTGTGCTTCATTTTTCCATCCTCAGGGGTTTCACACAGCGCACAATATATGTACTTGAACATCCTTTAAAAATACTCAACACAGTGAATTAATCTTCTGTAATTTGATCAATTTCTAATTTAAATGGTCACATTAAAGTTAGATATAAGTTTACTTTGAAGGACTTTTTTTTTTTTTTTTTTTTTCCTCTTATTGATTACAACAGGATTCTTTATAGCTACACAGGTTTTTCAGTAGTCTGTGATCATTTATGTGTACTCTTGCCATAAATAAACAATTTATTGAGGGACACATGAATACCAGAAACCAATATACATACAATGGTTGTTTAGCCAAAGTGATGCACACAGCTGAGGCACGTGCACACACACACACAAAGATATGAATGAAACAAACATTTAGCATTCAAACACACTAACGCACACGGAGATGCCTGCTTCCCTCCCTAACTCGTGCACATGTGCAGCCCCACGCAGTGATACTGATTATGGTCTTATAAAAGACTCTTTCCAGCTTCACTAAGTATCACTAGGCATTTTATTTTTCCTTTTGTGGAGCGTTGATTTGCGTGCAGTGGGTAAATGAAGACCATTTTGCAGTGTGAGCAGATGGTGAGCATTGAAGTGCCTGTTGACAGGTAGCCTATAGCTTGTTGTGTGAGCTGGTGCTATCACACTTGCAGCGATGCACACGCAAAAACACACACCTATGTACACAATCTGAAGCAGCTTTGAGCCCTAATTGGTACCCAGAAGGGTTTGATGGAGGGGGAGAGAAAGATCGAGAGAGACTGGTATAAAAGAGGAAATGAACATCAAAAACGCAGACCAGCTGGTCAACTATTTACCTCCAAAGCACCGAAGGAAAGCAATCTCATTTAGTGTTGAATTTTGTTGAATGAAAATGGCTAAGTGGAAATTAATGAAGGGAGAAAACGTGGATTTCTTTGTGATATTTAGCTAGTGCTGCTGAGATTTAAACAACAGAAGACTTGTTTTTTTTGTTTTTTTTCCGCAGCTCTCGTTGAATCACAGGATCTCTCGCTGTCTGTTGGCCTGTGAGACATCCTTTCAAAAAAAAATGTTTCCATCAAAATGGTAACCCAGAAATGTATTATTAATTCTGTTTTGTGACATTCTTGGTCATAATTGGTGTAGCATTCCCGCGGTGTGTTCATGTGAAAGAGATTGTCATTCAAAGTGGGGGGCAGTGTTACAGCGTGCTTCCTTGTTCATCAGCAGGGGCGCTCTTTTCTCTGCCTCATTATGGTTTCCTCTGCTTAAGCTAATTATGTGCCTCTCTTGCAAACAATATGTTGCTTTTGGAAATTAGAGAATGCACCAGTTTGTTTGTGGCAGATGATTTTTCTAGGGAATGGTCTGAGTATGGCAGTTATCACAGACACATACACATGCTGCACTGTTATGTTGAGGACACTCATATCTGCACTGCCATGAGCGTTTGTTTCGAATAATATGCACCTATCTAGTCACAGAATCCCCAAAGCCGCAGATTAACCTTTTTTGAAGTTGCTATTTCCTCCTATAATGACTCTCTTGACTGACTGTATGAGAGTGCAGTTTCACTCAGAGTTTGACACAAGCTTGTGTAAGGATAGGAAGCATTTGTCTTAATTGTCAGGTTAAAAGGTTTTCGCTATTCCTCCATGCAGGAAGTCAACATGCAGGGTTATACTTCTTTTCCACCAAAATGAAACGGGTATATGCAGATTTGAACCGGCTAATTAGAGCCATTTGATCCTGTTCAGTTCAGTTTCTCTTTGCTATTGCCCACAGAAATCAGATTTGGTTGGTTGTTGTCGTTTTAGAAACAAAAACAAAAGTTATATTTCTCATGAAATGTGGAATTCTTTTCACCCAATTTTGGAATCAGCAATTGATTAAAATTTATGTAGCTATGGATATAAATAGTTTATATACATTGTCATCATTTTGTAAACTGCCCTTATTGTTTTCATTAATGGTGATAGCAGCTAACTTGGAGTGAGAGAGAAATTGTTTGGAGGAAATTGGAAAGAATTTTAGAGGTCAGAAATAAATTACAACAGTACTTACAAGCATAACGTAGTTACAGGTGAATTGTTTTCAGTGATTGCTGCTCTCCTGTTGTTTTCCACTAACACAAGAGCAGAATATAGCCTCTAGAAGACAGTTGAGCTTTTGGGCCACAGTTCAAGAGAATTAGCATTAATATTGACCTGAAATGTACCTATAGTGGCGTTTATCCTGTTAGAATTTATCAAACTCAGTACAACCAAATTACAGTCAGGGTGGCTCATAATAAGGATTCTAGCTGCTTGTCCACAGCTTAACAGTGACTGAATTCACAAAATGGCACGATGTTACCTGCTTTAAAAAACATTATCTGGTAAGTTTAAGTTTAATCCCTTATTGTCTGTTAACATTGTTGCCAACCTTAAATTCAGCAGTGGGGGTGCGGTGCTGACGGCCTGGAGGACGAAGCTGCTCATCAGTCTTGTGCTTTTGGATTTTAGAGAGTGGTAGAAAGCAAAAATTTGTGTTTTTCAGGATAATAGATGAGATGATAAGGAATAGAATCAAAATTTATAAGCATAGATATGTTTTTTTTTTCCAAACTATTGTTTGCAATGAATCAAAGTGAACTTTTGTGCACTTCAGGAACGCTTAGACCTGATACGAGCAGAAACAAAACTACTGAGCTTCATTATTTCTGTATTTTGGATTAATTAGTGTACATCTGACATTAGGTATCTCTGAACAGTTACAGGAAGTGCACTCAACAGAAATAAAACTGTATCTCTAATACAGACTTTGTTAGATGCCATGATTTGTGGGTGTATTGCAGAGAAGGTTGTACAGGTCAAAAACGTTGAGTGAATACACTCATGGATTCATGTGATACGAGTAAAGTGTCAAAGAAGCAAATCTGAGAAGGACAAATTGTTACGGTGTGCTTGAACAGTCAGTAACAACAGCATGACTGGTAGTCAGCCGACCTCTGCTTCGATGTTTGCAGCTCAGAATGATTCGTCTGAAAAACAGAAATGTCTCCACAGATGACGCTTTACTTTCTGCTGACCGAGCTGCTCAGAGTTGGAGCATGCTGGAAAGAATTTTTACCTTGACATCTGCCTGTTCGCCCTCTGTCAGACTTTCACTTTTTGTGCGTGTGGAAGCGTAATATATGCAAGTGCATTGACAAAATGACTGCTGTAGAGCTTTGCTCAGTGTGTGTGTGTGTGTGTGTGTGTGTGTGTGTGTGTGTGTGTGTGTGTGTGTGTGTGTGTGTGTGTGTGTGTGTGTGTGTGTGTGTGTGTGTGTGTGTGTGTGTGTGTGTGTGTGTGTGTGTGTGTGTGTGTGTGTGGAGTGTAACAATCCAAGAACTGCTCTCTGTTCCAACTGGCCTGTGCTGAAGCTTCATCTGCGTAAATGGCCACTGGGGGCAGTGTTAAGTGTCCTGGAGGGTCTCCAAGGTCACCACACACACACACACACACACACACACACACACACACACACACACACAGGCACACTCAGAAATTCAGAAATGAGTGTGGGTCCTTGAGGGATTCTGGGGTTGTTACTCTACTAATGGGGCCATATGGTCACAAAACAAACACAAACTGTTTCTCTTCTGTGCTTGTAATAAGGTCACGAAGATGCTGGTCTCGTTCTGATGGAGGGACCAGCAGGAGAGATCGGACCCGGCCATAGGCTCATCTCACAGGGTCAATAACCTGCAGCCCTCAGTGGTAGTGGTAGTGACGGCGTGTTTCAGGTCATATTCAGTGTCTGTTTTGGTTCATTTATATATACCGTCATATCACTTTTACCTGCTGAACAAAGAGACTACAGCTGTGTGGAAATTCATGCTGCACTTTGCTTTCAGTGCATGCAGAAACTCATTTAAGGCTAAAAGCTGTGCTCTGTTCCTGTAACTGGGACTCCTGTGCAGTGTGCTGACTGTACAGGCAGTGTTTTCTTATTCCACAGCTCGTGATGCTTTATTTATTTCTTATTCATACTCACTCCTGGTCAGCGGTCATCTCCTCTACGTGTTTATTCTTTTCATAAGCTGCTGTTTACACGCCGTCATCTTGTTTTCCATCAGCGGTTGGTGTGATTGCTCTTTGACAAGTGTACGTTGGAGATGCTGAGGCAGTTGTGGGGTGCGGTAGCCACAGATTTCTCCACAGCAGTGTCACATTAGCCCTGCCATTAGCCAGAGTGCGACACTATCGTGTCTTACATCTTTGTGCACAGTGTGAATAGGCAGTGGCAATTACTAGGTCTTATTTCTGTGGTCTGTAAACAAACCAAAAAATCTTCTGCATCTACTTTATGTACTATGATGTTACATAATATCTCTGTTTTTGTCGGTTTAATGTACACTGATTTACATATGTTGTACATTTTGTTTGTGCCATGCTTTCTAAAATCAGATCTGTGAGGATCTCCAAGTACACAATATATTATTTGATCAGGTTTCATGAAAAATTTTGAAAGCTTTAATGTTGCCTCTTGTTTCCATATTAGGGCTGTGATGCATTGATCATGTTGCCTCATGAACAGTCCTGAGCAGACAGATTGGCTCATAAGTTTACAAGGTTGCTGGAAAAAGGAGGATCATAATGAGTCCTTTTAAAATCTTTTAGTCACTAAAATTATTTATTTGTAAATACTATGTAGAACAGAGTTTTATTGGCCATTTGCACACAGGTACATTTGCCAAAAGGCCAAGGGATAGAAAAGCACACATTATAAAACATTAAATAACAAAAATAGATAATGAGGGATGATATTTAGCTTTGAAGGGATTACGCATTTTGCACATTATGAAGTGCAACGCTTTTCCTCTACTGATTAAACTGATGCATATACTTTTTCCACCAGTATGGCGTTACAGACGCTGTACTGTACAGTGCATGCATGCAGCTGCAGTTTGAAACATGAAGATCTGAGACGACTGCTCAGATCGGCCACACAGTCGTATTTTTGTTGTTGGTTTTCCAAAGTCTGCAGAATTAACTGATTTTCAATGAAAACAACAAAATCTGCATTACAAACTGGCAATGTGGAGGTATGCCAGACAGAGAAGTCCAGAGCCATTAGCTGCAATTTGGGAAATGAAAGCGCCGGCGTTTTTGGAACTACATCCACACAAAGGACGATAAGTCATTTATCCTCAACTGCTTTTATTTATTTAATTTCTGTTTTGGCAGTTATTTAGAATGCAAGTATCTTGCGAGTTTGCAACTTTTTGGAGGTGAAATATTATTTTTAAGAGCACCTTTGTGTCAGCTCAGAAGCAGTTATCTGTAAAGGCACATGAGGGAGTCTTGAGATGCCTCTGGTTTGATGTGTAGAGCTTACACAGTTGGTAGCGTTGGAGTCAGCCTCATCTTGGGCCTGAAGCATAAAAAGATTTGTGACTAAAACAATGTGTTGCACAAAGCCAGAAATTTGCATACACATCCTTTTTGTCAGCGTTATAAAGGCTTGCATGAGCACAATTCCCCATTATAAATCTCCCTCACTGGGAAACTGGGCGCATGTTCACAAACCACATTTGGGCTTCAAGAAATATAAGACATAGCTGAGTAAAGAAGAGAAACAAGAATGGTAACTTCACAGATTAACTGAACTCACCAGTAAACATTAGGACACTTAATCTGAATGTGAAGTCCTGTTTTACTCTGAATTTCAACACGGCTTCATAAGGCTACAGATGGGTGGATGAAATAGTGATTAGTAAGTATTAAAACAGTATTGAAACTGTTTTCAGAGCACAAATATTAATATTTAACAATTCTAAATGAAGCCAAAAAACCCCACCGTTACATCGGTGTGTGGATTGTCATTCTGCTGGTGTAAACAGTAAATCTTACGATGATAATCAGTAATCAGTGCAGCTGAAGTTATTTTGCATTTTCACTTCACTGTATCTGACTTGTCGCTCTAAAAAAAAAAAAAAAAAAAAAAAAAAACATACTTGTGCTCAAAAGAAATTGTTTATCAGCACATTCACACTTCTGTGTTTGTAAATCCTGATTTATGGACAGAAGGTTGTGTACGCAATTTTTATTTTACTTTATTTTTTGTGTGTTTGCACCATTTTGGCGCTTGTGTTCTGGTCTCGGGTCAGCTGCTTTTTTTTTTTTTTCCTTTTTAGTTTCCAAGTTTCATTTCAAGGCTACCTTTGGAGACCAAAACTCAATTTCATATATTTTTTTTTCTGTTGTATAGAAGAATAATCCATTCATTTGAAAAAAGAAAGAAAAATCTTTTTTAAAAAAAAAAAAAGAAGTCCTGCTGTTTTCTTGAATTCATTTTTTTCCCCATGTGAATGCATTGGGCCTCGACAGTGCTGTAAAGTCTGAAATTAATTTCTGCTATGCCACTGAGAAATAATCCCAAGACAACCTTGACATTGTAATAGCTGTCTGTGGCCTTATTTAAAGCACTTTTAACATTGTGATTTCTGGCTAATATGATGATCCATATCGCTGATTTACACTGTTTCTACATATGTACATTTTTCCACTAGTTGGCACACTCTGATACAGGAGAAGCAATAATTTGCCTTCATGATGGCACAGACAGATCCCTCGGTTTTGTGCCGGTACAGTAAATCACCTGTATGCTTCCAACAAGAAGAAAAGGCAGCACTGCAGTCTGCTGGGAGTGTAGATCTCCTGTAAGATGAGCATCTAAAGTACATCACAAAATATAAGTGACCAGAATAACCATCTGAATGAATAATTCACAAGAAGGCATCAGACTCCATTAGTCTTTGTAGGAGAAGATGTGAAAGATTAAAATGGGAATGTGATGCTGGTGAAAATGTTCTTCCTTTCCCCAAGGACTAGAAACAGGGTGTCTCTATCATACATACTGCGGTTCTAACACTTTTGGGCTAGTTCACAAACTTTGCAAAAGGTATGCCCAGAGTCAAGTAAATTCAATTCTTGCCGAACTGCACAGCGCACATTTAACACTAAATACATTCGTAACAATCAATACACTTGAGAAAAGATGATGCTGACGAGTCTCGGTGTACCAAACCTTTCTGCTTTTTAGCGAACATGCAGTGCCTATTATAGACTACAGAGCATTTCTTTTGTGTCATCAGCTTCATTAATCACTAATATCTCTGAATTTCTGCTAGTTTTCTGGAGGTTAAGTGAGGCCTGAGCCGACGTCTGGATATACATGTGACACACCTGACCACTTGGTGGGGTTGTTAGTCCAGCTATCCTGTGGCAGGTGAAAGGGCAATGTGGGACTTTTGCATGGTAGCTGTCCAGTTTGTGAATATAAAAATGGTCACAGTTAAGTAAAGGTAAGCTGTTATTTAAATGCAAATGTAACCATACACTCTCAATCCTGAAGCCCTGGGTGGAGTCTCTCAGCCAACTACACGCCTCTCCCTGTTCAGTTGTTTTTCTTCCAGTGAAATCCCCAGACATGAAAGCCAAATGACATCAGTTTATGTATATTAGGCTTTTGCATCAAAGAAACAACTGTGACATCCTCTCAGGAATAATTATTTAACAGGGCTTGATACCATCTGTTTCTCAAAAACAAGGTGAAAACGTCCAAAAAGGACACATGAATACATTTAATATCACAGTCATGGAGATTAGTGGTGATTAATGTTCTATGACAGTAGATAATCGTGTCAATATTTCTCTATTCAAATTCAGATTTTGTACTGTTTCAGTGCAGGAAAAACAAAGTGACTAATCATAATAATGTCATAGGCAGGCTTTAATAGATGCATTAGGATTGATATACCCCTGGGGTGAATGGGTTATTGCTCATAAAGCAGAATCATCTGCACTGGCAATTAAATCTGATACCATTACAGATTCATTAAAGAGACTTTTAGATAATACAGACATAGAGAAAATGGTCAAATACGTGGTAATTGCAACAAATTTAAGAGTTTGAACAAGAATACGTTACAGACATTATCAAAGGGTTGTGTGTGACTGGAGCAGGACACGGCCGTGCAACGTTTAGACATTTGAAGTATATTCACTTTAAGGTGAGCGTGGAGACCGACCCCGTCCTGACCGCTTTACACAGCGCCCAAGCGGGTGAATTCAGGCCTGTGTACAGACTGCTGTGCATTTACAGGACGGGGCTGACCGAGGACAACAAAAGGCGTGCAGTACTGCGGCCTCACCTGTTTGCACGGTGCCCATATTGTCTCACTTCAACGTGTTCATCATGCAGACTTAATTTCACAAAGGTTTTACCGGACTGTTTGGAGCCAGGTGAGAGTGTACAGACCCATATTTGTCTTCTCTAATGCATTACTAACAGAAGAACAGTCGACTCGCAGCACCCAACAGACACTCAGCCCATAAGAGGATGGAGGATGCTGGTTGTTAGCTGTATCAGTGTGTGTGAGGGGACAGACGAAGGAGATGATGTGTAGACAGAAAGGATCAGTGGTGCTAGTAGATATTAATCATATTTACCATTGGGAAGAAAAATACTGAAAGGTAGTACTGCTAGTGTGTGTGTTCGCTTGTGTGTGTGTGTGCGTGCGTGTGTGTGTGTGCGTGCGTGTGTGTGTGTGTGTGCGCTCTCCAGCTGCTGTTTCACGGCAGATTAAAGCCTCCTGTGGTCAATTTGCTCTCCCTAATGTCAGGTCCCCTCCAAAGACTGGAATCACCCGTAACCTAGCAACCGTGGCCGCAGCTAAAACTCCACCTGCTTAGGTGTGTGTGTGTGTGTGTGTGTGTGTGATGATATGTCATCATGTTTCTATCCAGTTGTGCATCTTGTATTTTTCATGTTTTTGACTGATGTGTTTGAGAAAAAATGGTAAAATATTTTTTTTTTGCTTCCTCCTCATACACTTGAACTCCCTTCCTGTGTGCTCCTTCCTTCTTGCCTTCTCGTGACCCCACACGTTTTCTACCCTCATTCCTTCAATGTCCATACCCAGCATGGTTCTCGGGGGAAGCCAACCTGAGCTGCTGAGAAACTCGGCTTGGTGCTTTGCGGTTGTGTAGCAGCAAATGCTCTCTGCCCCCCACGGTTTGGATCTCTGCTTTTTGGGATTGAGTACCAACCTTGGCCTGACTTATAGATTGGAATGCTGTTTAGCTGGAGGCAAAGTGGTGATACATATTCCCCAGCTAGCACAAGGAATCAGGAATTAGAGACGGCAGGAGAGTGAGAGATTGAGCATTAAAACCGCAAACTCGCTGGTAACTCACTTCAACATAAAACAGATGGGATGTCTTATTTCAAGTAGGATTTGCTCAAATTCTGTAGATTCTTCTGGAAATCTTTCATCAGTAGGAAACACAGAAGAGAAAAGAAACATCAATACATATAAAACAACAAAAACGGGCCACAGTCCCCTCATTTGTGTAGCATATTTCTGTTTCACAATCAAAACACACTACGTTTTTTGCAAAATAAATAGGTTTCTGTGGGAGATGCAATTAGAATGTTTATTCATTGATTATTTTGCAGTAAATCAATGATTTCCTAAAACCCAGGTGATGTCTTTAAATGGCTAGATGTGACCAGGTGACTGTCCAATAGCCAAAGATACTCTCTTGTTACAGTTTTGTTTGAGGCCAAATTAAAATGGGCACCAACAGACAGCTCCCCTGTCTCTCTTTTCAGAAGCACACCATGCCAAATTTGTGGCTCGTTATTCTATCAACTAATTGACTATTAATCTCAGTCCTATTTGGAACTAGTACAGTAATGGAAAAACCATAGCCCATCCTTGTGGAGGTGAGAGGGTAAAGGTCAAAGCGACAAACCAAAAAGACAGACACACATAAACAACCTGAGATCAGCAATTGTGTACGTGACAGTATGAGTGAGAGAGCGATGGCCAGCTGCAGGCACGGAGACATGAGCCAGCAGCGGCGGCAGCAGCAATAGATTACATTAGCAAGGCATGAGGCATCGAGAAGGTCAGTGAATCAGATACTGGTTCAATATAGCAGCACAACTCAAGAGGGCAAGAGCTGAGCTGGTCTGCTATCCAGGCGGATTGCTGAGGAAGCCTTGTCTTTGCGAATGTGTTTAAGGAATTTGACCACGCTGGGAGCCGACAGAAGAGCTGACTCCTGAAAATGGCAGCACGTCCATTTCATTACGTGAGGGAGGAGGAACTTTGTTGCTGAGTTAGATACGTGCAGTATTGACAATGCAGAGGAGGAGCTGTATTTTTTAAAAGTCTGCTGTTTCCCCAGTGAGGTTTTAACATAAAACAAATTACACCTGCACGCATGCCTGTTTCTAGACTATAACTACAGTACGTACAGTGATGCTTGCCGTATCTTGCTGATCTTGTAAAATGCACATAGCCTTCATGAAAAACATGAACATGAAAAAAAAAAGTTACCTGCAGTAAATCCTGCTTATTTTTTTTCCACTGCCCTGCAATTTGTAAAAAAAATCATTTAGATGTGCGTCTACCCAAGAGTCATGCTGTGAACAAATCTAAATTTTGAGTGGCTGTTAAGTCCCTCATAGATTATATTGACTTAGGTATGGTCTCTCTAACTTTTAATGGCTGGCACTTACAGTAGATGAGTAGTTCAGCACTCTTAGCCCATTACACTGTTAGTGGACACAGTGCAATCAGGAGGGTCAAAGATTTTAGTGTGCTCCATCAGTGAAGTGCACTTCTCAGTTGGATTCTAATTGACCTGCTGTAAAAGGAGTGGACGAGCTAGACCTCTCCCAGTGAAAAGTAATAACTACTAATTGTCAAATCTGCCACTGGGGGAAACTATATTACATCTGTAGTCATTTTTTGTCTCAGATTTCCACATCATAAACAAATATGGACACAAGGCGAGATGAATAAATATTGAACTTCAAAGACACAAAGAAAAAAAAAAACAAACTACATAAAGTGAAATTTTGAAACATGAATCCAAAATAGGGAGGTATAAACATCTGGAGCCAAAAGTTCTAATGTGAGGTGGACAAAATTTATAAAGCACACAGTGATGTCTCCCACATATGTCACAACTGAGACACAAAATGTAGGGATGTTGTGAAAACACATTTTGAAAGGAACTCAGCGTGTAAATGACAAACTTTTTTTTTTTTTTTTTAAAACCAAATCTTCTGACCAAACAGATAAGAATTCAAATACTGCCTTTTTTGACCAGGTGAGAAATACCTTCCAAGTTCATTGCTTTATATATTTTATTTGTATTTTTTATTTATATTTTATTTGTTTAAAGCTACGAACCACATTCACTGTTTGTGTGAATTGTGTTGATGGTCTGATTACAATTTATCTGTAGTCATTAATTCAGATAGCATAATTCAGTTAAGGAATAAAATATGTTTGTGTAACAATGATAAAATTCTGCCCTGAAACGGGACGTCATTTTTTTCTTCAGCTCCAGCAGGCGGGGAAATCTCTGTAGTAGTGTAGTAATTGTAGTGACTGTGAGAGAATGCACACGGCATTGTGGGTCCTATCTAGTGTAAAGTGTCGCCAAGGTGCATTTTTGGTCTGTCACCATCTTTACGTGCCGGTAAACGACTTTGTGATTGACAAGCAAAAACCTGGTGTTGAGTCGATGATGCTGTATTTCACTGTCATGATTGTCTCTTGGACATAAATGGGACTCAGCAGAGAAGTGTTCTTTCTTACTACCTGCTAAATCTGCCAGTGTTCCTCATTCATCAACTAAATTGTCCAACCACAGTTTCATAATGAACTGAAGATTTATTCACACTTCTCGTAATATAACAATCCATGTCTCACATCGTGATTTGCAACATTGCTTCTTGGTAGAGCTGTTTTTATGGCTTCCTTTCCCCCTTGATGTGCATTGAGTGTGCTTTAACTGGAGTCACTGACCAGTCACAAAGCAGTGGCAAGAAGTAGTAAGTGAGCCCTCTGGAGTAAACTTTATTTATATATATATATGTTCTGCAAGATAGTACTTAAGCTAACGTTCGATAAAACTGTCTGTAAATGGAGCTATTTAAACCTGCAGTGGCACGTTAGTCAGATGACTCCAAAGGCCCAAACAGAACCCCAAAGTAACAGCAAGACTTTGACCTGACTAACATCTTTGTTCATGAGTGAAAACATTGTCCATAACAAGACACCAGGAAAGAAAGAGAGAAAAAAAAAAAAAACTCCTTCAGCACGACAGAGAAAGTGCTTTGTGGACTGATGAAAGTGAAGTTGTTGGGAAGGAACATGTAGCTCTACATGTGGCGTAAATCGAGCACCACATACCTCAATGGAACCATCATGAAGTACGGAGTTGGATGATTTGCTCTCTCCGGGCCTGAACAGCTTGACATCATTGAGAGAAAATGAATTTCCAAGTTTATCAAAGAAGCCTTCGGGATATTGTCAGGATGACTGTCCAGCCAGCTGAAGTTCA
The DNA here is from genome assembly GCF_900963305.1 of Echeneis naucrates. Classification (NCBI taxonomy): domain Eukaryota; kingdom Metazoa; phylum Chordata; class Actinopteri; order Carangiformes; family Echeneidae; genus Echeneis; species Echeneis naucrates. Next base: position 4,982,961 of record NC_042514.1, read on the forward strand.
GTAGAGGCCGAGCGATGCAGCAGGACAATGAACCTAAACATCAAAGCCAAAAAAGAGAATCTGCCTTTTGGATTGGCTCAGTCAGAGTGGAGACCTCAGACCGATTGAGATGCTAAGAAATCATCTGAAAAAAGCTGCTCCCAGGCGGCAGAAGAATTCGACTGAGCTGAAGAGCAGATCAGTTTATCATCAATTCACGGGGACAGCCAAGGTATTCTGAAGTCAAGCTACCAGAAATACATCTCACTCTGCCAAAACAAAGCATTACGCTGGCAAATCTGAATTTATATTAGCCAGCACTGATTAAGGAACATCTTTGTTCTGTGCTTCAATCACGTTCTACATTTTACACCTTTCCGCAGTTGCATTGCACTGACACTTTGCTTTCTGATTGTTTACTCTTGAATTTCCATTTTCAAAAATGTCCATCAGTTGTAAGATCTGATAAGCTTGCAAATCGATTCAGTTTTATATGATGACATTGTTTACGAGGAGAGGGCTCCACCACAGTTCACTGGCTCAGCGTTAATAAGCCTCTGCAGATAAAATGTCAAATCTGGACCGTCAGCTCTGTTGGGATGTTGATGCTCATCAGACTGTTCAGTGGGCACTCATGCCTGGCTGATTGGAGTACTGTGACCACTTAAATTGGTTTTGTATTTAGTCACATCTTTTTTTTTTTTTTTTATTTTGAACTTTAAGCAGAGCAATGGGCGTAAACTGTGAGAGGGAAATCCAGCCTGCCCAAATTTTCTGCCTGTTGAGAACAGAGTCAAGGATGACCACAGAACTTTTTCCTCAGAAGTCTGCAGTCTGTGCTGCTGGACCGTTTCACTTTCAAAAGAGCACCAAAGTTTACAAAGAGGAATTATTCCCTCTTTACAACTTTTACAACTCTGGATGTTTTCTCATTTCTCCCCTTATGATGACATTTTACTCATCAATTTCATTTTTAGCTTTGAAATGTAAAACAAACAAAATGGTGGTTCTCAAAAACGAAGCAGATCAAGTTGTGCACAGACGAGACTTTAGGAGATCAGGCTGCAACACACACGAGGAAAATGTTGCTTTAAATTCAGGTTCAAATATTTTTATCAGGAGGCACAGAGAAAGCTAGTACAGAAAACGGCAATAGTGCATCACATGGCTTCCAAGAAGTTTTTAAAAAATATAAAACAAAATGACAATAATAACGGTAAGTAAGACTGCAGAACTTGATGGAAAGAGATGAGAAAACGAACGACGAAGAGATGAAACCGGAGCATGCTGCTGCTGCAAGGTTACAAAATAATAATGCATTTCATTCTACATAACATCTGTCCCCCTTTTTTTTTTTTTTTCACTGTTCAAAGCACGTGTTCTAAAGTGCATGATGCATTCATGGCATGACCACATGCACTTTTTTTGCACCAGTTACTCTTCATTGATCATGTGAGTAACTTGCCGTATCCTGTTCCCATGAAGGGCCTGGTGCATCGCTCCTGTGATGATGTAGTGTTTGACACAGAATTAGATTCTATTTGTGGCAAGCTGATTACATTTTATGACAGGTTTGTGCACAGAGTGACTCATGGAAGTCAATCTTTGGTTCATTATAGTTTTTGCGCGCTATGCATGCTAACCCTAACCCACAAAAACCAGTGTGAAAAATGTGCTTTTGGACATTTGCCCGATAAATTGAAGGTTAGTGTGCTTCATTTCATGCCGATGTGACATTAAAGTGTTGTCCTGTTATCCTGAACATGAAGTACACGCTACCATTGTTTTTCAGAGACAGCTGGCAATGCTGCGTTGCCAAGTAAGTTCCATATGACATTTATATCGGTTAAACACTAACAGCTGGAGTGTTTACGCTTGTGTTTCGCTTTGGGCCACTTTTTGGTGTAAAATGTGACCCATCAGCTTTCCCACAGAACTTAACTTTCACTTCAGTCTCTTTCTCAGGCTCTTAGTTCGCTGTAGTATCTACATGGATGTCTTGCATTTACGTTTGTCGGTCTATCCAGAGCAATGGTACCGTGGGACTTGTAAGGTATCTTGTCATGAATGGTGTTATCACCATTTTCAGGCAGACATGAGCAGTTTGTGTCACTGTAACTCACATGGTGTGCGATTTGAGTTTTATCTTTCAGCATTTTTTTTCTTTCTTTTTTTTTTTTGTTGCCTAGCATGACGTTATCGGCTGAATTATCTTTGTGTAAATGGCTGATACTTTGAGGATACTTTTCCATAATTTCCAGTATTTTTCTTGAACAGAACATTGAAGGCAGTTGGCTGAGAAAGAGTTCCTGAGTATTTCATGTTGCTTAAGGACATAATGACAGGACACCTCAGCTCCAGTACAGTAGGGACCAAATTTATGATCTGTGAGAGTTACTTGGATCAAACTGTCATATTTCCCCTATTCTGTGTCCATCCTGGACGGTTCAGTGTCCTTTAAATAGAAACAATGGCAGTAACCTACCTGCTCTCCAAGGGAAATGGAGAGTGGACAGGCAGTTCACCTTTAAAAGAAATATGCACATGGTAGTGCTTGGCTTGTTTCCCCTCAAAGGAAATACTGCAGGGAGCTGAATTTTTGTCCACTTTATTTTCTCTGAGTCACAGTGATTCACTGTGATAAATTTGGTGCTTTGCCTTTTCTTCGTTATGTCCTTCGATGTGATTGGCTCAGGTTTAACATTACCTTTTACTTTATATACTATTTGATCTAACTTCACACATCATTTAAAATGCCCCCCCCCCCTTTTTTTTTCTTTTAGCTGAATTTCCTTGGTTTTGTGGCTGAGTTAGTCTTTGCAAATGTCTGAAAAAGGTACTACAGTTTGACTTGTAGTCACTGGTGGACATATAGGTCCCTGTGTTTCTGTACCACCTGGATGAAAATAGGTAGATAGATCGTTTCTTTATTGATCCCAGAGGGAAATTCAAAATAATCTTTCTGTCAAGCCATGTTCTCTAAACAGCTCAGTGCTCTGTGGAGAAAGGGCTGCATAACTGAAGAGGATTCTGTGGTTCTAATGACAGGAAAATGATGAATATGAGGTGAGGATTGACAAAATGAAAGCTCAAGGCTATAGAAGAGAGTGGATGCTCAGCAAAGCAGTAACTGAGGACCTCATGGAGCGAAGGCCTCAGAAGTGAGAACAGCTTTGATGCTGCTAACCAAAATATCACAAAATATATATAATGAATGGGCTGACTAGCATGATTTAAATCTAACATGATTTGTGAGGAGTTGATAGTGGCCCCTGAAACACTTCTCACTTTTATCACAAAAAACAAATATTTTTAAGTGTTCAGGTCCAGACGGAGTTGCGCTGAGGTTTTCAACCGCAAACAAATTATTAAAGACATATGCTTTGCAAAACTGAAACCTTTTTTTTTCTTTCCCCAAGACACCACACAATAACACCACAGGGGAAAAAAATCGGGACAATAGCAATCATTTCCCAAGTAATGATAACACTCAAGAAAGCTTTCACAAATGATTTCAAACACACCAACACATAATTTTCCCCCGATGAGCTATCAGTAAGGATGTTGACAAAATAATGTACTGCCCACACAGTTCTGCCTTTGAAGTGATTTGTAAGCAGAGCCAACATTGCATGCATGGCAATAAGAATGGCTTGACAGGAAAAAAAAAAAAAAAAAGGTCTTCAGGAAAATATAAAATCTATGTTGAATCTGTGGGCACTTTATGTTCATTTGAATTATCTGCAGTGAGTTTTTGTCCTTTGTATGTAGTGCATGTATACACATTACACACACGCATTGTCAACATTTTATTTTGTTGAAGGTCGTAGGTGGTTTCGCTTCCTTTCCTCCAGCAGTTTTTGTCAGCTGCTGCCATTTCTGGTCAAGTCTATCCATATCACAAGCTGCTGCTGTTCGGTAGCTGTTTGTTTTGACGCGCTGCACATATTGAAGTTCCTGTCAGTTCACACTTGAACTCTGAATACTCACGTCAAGTGAACCATAAGACAAAATAAAAGGAGGTGAACGTTTTTCTAACCTTATGAGACAAAAAATTCAATAGGAACTCAAGCTGCGCTTACTAAGAAGCTGTGCTGATGTGTGTTAGATGCAGAACGGTCAACATCGACTCTGGTTGACTGATAAAAATGACGGGCAGAGCTACAGAAATAACAGCGTTCTATGAGACGACATTATTATTTTTTTTTTAATTAAAACTTTTTCACTAGCACCCACCTCTAAACGTGCTTCAATTCAAGGTGCAGTTCTGCGTGTGGAAGCTCTTAGATTTCCGATCAAATAAAGGTGTAGAACTTGTCACGGCTAAGAGAGAGATTGGACGTAACGTACGCGGTGAAGTTTTCTATCAAAGTGAAATTCTAATTTAGAAATCCGGTTTCTCAAAAACAAAGCACCATGAATTATTTGGGACAGCCTCTCAAAACCAGACAGCGATGCTGGGAAAGCTGTGGCCTCCCCAGCAAAGACTGGAAGCAGGTGGAAGCAGCTCTGTGTCTGTCCAAGAGAGAGCTTACTTTGTACTCAACACAGATTACAACAACAAGATATAATGTGTTAATCAGTGAGCTTTAGAGGTATTGGCAGGCAGATATTGATAAATACAGTATATGGATTACTTAACATGGAATACATGTAATCTCTGTTAGCTCTGATGCAAAACTGTTGAGCTGATGGCAGCGACCAATCAGAGCGACACTGAAAGACCAAACAAGCGACTATTTGGAACTGTGATGAAAGCCAGATTTTCTCCAATGAAGAAAAAGGCCTTAACAGTATTCAAGGCAAGCGTCTGTGTGATTGTTAAGTTTGTGTGCTCGTGTGTGTGTGCGCCTGCTGATAGGAGCATGTGGCAGACGTTGTCATTGTTTGTGTGTGAATGTGTATTTGGCGTGCCGGACCATGGCTGGAAAGCAGAGCGAGGATCCTAGAAGCTGTTGGAAGGACATGATTGGCTTCAGAACACGGCTGCCCCTTTGTGACAGATGGTTGGGTGCTGGGCTTGCAGAGCTGAAATCACCCACTCTCACATATGTGGGCTCACATAAGCCTGAACACACAGACACACACACACACACACACATTCGAGAAGACATGCAAAATGTCAGCACATGCACCGGCTTACATTTCTACATGTGAGAGGGGACAAAATGTACAGAGCGGTTGTGATCTTTACCAATACAAATATCTAATGACAGGACAAGCCATATTCTATATTTCTAAAAGCCTTTAAACACACGGCACAGAACGATGACTCGGATATCTGCGGACAGTTGTATAGACACGTACAGCCCGGCGATAGGACTTAAGCAGGATTTTGTAAAATGGCATGAAAACAATATGTGTTGTAACCATCGGCTGTGTTTTGGTTTTACTCGGGGTTTGCGGCGCTGGGTCGTCTCTCTGAACAAACAGGAGGGGATCTGGTGCCTGCTGTTTCTGCTAGCCAATACTGCTCTCACTGTCACCGCCACCATCATCACAGCCATCGGCGTCGTAGCAACAAATAACACCACTGCGCTTGCCATAGAAGTGCGCAGCGCTGCCGATGCCAAACCAAAACATCCAGGCATGGTGAGTTAGTGAGAGGGGGACGGAGCAGAGAAGCAGTGAATGTGTGTTTCTGTAAAGTCGAGGGCAGGGGACCTCAGCACACATTATTCCCACCGAACCCCTTCACCTTTGATACAACATAAAACTAGAAGCTAATAAGTTAAAAAAAAAAAAAAAAAAAAACGTTGGTTGATAGCTTTAACTAATTGCAACCATTAAAAAGCTAACTGTGGTGAAGTTATTAGAAGAAGGATGGGGAACAGAAATGAATGTGCACTTTAGTACTGCTACAGTACTTTGTGCTCTACTACAAGGCTGATACGCTCATGATTGCTCAGCGAAGACTTGGTTAGTTTTAGGCAAAGGAATCACTCAGTTGGCACAGCTTGGGATTGAAAAATAAGATATGTGGTTAAAATTGGGCGACAAAAAGTCAATGTTGTCCATTAGAAGGCAAATAACAGCAGTCTTCTGTCGTCTGCCGCTCCAGTCCAGATCCCAGGACTCATCACATCCGAGAAATAAGGACAGTTAGTAAACCTTTTACAGTCATGCACATTAATTCACTGGTTGAGAACATTGAGTACAGCACACCATGAGCTTAGTTTTAGGTAAATCAACAACCTGATTATGAAAGCTGAGTGGGCCACCCTATTTAATGATGAGGAGAAATATTTGGAAAAATAAAAGCTGATAGTGAAGCCAATGGGTTTTTTTTCTTGAGTAGATTTTTGCCACCTTTATAGGAACAGAAGGAGCAGTAACACTAATAAAACTAGTATTAATGATATGAATTGTTTATTAAGTAGTTTGAAGCGGCGCTTGAGTCAAAGGCGGGAGAAGAGAAGTGCTTTGAGTCAATGTGGACCCTAATTTTTATTCTCCCTGCTATAGAAAAGGAAACTATACATAAATCAGAATACCAATTTTTCCCTTCTTATTATGCTCTTGCTCTTTATGCGCTCCTGTCTGCTTTACAGTTAGTAAGCCTGTTCTTAAGTGTAATTTCAGCCTGTTTGACAATCACTGACAGTATAGCTCCTCTTGCCTCAGAAAAGTGGTCAGTGTGTCTGATGCCATTGCCACCAATATCACAGCCATCGTTATTATGTTAAGAATAATGCTGCATTTGCCAGAACTATCCAAAAAAAAAAAAAAAACTCCCCGCAAGCACCTCATTGTATTTGCATACTGCCAGCAGCTGAAATCATCACATTACTGTTGTCATTTTTTTTGCCCCAGCATACATCTGAAGTATGAAAGGGGCCTGTCTGAGTCACTTCTGAGGCTTTTGAAAGAAAGGACGCCAACTGCAGGGTCTTCACACACACATGAGCCTTTTCCAAAAAGCACAGTCGAAAATGAGAGCCAAACTACTGCAGCTACGGTGTGCAGAGAGCTAGTGGCGTCTAGTTACTGGGAAAAACAGAAAGAGCGTTAGTGGGAATGAGTTGAGCATGTCATTACTGCTTGCAGTATCTGTCCTGGCAGTTTGCTTTATTGGGAAACCATGCTGTGACTGGAGAATGCCCTTGTGATGACAAGAATCCACCCAGATGAAGTGCCCTTGAGAAAGACATTGAATCCCCACCAGCGTAAGGCAGCAGGAGTGCTGTTCTGCCACCGTGACTATGTTCCCTGACTTGGCTTTGGAGTCAGGCGAATGAAAAGTGAATTTCTCTAGCAGAAGTTATCATGTGAATAAAACACAAGCAGTAGAAAACTGAAATGTAAATAAATGCTGAATGTGAAACACTCTGTGCATGCTAAATTAACAAAGAGTGCAGCACATGTAAGATGCTTTTATGAGTTTGGATGGTAAAGCAAAAAATTCGTATAAAGTTGAATTTTTCAGAAACAATAATAAAGGCCTGTAAATCAGCCCACTATGGCTGAGCCTTCACCATAACAGGGGCCACGTTCTGTGAGAGGCTGGTCCATCAAACCAAAGTGAGTCAGACTTGGATGTTCCCATGAGACCACGTACATTATTTACACACCATCTGCTGGTTCAGTCATCAGCGGATGAAGTCCTGTCCTGTTTGTCTCTGCTGCATAATGCACAAAACAGTTTAGTTAATTTGACGTTAACGTTTTGCGAATACAAATTGGCCGAGTAAATAAAACACTCAGATTTCAGTGTGTTACAGCGCTGTTAAAATCTTAATTATTTGTGTTTCCTTCCTTTAAAGTATCCCGACTGCCAATAGGCTCATATTCTGCAACATCAGTGATATAATACTTATATCCTTTTTGTCCTTGTCCCATTTTATCTATCTTTCTATCTATCTATCTATCTATCTATCCATATATATATGTATATATATATATATATATATACATATATATATGGAGATATGGAGATGAAAAAATTATGGATCACTCCAACTTTTACAGCCTGCTCTATCGTACATATTGCCATTGCCCTCCATTATAGCCCATAATGTGTGGATGAGCTGACGGGTGGATATTTCAATGATAATGACGCTCTAGAAAGTAGCTCTTCCTTTCAGCTCCCCATCAAGCACTCATCTTTAGAGGCCACTGTCACTGTAAACAATATGGAACACTGACTCATTAAACTTGGCTAAATGCAGTGAGTCATTAACTAGAAGTGTTGCAGAGCTTTTGATTTCATGTCCGTAGTGAAGGCATGAAGTCATCCCAATAATAAACACAGAATTCCTCCAAATGTTAACACATGTTATGAGACTTCAAAGGCCACGTAACGATTGGTTCATTTTTAAAAACCATGTAGGAACTATTCATACAGTATAACCTTAGTTCAGGCCGGATAATACAAACGAGTCATGTCAGCCAACTGAAATAGCTGTAACTAACTCCAGAGAGCATTCCCTCGTCTTCTTTAAACATAACAACATATCGGTATAATTTGGCATCAAAGGGCATCATCAAACGCTATTTGATGGCTCTTGAACTTTCCCTCACCCTTTTATGGAACTTAACAGCAGTTACACCACAGCATGGGAGCTTTTTCGCTCTTTCTTGGCTTATAGCAGGGCAAGCCCCGCGCTGCAGCTCCGACACAGTGGAGGTTGAGTTGAGAGTTGAGAGCGTGGCAGAGATCAGTGTAGATGAAAACGTACGGGTACGAGTGTCTTTTCAGGCATTTGAGTGCCATTTGAGTTTTTGCTTCACGCGTGCGAGATGTGCATTGTTGTGATGCTGCTGTGTACGTCATACAATGGCGACAGATTGGGTGCACAAAAAAAACAAAACAAAAAACAAAAAAACAAAACCGCTGCCCCCAAGCAAGAACAGTGCGACTCCCATGGTGCTGGAAGTATTGCATTGAAATTAAGAGACTTCACAAGGGAACAGATTGCAAACAGGGCCCTCAGGGACTGAAACTTCCTGAATGAGATCCAGCGCTTTATTAGGCTCTTGTGAGTGTCACACTCCAAGGAAGTACCAGCACTGTTCACACAACTTGTGTGAAAAAACAAAAAACAAAACAAAAGGGTTTGGCACGGAGAGAGTTGTTAAACTGAGGGATGCAAACTTGCCAGAGCATTTACTCAGCATCTGAATGCAGCGTCAAAGTGGCCAGTGGAAAAAAAGATTTTCCTATTCGGAATTAGGAAATCCTGAGTTGTGAGCTCAAATTGATTGCAGGGAGGATTTGTGTTTGATTCGGTACCATTGTTAGAGGTGATTCACTTTCATTTAGTTGACTCAGTTGCTGATTTTTACCGGAGGAACAACTCCACAAAGTGGAGGTGAAGAGCTGAAAGAACAACGTGTGCTCGAAGAACGGGGTTATTTTTAACAGTAGCTTCAAGCGTTAAACGAAGAAAACCATGATTGCAAAAGAGTTCCTTGTCATCAAAACTATACTCCGCTGTGACAGCAGACAAACAAGAAAAGAAAAGCCAAAGAAACCCGATTGACGACGACGACACAGAGCAGGCTATATTTAGTAATTAAACTCTAAATCCAACAGGAGCATATTCAACAGTGTTAAAAAATGTACTTTTATAATGGAAAAAACAAAGCCGGGGCACCATTACACACAGCACATTTCAGTGCTGTTTTTATATAAAGTTGCTCACAAGGGACTTGTGTGTCAGTATCTGTGGAGCTTATCACCTCTCCTAAGCAATTTCCTGCTGAAACACTTGAAATATTTTCAGCATTAGAGCTCAGCTGACTCAGCTTTGTGTGTTACACTCATTTCTGCAACCCCTTTTATAAAAACTAGCGCCGGCACATTTCCTCTCTTTCACAGTAGATTCGTTTAAAATGAGCAGGAAATAAAGACGACATTCTCAGTAGCTCTTTTGGACGTTTTATGGCTTTAAGTCTGAGGGGTTGACCTAGCCAGAGATCAGACAGCACGCCGAGATTCTTTACTTGAGAAATAATATGGTTTGTTTGAACTGAGCCGGTTTCATAGAGTTAGGATAAAGCTGCAGGAACTAAAATAGATTTACTCGTATGTGACTTATCATCGTTGGCCTGAAGAGTGAGTGAAGTGCAGCTCGGTTAATAAAAAGTGTCTTCAGAGTGACGCTGCTCTCCGTGGTGTTAAGAGGAGGTATCCCATTAATATCAATGTACCAAGAAGGGCTGGAGGGCAACAACAGCCCCCTCCAATCCCCCCCGCACAGATTTAGCTGTGGAAGATTCGTCAGAGACAAGTCGCTCCTTATGAAATAATGTGCCTCCAACTGTGAGGCTCATGCTTGTCATTTGGCAGAGCTGCCTTGTAGATCGCACCACGACAGGATGCTGACATTCACACCATGAAGTGAGTGTGATCAGCTCTCACCCAGGCAGATGAAAAGTGGCTTATATAGAAACTGAGAGGGAGTATCATATGGTTGCACCTGGTGACAGGATATGGTGGTGCGAACTGAGCCGTATTATTCCCAAACAACACTCGCAATTCCACTCCCTTTGGAATTTAAACATTCTGCTTATATCGGATGTATTTTTATTAAGTCACGCACATGTAGGTTTTTTGTTTTTTCCCCCTATATCTGAGCTTAAATAAAAATGTGACTCTTTAATGACACCACACAGACTCTTGCCCTCGCTGATGTACTTTAGCCTTGATTAGATTGAAGGGCCATTAAGTTGCCAACAGTAGGAGAGGAAATACAAGAGTGGCTGGACTTTTCAGAGTCAAAGCACTATCATTTCCTCCACAACCGCTCTAATACTCTCCGGTGGGATTTTAATAATAAAGGCTTAAAGCTCGGCTCACATCACTGGACATTACCGAGGACAGTGGGAACATTGTTATTGATGAGCAGACGTGGTGATGCAGCTCGGGCGTTTCTCCCTCCTCTAAGGAACTCAAGCAAACTACTTTTGTTCCTTTTTTTTTTCTGAGATACGTGGTGAGATTAAAAAAAAAATAATAAAAAAATCACACATTAACTACAGATATTCCCACTCAGTGAGAAACAGAGTTGTGCTAATTATGTCGTGGATAATCTGAAGATGCGGGCGGTCAGTGATGCCCCACTTAATTGCGTTTCCATTACAGTTTTTTGTAAAATAAAAGCAGTCTTTCTAAAATTTTGACAAAGTACACTTGCAGAAGTTTCTGTTGCAGACTGTAATTCTTCTGAAGTCTAGTCCTGCAAGAAGATGAAGCATCTTGCATTTCAATGTTTTTGGAGCACTGATTTGCAGTGAACTGGTCATGTGACCCTCTACATCATATCCGGTGAGGTGCAAATGCAAAAACAGAGTTTCCCTGTACACTTGTGCGATACACGTCTAACTGTGACAGGTCTGGAAAAACCACCACGAGAGCATCTCATGAGAGCTACACCTGATTCCTCCCTCCTGGCCTGTAGCTGCACCTCAGAGGGCTGAACGACAGAGATGGGCACCGTGAACAGATCAAATTTCTGATTGGTTGTGCAGTTGAAGCGAGACCTTTGTCTCGTGAATCAGATCCCGCAATTTGTGCTAAATCATGTCTGATTTACCATTCCCATCACATCATAACTTAATAAAATAAAATGTCCTTCACAACTTCTCTCAGCCTAAGATGACATTTTCAAATTGCTTTTTCGAAACTCAAAGTGATCCTAATTTTCAGTGATTTAAAAAAAAAAAAAAAAATGTTTAAAGCAGCAAATCTTGCTTTAGACGCTGGAAGTGTCAAATGTTTCAGTTTTTCTTTGAGAAATGACTCAGACTTTGATTAAAATTGCTTTCAAGTTTCTCTCACACCAATTGAGTAGCAAAGCTGGAATATACAAAGTTCCAGTTTACTCTGCTGCAGTGGTCGATGAGCTATAAATGCGGAGCTCACTCCACCGATAGCAAAAGGAATTTGGATAAACAGAAGCAAACAACTTGAAGAGGGACCTGTTGGGAAAACAGAGGGATAGAATGAATACTTCATTCAACACGACGAGAAACATCCAAGCTCTTAACACCTCATTTTATTGTCCCAACATTCAAAAGTACAAATAATTCAAACACAACAGTTTTATGAAAAAGAAAAAACAAACATTTACAGCAAGATTTTTATTTTGTTTCCAGTTTCAGAAATGACCTAAACTAGCAAGGATAACATGAAGTCATTCATCGCAGTAATTGGATTAATAATAAGAATAAGAATACTAAGAATAATAGCAATAATAATCATAATAATCATCATTGATAATTGTTAAGTAATAACATAAGCAGGAGAGAGTAGAGAGAGCCGCGGTCATGGGGCCCTGTGAACATTTTTTCGTCTTTTTTGTCTTTAAAGATTTCGTTTATAGATTTTTCAGATAGTAAACAAACACGTCTCAGGAGGAAAATGAAAACTGACAAGAAGAGCCTAGTTCCTCTGTTCACCTTCCCTCCTCCACTACTGGCTGCGTTGTTCCTACTGGCAGGCTGCCACTATAAGGCGCTACAGGGGATGGTGTGAGCCATAGGGGTTGGGCATAGAGCGAGGTGACACAGCCCCATGTTTCAAACACCCTGACATGCACACACATTCAAACACACACGCGCACACGTCACGCCCGCGCGCACATGCACTCAAAGAGATACACACATACGTTTGTATATATGTGCACTGAACAAAGCCAAATGCGCAATCACACACACACGCGCACACACACATAATAACAAACATTTAACATATGTATATACTGTACATACACACACCTGGCTGTACTCCACCCTAACAAACATATGAGAACAAACACACGACACGCACACTGTTACGTAAAGGAACATGCATACAAACATGCACACATGTGCGCGCACACACACACACACACACACACGCACGCACGCACGCACACCCATGTGCATACAGGGTCTAGGCGGAACACAGGCACGCATCGTAAGAGTTCAAAAGTCATACAGTGTAGGAAATTAGTTCACACATCAGAACAACATTCTACTGGGGTCGTTGCATAATTCAAGCTCCCGACGGCGGCGGGGAGCATGACGGGGTCTGGTGGGTTAGTGGGTTGGTTTGCTGCCGTTATGACACGAGAACACTTATGTGATTGGATGGTGCAGATGATGGCTGGATTATGACGATGATATGTGATGACCCGGCCTGTCGGATGATTGAGGTGTGAGAGAGAGAAAGAGGGAGCGAGGGAGAGGGGGGAGAGAGAGAGAGAGAGAGAGAGAGAGCGAGGGAGAGGGGGAGAAAGGTAGAGAGAGAGAGAGAGAGAGAGAAGGATGTACTATGCGAGCATGCGTCTGAGTGTTTAAAATGCTCTCCACACACCTCCTTCATGTTTTCAAGTCTTAACAACAAACAAAAGAAATCCAATTCCATATATTTATACTTCTGGAACCATTCCCTTACCTTTCACCTTTCAAAATATATAATATATATCATATTAGAGTATATAAAATATAGAATCGGTACAATCCCTTTTCATACCTCCAGAGTACTGAAGTCTAGCAACAACTGCTGTAAATAACAGTTGGTGTGCAATGGTAACAATTTCTCATTTTTAAAGATTTGTTGGTATGTCATTTGAAAACATGATGAATCTTTTTAAAAATAAGTTTTGACTCTTAAGTGATTTTTGACCGATTTAGTCCAGTGCAATGAATGACCCTCAAACAACAATGGGCATTTGCTCCTTTTTAAAATGTATCTGCCCAAGCCTCCAAGAGCTGAATGTTATATAAAATGTTTACCGAAAACTGAAAACTATGCTTTCAGACCCACATTTTTGCATAAGGTTTCATCACAAAGCGGTAGTAAGTGGAGGGAGGGTGTGGACGGAGTGGCTTTTTAGAACTACACAAACTTATCACAGGTTATATTGAACCAGAACGACTGTTTATAACATTCTATTAAGACTAAACTTTATTGAAAAAGATCTAAAGATTTCATTTTAACAAGACAAGAAAAAAGCAATAGCAAATTTAACTATTAACTAGGTTATGCATAGCGAGTAACTGTTTCTAGTAATAAGGGAAGAGCGTCCCCCAACCCTCCAGACATTTTTTTCAGTTTTCTTGACTTTTAGATTTTTTTATATTGTAATTTTGATATATTGGTACAAAGCACAAACGTACTAAAAGTTCTCTCAGTGCAGTGGACTACTGGAAGAGCCTCTCCACTAGTCGCTTTGTTCCCTTTTGCTCAGAAACGCCCCCCTCCCTGTACCAGAATCACGCAAATACACAGACAATGAAACAAATAAATACATAAATACACAGATAAATTAATCAATAAATAAATATATAATAAATAAAATAAATATAAAAATAAATAGTTTAAAAAATCGGTAAGTAAATAACCTGCTAAACAAATACAGTTATATTCTAAGCTTTTGTTCGGTTTCTTTTGCCGCGATAGTTAACTGAAAGTTAATCCAAATCTTTTTTTTTTTCTCCACAAGCAACATGACAACAATTGAACAGTTTCCTCACAAGTTTTTCTAAGTAACTGAACCACCACTTCATAATAAGTTGTCATATGAAAAAGACAAGCTCAAACAAAATAACAGTGACAACTCAGATAGTACAGTAGATATTGTAAAACAAATGTAGACTATATATATATATATATATCATCTATTTGTACACAGCAAATAAAGACACAGTTGTCATAGATCCTTTTTAAGGAAACAAATATCTAGACTAACAGAACTAGCTAATCATCATTAAGTTTTGACAAACGTTTCACGCTTAGCGAGTAACCTAAAAGTCAGCAAGCCAAACTGAGAAAACAAAACAAACCAAAACAAAACAAAAAAAACAACAAAATAAAAATTTGTTCAGTGATTCTTACGAGGCCCAAAGTCGTTGATCTGGCTGTTCAGCAAAGAAATAGTCTCACCAGATTTCTGTGGGCCAATAATAACAATAAACAAATATTAAACAAAGAACAGCAGCTCAATTCAATGCCAACATCGAAGTATTTTTTTTCTTTAAACAACACATAGAACAACAAAGTTGGATATTTAAGATATGTGAATAATGTAGTATAGCACCTACGTTTGATCGCTAAAAGGAAGTTCTTTTCAAATGTAAGTTCACCAACGCAGAGCGAAGAAAATGATATAGATAATGTATAGTATGCTCTCTAAATGGATAGATGTGTATATATCTATTTACTGATATCCCATATTGACTGATGACGAAAACAGGAAAACAAGTGGACAAAGGGTCTTCTTGCTTTGGGCTCTGGACTATAAGGATGGTTAGGCCTTGGAAAGACCCCTCTCCCTTCCCTTTTGGGTATCGCTGTTGAATAATTACGCACTAGTACATATGTGAAAAATTACCAAAATCACCTACCTCAGTTTGCATCCCTTTTCACAAAACCTTCCATCTACAAAATCACTGCCAACTTGGATTCCCCAAAAAACAAACAACCTTTGATCCTATAAAGTACCACGGCAGAACGACAAGACAAGGTGGTGCCCCCTCCCTCCCGCCCCGGCCCCCCCTAGTTAGCCAGTCAAAATATTTTTCTCTTTTTTCAAATCCAGATTCTTGTAAAAATTCTTCAATAATTATTATTTTAATCATCATTTATAAAAATAGATCTTCTTTCTCTTTATTTTTATCTTTTTCTAAACGCATTTTTTCAAGCAAAGAGATCTTCTCTTTGGCAACAGTGTTATTTTTTTTTTTTTCTTAAATTACTGAACGTGTCATCAGGAAAGCTAACCCATCCCCTCCCTCGCCCCATCTCCCTGAACCCCTGTGAGGAAAGACATTATGTTTTGTTTGCGATACAAAACAAAAACAATGTTAGAAATTCATTTTTTTTCTACATAAGAGTTAAGTGGGACTGTGCAGTCCCAACTATAATTGATTAAGGGGAAGATTTTAATACACACTAAAAATGAATGAATGGTTCACCAATTTAAAAAAGAGCCCCCTCCCTTTCACCGACAGGGAGGTATATAATACTAACGACAGTGGATCCGGATTTACAAAAGGAAAACAAATCCTGAATCAAGACAGAGAAAAGGTTTCAATCTAAAAAGGACATTCTCTTCTCTGAAATAAGGGGATACAGGGATTTGCTACTGTTTACACAGAAGAGAAAAATCATTTTAACAACCACAACAAACAGAAAGAATATACAACAAAGAGAAGCCTGCATTATCACAGGACCTTCCAAAAACTCATGAACATTTTCATCATTTCATTTTTGTAATACTTAGGCAACATTGGCTTATAGGTCCAAAGTTATAATATAAGCCATTTCTAGTTCAATTTCTTTGATGGTTTGTCGGTTGCTTTGTGTTCCGGTTGGAGTTTGAGTTTGCTGTGTTGGATGGCTGTAGTAGTGTGGTAGTGGTAGTGACTGAAGGGGTTAAGGGACGGGTGGAGGTGAGGAGGGGGGAGGTTGGGGGCAATTTTGGAGCAGACAAAGTCGCGGGGGGCAACTGCTTCTACCTGCTAAAGTTCAGGACTTGTGTGTCTTGTTAGTCTTGAAGGAGACTTGCAAGACACGGTCACCCAACCTGTAGCCGTTCAGACTTGCGATGGCCATTGCCGCCTCGTCATAATTCGTCATGGTGACGAAGCCAAAGCCTTTGCACTTGTTGGTGTTGAAGTCACGGATCACCTTGACATTGTTGACAGCACCAAACGGCCCAAACAGCTGCCAGAGCACGCTCTCGTCAGAATCTGGGGACAGGTTGTACACGAAGATGCACCAACCGGTGCCCGTGTGCCCAGGGATGTTCATGCCGACCAGGCTGGTCATGCTGTCAATGGTGATGGGAGAAAACCTGAGAGGAGAGGCAGAGCGGGGAAACACGGAGGAAGAGCAGAAAGAAAGGGAAAGAGAACAAAGCCGGTTTTAATTGAACAGGTTAAGGCGGACTGTGAAACTCAATGTCTGTGCAGGTCATGAAATGGCCACAAAGTGGTGAAAAACCTGTCTCCATCTGGCTTTTATCTCACAACTATTTATGAAAGCTGACTCCTTCCTCCGAATCTAAAAGCTTGCCAGGGTGCTCACCTGCATAATGTACGACTATCTGCAGCCAAATAAAATAACTAGCTTGGGGCTTTAATCTGCAAAATAAATGCAGCTATGATCGCTGACGCAAATTTTCACAACAAATTAGGATGCACACGCATGGATGCTTATTGTATGTGCATGTAGTGTATGTTTATGTCGAAATGTGTGAGTCTGTGTGTCAGTCTGACTGTACCACCAAAGCCTCCCTGAGCACCTCACTTCTGAAAGGCCTCCCTTTAAGAGTGACGGCAGGGCTGCATGCTGGGCTATATTTCGGCTGAAGGAGATGCGGATGAAGGTTCTGTCTTTGTGTCCTTGAGTGGCTCCTTCAGGAGCTAAATTGCAGGAAGTTGTTGAATTAAACTGTTGCTAGAAATTCATCAAAGATCATGCACCAGCCTGCTAAATCTGTTCTCATTTGCCTCATAATCTTCTCCTTTTTCTTGTGATGCAAGAGATTTGAATCCTCAGTTGACTTCACTTAATTGCCTTTCCGCTCAAAGGAGAGGGAAAGGAGGGGAAAAAAACCCTTCCTTTAAATAAAAGGTAAATGAGATAA
Organism: Echeneis naucrates; assembly: GCF_900963305.1. Taxonomy (NCBI): domain Eukaryota; kingdom Metazoa; phylum Chordata; class Actinopteri; order Carangiformes; family Echeneidae; genus Echeneis; species Echeneis naucrates. The sequence continues at coordinate 5,000,519 of NC_042514.1, forward strand.
AAAGGTTCATTTCTTATGCCACCTCCCTCCAAGAAACGACGATAGGCATTATTGGGTGTGCTTTAATTGAGATTTCCGCTTTGCTGCAGCTGTCTCAGAGAAGGCTGCTTCCTTAAAAGGGTGGGTGGGAAAGGGGAACAAACTAGATGGAAAATGGAAGCACTTTACAGCCCAGTGGCATTGAGGTCCAAAGTATATTCCTCCAGTTCTCCCATAGACTGCAGGCTGTCCTGGTCTCTTCCACAGCTTTTGGCACTGATCGATAGCATTGCTTCCTGCTCAGGGCCCTCGCCCTCTCTCGCTCCTGCAGCTATATATGGGCAGCAATCACTATGACCTTCCTGCGTGACTTTGGTCATGCAGAGTCTGCTTCTAGCTTTTATGTTTGCTTTAGACACGACTACAAACTCTCTGGGTGGCCAGCCCCATTCAGAATTTATCATTATGAGTTTACTATAATAACACAACATGAGAAACAGGTTAAATAGATGATGAAATGTATCATAAATCTGCATCACTGAGATACAAAGCCGTTTTTTTTTTTTAAACCAAAGGAGAGCAGTGGCACCAAATTATAACAGGCTAAAGTCCTTTGTCTCACATTGAACTAAGTGGCTACGATGACTTGCTGAGACGTTTTTAATATTTTCTCCAGTATCAAACATGTCGAGGTCTTGTCTGACTTGCTAGGCTGCGTTCAGGCCTCTCCTGCTGCGTAAAAAAAAAAAAAAAGACTTATGGTGATTAGTGTGTGAGGAGGTGCGTGACAGTGCGAGGGTGGCGGTCTGGAAGCTAACTCACACTGAAATTGTGAGGATGAGTGTGTATATCTGTATATGTGACTGACTGTAATTTAAGCAAGTTGTGTGTGTGTGTGTGTTTGTGTGTGTGTGTGTGTGTGTGTGTGTGTGGTTGTGTGTAAATGTGCATGCGAGCGTACCCATCAGAGCGGGACCAAACGCTAACCAATGTTACAGACGAGACCAGGGGTTGCATAGCAACAGTGTAGCTGACCAGATATCTATTCTGTTCTTTCTAAGCCAACCATTTCCAGCTCTTAACACCCTTCTGCTCTTTCTTTTCATATAATAACCTCAGATCAGTGAAAAGCACCTCTAACGTGATGACATGCTGTGCAATCAGGACAGATGAATCAGACATTGTTTTCACCTTTAGAAACTCGTGTAAAGAGTCTGAGTAGGGGGGCACAGCACTTATTGTGCAAAGGGGGCACGAAGGTTAAACCTGTGAATGCCACATCGCATCACTAACAATGAGTTACTCTGATAATCATTGCTTTTTCTGAGAGCTTGCGAAGAGAACATTTGGAGCCGAAACTTTGCTTGTGTTTGAGCAGTTTCGCTAACTTCAGATGGCGTCCCCTGTGCTTGCAACATGCAGGATGCCACCGCCAGCACATGAAACATCTATCACTATGGTGGCTGCTGCTCCGGGTTATGTAACACCTATGGTAGCAAGAAAGCAAAATGAAACATGGAGGCGAAAGGAAGGAGTTCGAGCAGAGCAGTGCCAAAGCTGGAGCTGTCTGCAGTGAAACAGCGTTTCCTGTTTCCAGCAGGGATCCAGGTTCATCCAGCCTCATCCCATGTCCTCGCTCCAGAACACCTTACCCCAGCTATTACTGCACTACATGCCTTCCTCTGTGCACATGTAGCACACAGAGGTGACAGTGCATGTACAAAGGTCTTAATCTAGTGATGTACTGAGTGTATCTCCATTAAATCAGTATGACAGATTTAAAATTTGAGAATAAAATGAGACTATAGCTGTAGAATGACAAGGCAGGAGAACCTGAATCCGGTAGAAAACAACACACCTAGAAATTAGGAGTTTTACACCAGAGAACAAAATCCATTCAGTACACAATAACAACCCAAAACAATCCAAACAACACCAGCACTTGTCATAATCAAAACAAAGCAAATTCATCACCACTGAAAACAAAGACTGATTGTTTTCTTTCTCTCTTTTCTTTAAACACCTTAAGAGTTTGGTAGGGTTTTAAAACCAACTCAAGCTGACGAGGGAAAAAAACAAAACAAAACATAAAAAAAAAAACAAAAAACAGAAATTAAAGAACCAAAAATGCAGTTGACCTTGAAGGAATTGCCAAACGCAAAGTGACTGCAAAAATACAAGGAAACATGTACGGGAAAAAAAAAAACAAAAAAAAAACAGAAAAAAGGATATTGAAAAATCATTGAGTCAACATGGACATCTGGCATTGGGTGAAGTTTTTAATTACCTCTTTACGCCATAGGCCATATTAAGCAAATTGTCCAGCCTGTAAAGAGAAGGAGGGTTCTGGGGTTAATGGTGGGCAGATGGTCGACTCACTCAATGGAACTAATGTTAAGTCCCTGTAGGAACTGCATGGTCCTCCTCACTCAAGAACAAACAAACCCATCTACAGTTGGCCCATTACACTGAGGAGCCCCACCAGGAAACGCTACCATCAGTTACTCAATCTACTGGACCATCAGTATGGTCGGCACTTGCTCAGTCGGCCACTGCAAGGTTTCATAGTTTTCAGTTTAGAGCAGAGTGCTGTGAGCACAGTGTCAGTATTTTTGGTGCAATGCTTTGATTATTAGAAAAAGCTACAGCAGTGGACTGGTCACAGTTCAGTATTACAGTCACATGCAGAGCACTAACGGTGGCGCCACTCAGCTATCCGAGAATGCTAGGCTAGCCGCAGTGCTACGCAATGGCGAATTGTCGCCTTAGTTTGTGTTACAGGAAATTGAATGTGGGTGTCCATACATTTTATGCCACCACATCAATGGTTTGTTAAAATGATGGCGGTTAATGAAAATTTCTTGTCATAAACTATGATCTTTAATTGGTGTTAACTCAGCTGAGAGAACACCGGAGATGACAGGAAATGATCCAGAGTTCTGTCAGTGTAATGGCTTGGTATTTGAATGATGGTGAGCGAGAGAGGCGGTGATGATTGACATGTTTTCTATGAGGTGGACCAACAAAAATCACAACTGAGCTTTAAACTAGCCATGAAATTGTGATTCTCTGTCTTTGTGGTTGAGGGTCAATCTGTTAAGTGCTGACAGGCCGGGTGGAATGGCTGAGTTACAGGGTGTCCTCAGAGGCTCCGTTTTTGGGGAAATGTTCTCATTTCATAATAATTTCAGCGAGCGAGCTACAGGCATTGCAGTCTGGCAGGGTTAACTGCTTTGTGCGTGTGCGTGTGTGCGTGTGCGTATTTTGGTGAGCCAGGCTGCAGAAACCTGTGGGCTGTATGAAATGTTGGCCCTTTTGGATGGATGCAGTCTGCTTGGTGATTCAATGACCTTCATTCCTCACTTGGGTCTGGCCTGTCTCATGTCTTATTAACTCCTCTGGCCTAATGGACGGGGGCCACGGCTTATTGAGCAACAGCTGGCTGGTGACGCCTCGTTCCCCCTGAAAACACCACAAACTCTCTGACTTTGACCTGACAATCGGGCTTGTTTCTCCTTTTCTCTTTCAATAAAGAAGCCTTCATTTCTTGCAGCTACACTTCTCTAAACTTCCAGGTGAGAATGAACTTCCTACTAGAAGTGAAATGGTTTTCGATACTTGCTAATCTAAAAGTCTCTTCCACTACAGGCAGCATTTAGAAGCAATATCATTTTCTTACTTAATGTATATACACAGCTACATTATTTGATTGCAATTAAAAGAGCAATTAGGTTTTATAAGGTTGTAATAAATAACTTTCAGAGTAATAACTCTTAATACTATTCAAATTAATAATTTTAAATTAAATTTATATTACGCATTAGAGATAACCGATCAGTAGTCTTCTAATCAGGGACAATTTAACACCGGGATGCCAGATAATTGTAGTTAAGCACCTTATAAATTATGAATCCTGCACAACTCCTGGTATTGAGAATCTGGATTGAAGAGCACTGCAGTAATCTTTTGTTTTCAAAGAATATTTTAACAATTTCTCACAAGTTGTTTGAGGTCAATTGATCATTTTTAATTGATTGTGTTTACGATAGATTTTAATGTTCCAAGATTACAAAGCTGAAATCGCCAGACAACATTAATATTTCACCTCTTTTGCATTTGATGTAAACTTTTTGAGCAGAGTGTTGGTCTGCTGTAAAACAAAGAAAAATGTGGAGGATAGGCCGTACAGTTATTAAAGCCGTAATTACGTGGGAAGGGACAAGTAGACTGCTTTGTGGGTAAATGAGTCAATTGGAGAGGATGCGCAGAGAGACACTGCAGACCTGGGAGCAGTAAGACATCTGCTGGCCGCCGACAAACAAAATAACCTGCTGCTAACGCACTCTCTCCCCTCGCGCACACGTACAAATGCACACTGATGCCTGCTCGCCGCACAAACACTCTGCCAGCTTTTCACGCTGCCTCTCCAAGCTCGATATAAACAATAGGGCTTTTGTGCCTTCTCTCAATGCACGTTAATGGAGGAATGGGCGTTTTTGTCTTTTCTTTTTTGAAAGAAAAATCTGTTCAATTAAAATTGGCTCCTGCCCTGGAAATAATAAGGCTAATTTGCTAATTAGTACCATTAGTTAACAGCAAAGGATCGGAAATGAGCAGGGATCTAGGGCTAGGTGCATTGTGCTTCAGTGGATTATGTTTGCTGTCTTGGAGAGGGACCATATGAGCACATTATACATTAACTTGCGTTACAACAGACCCATATAATGTAGTCACACAGGATGGATGTAATTACAGCTGTACTTGGTTTGTACTTTATTCTGATAAGTGTATTTTTTTAACTTGGATTGTGTAGCACCCTTGTTAAGAATGTGAGGGAAGTTTTAATTTAATCAAGTAGCATTTACGTTGATGTATGCATCATTTAACATATATACTAGACATGTATTTGAGTTTTGGCGTTTATTACTTGAATTTTGCCTAATCAAGGAGTTAACAATGGAAGGGCCTGACAGAGTTCTCTGTTATATAAGAAAATGGATAATGCCCTTTTGTACTGTTGTTCTGAGTTTAAAAAAGAAGGAGACTGTGCACATCGAGCACATTTATAACTTCTGAAGTATTGAGGTTTTAGTGGAGGGCTTGGGAGCAGCGAGCAGGAGCGCAGGGACACAGTGAGGAAGTGTCCTGTGGTTGTGAGTTGTGATGAGAAGCGACAGCTCTCCTGCAGAGCCTGTAAATTGGCTTGGCGTATCACAGACACACAGCCACGCTACATCGCTCAGGTGTCACACCAGGGAAGCCGCTACAGAAGAAAAATACCTTCCAAGCTCTGACTTTGATGGAGAGTAAACAGCGCGACCGGCTTACTGTTATTGAAAGGGAGAGGAAATTGTATAAGTATGCATTCTGTCTCCAATTCTGAAACATTTTGTCAGATGGGATGATGGAGCGTAATATCAGAGGATCACCTGTTTTTGTCCTGGTGTTGAAGTTGAGGTGAAAAGTGACAAGACCCCAAAGATTAAGCTCTGATCATCTTTAGTGTTTGGAAAAGGGCTAGAAATGAACGGGCAGGATGCCATATATACAGTATGTCAGCTGCATACCGTATATGTGTGTATAAAGTGATGGTTTGGTGCAGAGAGGTTGGTGACCTGGGCAAAAAAACACTCAATTTAATTAAGTTCAAACTAGTTTAAGATGCAAATCTTTAAATAAATTTTTGCATCATCTGGTTTAATTTGCCCTTTGTTCATTGGATTTAAAACACAGTCTTAAAACTTCAGGTATTAATACATGCAGCTATGCAGTACTTCATGATGTCGCACACGTGGGAAATGACACTTTACACTTCAACAATGTTCCACAGTGTCTCTGTTCACTGTGTCAGTAATAACCAAAGCATGAATGTGTGACAAAGATCAAATTTTTTATTTTTTTTTGGTTTGGTAAACAGTTACGATATTTAAATTAAACACGTGTTTTTGCCCAGGCCTCACTGGGGATATTCTGGGATGTGTTGGCTTGATGGCAGCATGATGAAATGAGGGGAAATGTGTAGTTTTGAACGACAGAACCCCACAGTCTCTTATGAACAGTTCCTCTCTGATCCGGACCCACACAGAGTGCTCACAGGGCCTGATTTACTGACACCTGCGCCAGACGCAGAGCTCACACCTGTTGTTCTAAAAGGGGACGTATTTGTTGGGTATGAATGTTCACAGGGGAAAAAGTTGCATCATTGCTGATACTTTGCTATGACTCATGCTCTCTACATGTAGGCGTCATGTCCCCCGTTCCATCTCTGCAAATTGCTTTTAGTACGAATGTTTTCCGAATCATGCCTGTTGTTTAGAACAGGCGTGTTTCCTTGATTAACTGCATTCATTGTCAACAGAACTGCTGATGACTCGTATCACAACGTTTTCACCTCACATAAGAAATAGCAATTCATTTTCTCATTCAGTCATACAAGACATACATTACATGACATATTTTCTTTTCAACTACTTCTGTTGTTGAAGTTTGCTAGTAAATACATGCTCCATATTGTTGGACACATTAATCTGAAGATTCCCAACCTTTCAAGCAGATTGACCTGGTATTTTTTTTGCCTCTTTATAATTCTTCTGGAATCGAGTTGGGAATTTGGAGGAGCTGCTGGTCATTTCCTCCCTCTGAATTTCCAGTCCTCTTTGAATGATCATGTGACATGAGAAATGAGGCTACTAGATAATGATAAAATACCTAATATGGTCATCAGTTTAAAACTCCAAATACTGCATCCCCCCTTCTAACCCACAGCGATGTCTGTGGCCGCTGCTGGTGTGAAAAGCAGAATCAAACTCCAATTGTTTTGTCACTAAGGGGTCATATAGGCTCCAAAATTAGTATTCATTTAACTTATGGATCAGTTTTCTGGAAAACATTTAGCATTCTTTAGCTTCTGGTTGCTTTTAAAAGTGCACATGACATTTTAAGTGCAAGTCTCTCAACAAAATGCAGCTTTGGAGATGTAGTTGACCTCTCACCTGATCTTTTTATGTACAGACCCAGATATCTAACAGATTTCTAACAGTTTTATTTTGCACGTTTGACACTGATGGCTCATCTGCATGAGATTCATGTTTAGAGAGCACAAGCTGCAGACCAACTTTGTTTTGTTTAGTGTTGTTTTGGGACTAGGACCAGCCCAAACAGCTCCTCCCGTGCTTCCCATACTCCTACAGACCAACATTGAGCTGCTCAACGTATTGCCAAGCAGGACTGCGCTCACTTTTACTCCACAGAGCAGCCAATCACTTCACATTTTGGTGGCACCTTAAGATGGGTCAGCTGCCAAGGCTGGGAAACTCTGTCTTAACAACATCCTTAAAAAATGTAATCCTGATTAAATTAAATTAAAAATTCACGGCTCTACACTCTTCCACCCCTTTCCCTGTCCCACCTCCTCCTCCGGGGTCATCTCCATGACCCGCCCCGGTACTCACCTGAACCTCTGAGCCTGGTGGTGGAGGGGCCCGGGGTATCGGCGATTTGGGGACTGGTAGAGTTGTGACAGAAGGGCTTGGCTGGTCTTCTGGCTGGGGTTGTTGGCGAACTTGACTGTGATGGGCTCGGCTGCACCTGATGGCTTCTGTCCGTTCAGGCCTTTGATGGCCTCCTCAGCCTCTATCCTCTTATCAAAGCGGATGAAGCCCACACCTCGGGAGCCACCTGCGGGGCCAGCAGATCACAAACAAACAGGGGCCCCTTTTACTTTACAGGGTTTTAATGAAACACGTAGCATCTAGACATGTTCTGTATGTTTTCTGGGTACAGCAAAGTTTAAAAACTATTTTCTCAAACAGTCTTTACACTATTTGAAACTTTGAAAACAGATACTGTTGGATGAAAATAACTATTTTAAAAAAGGATTTAACTCAACAATGATTATATTTTGACAAAAGAGGATTTAAAGGTGAAAATGACAAAGATTAAACACGCACACACAAAACTAAAGCAATGAGGCAACTTGATAAAAAACTCATTTGTGGGTGATTGCTAAAACCAGAAAGTTCTAAGATCTAAGATATTTTTCTGTCATATCTTTTTCTAGGAAACAAGGCAAAGCAAAAACCGTGATGACCAATTTAATCACGACACTCTGTGGTAATTACTTTGTGTGTGTGAGTGTGCGTTTTCCTTTTTTCTCGGCTTCTTGGTAAAGTTATTTTTTGCCCTTTTTTCGGCCAGCCACAGTGAGAGACAGAGAGAAGTGGAAACAAAAGGCCACAGAGCTGCTACGGTCAGGACTAAACCTTCATGGTACAAACACCAGCCAGTCGGCCACCGGGGAGGACCGTAGTTTCATTTTATTTTCCCAAAGACTTCTCTGACCGCCTTCATCCCGACCTACACATTCACATGCGCTGAATTAAAGTACGTTTGGAGCGTCAATGGAGGTAATTAATAGTAATGCACACACATAGCGGCATTTCAGTCCGTTTTAAGACACACAATCCATTTTTCCTTCATGGTAGCTGCAGTCTTACTCTTCACACATTGTTCTCAGTGACATTTGAGCTGTTTCCTTGGAGATATTTTTTGACTGCCACCTGAGAGGGACATTTAGAGATGTGCTTCCTGGGAGGTCCTTTATTGGTGTCTGTGAATGTTCTGAATGTGCCTCTAACTGTGTGTGTCTATGTGTGAACTGTTATCTATTAATGGATGCTGTGCCTTGTTTTAATGAGGCTGCCTAGATGGCCCAGAGGATGCTTGCTCAGTGACAGCAGCACTCTGCCGAAGAGACTATTTACATAACACTGTGTGCACACAGGCATGTCTGTGTGACTGAGACTGAATAAAAGAGCGGCAGTGAGAAAGAGGGGAATTTTGTGTTTGAGCATCATTGTGTGCTGTCTCTGTCTCACACATAAAAAGCGCTCCTTATTGTTATTCCACATTTTTGTACAAGCCATCCTTCTCCCCATCTCGTTTTCATACTTCCCGTTGGCTCATATCGTGCCACTCGCTCCCCAGAATTCTTGTTCAGAGGGGCACCTTGACCACCTCACTTTCCCTTTTGTTTTCCTTTTCTCTCCTCAACGCAGGCGTCACAAGGTTATTTACTTTCCAGCCAAGCTGCAAAATAAAGAGATGCTTTCTCTTTAAAAAAAAAAAAAAAAAAAAAAAAGGTTATTGAAAAACATCTTTTCAGGTCTCTGAGCCTGTTAAATTTTATTTTCAGTCTTTTGACAAAAATGTCATGTAGCTTTAGTCATCTGAAAGGCTTTCATTTTTAGTTTTAGTCGTTGAAATTCCATCATGATTTTAGCCTGACAAAATATAATGCAGATTTAGTCGACTAAGATCTAAAAGTGTGTGGCTCTTGGCTCATTGGGAATATCTATTAACCTTAAAACTGAAAGTCATTAAGGGAAAAACATCCAATACAGAAACTTATTTTGTAGCTTTATTAGATAGGACAGCTTGAAGAGTGACAGGAAATGTGAGCGAGCGAGGAACAACACTGGCTGCATCTGAACCAGCACTGCAGATGAGGACCTTTAGGTCTCCTTTTTAAGTTCTCCCTGCTTCGCCACCAGTGTCCCAGACAGAGCCTTTAATTTAAGGCAAATCATGAATGCGAGTATCAAGAATAAAACTCAAAATCAGACGTCTGCTCACTACTTATGACCAAGTTTTGGTATCAATGGCAGCGAAGACATTGTTGCAGAGAATAGCTGCTGTTGACTTCCCCGCACACCAAGTGTGAAAATGGAAAAACGCTCCAATTGATTTTCTTCTAGTTTCGAATTCATTGAGGAAAAACTGAGTTGCATTTTATTCAGTTTTACTCACCATGGTTTAGTATTTTATTGGCTCTCATTTAGTGTTGGTCATTCATTGATGACCATTTGATGAAAACATTTTCGGTAAATTTTTGGTCAAGCTTTAATTTTCTGCTCCTTTTCCCCCAAAATAAAAAATAAAAATATACTTATTTTAGAGTTTAAAACGACACAAATCTGACTGAACAATTTCCAATTTGTTTTTTGGTTTTTATTTACTCAGATATACTAAGCAGGCCATTTTCACTTTCCCTTGCAGTTTTCCCGCCTTTCCAATACTGGAAACATTCACTTAGATGTCAACTTAAAAAAAAGGGAAAAAAATTTCTTGTGAAAGCTAAAAACTTCAGATCGAGAAGGTTTTGACAAAAAACCCCATCCTTAACTCATCGTCCTCGTTGACCACAGTCACACTGCCACAGAGTCCAACCACAGCATCTGACTTACGCCTGTTGAATGATCTCATTAAATTGTATTCTGTGTAGATTATTCTGTTATATATATTTTTGCCACTTTTCTGGTTCCCTCTCCCCTGACAGGCTTTCACAGTTTCCCCTCCCTTACTTCCTTTTATGCCAGCTGTACCTGTACATTTTAATTAGCTTGTCAGAAGCAGAAAAATAACAATTCTAATGGGATCTACACACTGCAAACAACAACCGATGCTGTTCCTACGATTTTCATAATTTATTACTGTAGTTGTCATGAATGCAACAGCAAAATAACAGTGACTGCTCAGGGAGAGCTCGTTTCTGAGCTACAGTCACTAACTCTAATTGCTAATGGACATAAATCTAGTCAGCATTAAAACTCCCCTAATGCCTTGCTTCACCTTGGTAATTGGAACCGGCCCATTTTCACAACAGTCTTCTGCTCTAAGGACCTTAGTAACGCCAGGAGCCTTGCTCAAGGGCACCTCAGTGGTGGTTAAGGCAGAGGAGAGTGCTGCTCATTCACTTCCTGGGCTGAAGCTCAGAGAGGAGAGGGCTGCATTTCTCCTTTAATCCTCACACTTGTTTGGCCTTGAGCTGCTCCTAAGCTGGTTCTGGCTGGAGGGCCTGTAGACGAATGTTTGGCATACAGATGAAGGTGATGGACACACACATGCACATACCCAAGTAATGTTTTTAAGAGGTGCTATTGAGACTGAAGCATGAGGAGAGGAGTAGAGATGCCCATGATCATTTTGAGCCGTCCTTGAAAGATTTCAGGGTGTGTGTACGCCTGTGAGACGGTGAATGTTTTCGTGTGCGGTTTTGTTTCACTGCCACTCCAGCCACTTGTGTCCTCCAGTTTGTGCAAAAGCACCATACGGAGGTGAAACAGGTGAGGCAGCAGTTGAACCCCAACATCTCTAATTCTGGCAAACAAATGCCGTCTTGCACGTACAAGTGTGATCGTCTCTAATGTGTGTACTTGTGTTCATTTGATACTGTCACGATTGAAGACTGGTCAAGTAATTTAATCCACTTGTTCAGGATCTCAAACTGGAAATAGGAGCAAACAGAACGGATGTTCTTTGGTGCAGATGCAGCAGAGTGAAGTCAGCCTACAGTAATAGTTCAAGCCTGTGCTCACTTTAGTATCACTAGAAAGCAGGAAGACATCAGTCAGACTTTACAGCAGGAATATCTGACGCTGTGAAATGTGAACTGGTGCAGATGCAAAATGTTTGTGATTCTTTACAACTACACAGTGCTGACTATTCACTTTTGTATTTTTTTAAAACCCCAGAAGAACTTCATACAAAAAAAAATTCTTTATCTTAAAATTATCAGCCTGCATAGATAGATGAGCCTCACAATTGTCATTATCCTCATAATCCCTCACATCACATCTAATGCTGAATATATCATTATATCATGTTCACCAGGCATCATATCAGCATGTCAGACACTCCATTTAGGTTTAATGTGTTCTGAAGTTGTCACGAAGTTGTCACATCAAATCAAATCACTCACACACGAAAAAGACTTGAGGACAGAACAGGATTGTATATTATCTCTACTTATAAGTGTTTTCAGAGTTAGTTAGTTTTTTTTTTTAATCTACGAAACTACTGTTCATTTGTTTCTTGATACTGTTTTCTTCTGCAGGTTAACTGGTGTGTATATCTTAGACAGGAAAGAGAGCATGCCACCTCAGTTCTCCAACCTTTGCAGTGGCTTCCGCACAAATACAGAATTAAAATCACTTCTTGTTTACAAATCACTAAATAATCTGGGCCCAAAATATAATATATAATATAATGGTGCGATGTTCATTTTACATGAGCCTACAGTGGTGGGAAGATCTGCAGGAGCTGGTCAGTTAACTGGAACTTGCTCTGAATGGACATTAAAATCACCCCAAACTGTTGCTGTCTTTAAGAAGAAGCTAAAAATGTATCTGTTCTCGTCTCGGTTCATTTCCGCTTTTAATCTGGCTCTTTGATTATGTATCATCTGTGTATAACCTGTTTTTTTTTTTTGTCTGTTTGGGATTAACTCAAACTGCTGGACCAATGTTGTTCATAATGAAGGAGCACATCCATCAAAATGATCATAGTTATCATAGTGAAAAAAAAAAAGAATAGCTCAGTGTTAGATGAAAAATCTCTTCCATGAATCCATGTTTTTTTGTTTTTTTGTTCCCACTCCGTCATGCTAGATTAATGTAATAAACCTTGAGAAGGGTTTATTTTCCTCCCGTTAAACATTATAACAAAAACAAAGTTGCAATTTATGAAGCAAGCTGCCAGTCTTTGGATTCCAACCTAATGACCGTCCTTTCAACCAGCCCCAGAAGCCTGGGCTACTTATCAACCGCCAGCCAGCCATACAGGCAACATTAGAGCACAATGTACTTACTAAGGTACAGCAATCTGTCTTTCTGGCCCTCTCTCTTCTTCTTCTTCTCGCTCTCTCCTCCACAGTCATCAACAGAGGCTTATGTAACTCTCTCTACCTGTGCTTATCTCTCTCTGACACACACCGACAGGCACATTGGCTGCCTTACTAATAACACGCTACCTCAATCTGAGGAGGGATGTAAAGTGTGTGTGTGTGTGTGTGTGTTGGGGGTGGAGGGGGCAGGGGGCAGAGGGGGAGAGGTTAGGGACAAGAAGTGAGCGATGTGCAGTGGGTGGGGACCGGCAGGGACTCAGAGAATAGGAGCAAGTGGGAATTAGGAGTGAGGAAGGAAAGGACAAAAGGGGAGGAGGTGATAGGACACAGTATTAGGGAGTGACAGTGAAAGGATGATGATGATCAAAGGAAACTGCTATTTTTGCTTGCTCCTGTCCAAACAAAGCTTCTCTTTCTCTAAGACCAACTATCATTTCCCCAAACAGTGACAGACTGACAGGGGGAAATGACTGCTCCTCTGAGAGACCCGGCAGGGAGGGAGGTAAGAAAACTGGCTGCTGGGTAAGAGAACATACACACACACACTTTTTCCTCTCAAACTAATCCTTGTATGCTCACTGATACACAGAAAGGCGATGTTTATGCTCCAATGCGCACTTGCATCAGCAAAACCCACAAAATGTTCTCCAGGTTCCATCTTCCTTTTATCTTTTATTTCTAGAGTTGTATTTTGCCAACTGTATGAAATTATTAGACCCGCCTTTCCAAAAGATTTCAAATATGGCAGAGGCAGAAAGAAACACTCTTCCCGCTGTCTTCTAATTAGAGGGAGAAAAAAAAAATGCAATGTCCTTGTTTTAAGTAACATTAGTGTGCCTGGGTACAGATGGCGTTTGAAAAAGCAGCAAGGGGAGATATGAGGATACTTTGAAGAGTGGAGGTGCCCTGTGCTTTAGCCTCTGTCAGAAGAGAGTTTCAACCATCTGTCTGGTGTGTGTGCATATGTATCAATGTGCATATCTGTATGTGGCTGTGTGCGCATGTGTGTTGACCACCACAGAGATACCACGCACTCTAAAGATCAGAGGAAGGAGAAAAAAAACAAAGGCAGAAAGATGGGAAACGATAGCTCGAGCCGAGGCTGCAGTCATCCCACCGCGGAGGTGCACCTCTCTGCTCGTGTTACCTTGACCGTTCTGTTCTCTACCACTGGACAGGCGGAGAACAGGGAATCGGTGTAGTGTCAGTCTGAGGGGAATCATCCATTATTTAAGTCAAGAGGGAAGAGAGCACACCAACTGTACAGAGGAAGGGTAATTCATCTGTGAAAAGTCATATTATCCAGATTCACAAGTAAATGCCAACGCAAATAGTCCAAACACAAAGAGAGGCCGAAAATCAAAGTGCAGAACCGTGCAGGTTTGTGAGGAGCCTTTTGGGGCTCCTGTTTCCAGCGTAATGGAAAGGCTAACATAAACAGAGCTGCAAGGTGGAATTTCCCCGACCTTGAAATTCACGTTGCTTTTGGTATTTCTGTGCCCAGCGCAGCAAGGCGTATCACAGAGGTGAAAGGAGAGGCAGAAATAGACATGAGCTCCATGCAGATGAGACGAGGCGGCGCAGCAAGGTTGTCTAAATTTTGGTGAATATTGTCTTTGATTGTGTCCTGAGAGTGGAGGGCTTAATCTGCTGTCATTGCAGACATCATTTGGATTAGACTTCTCCAGTAAGAGTGAATATACAACTGCAGAAAAACACAATCGATGGCAACAAATAAAAGGCTAATGTGACTTTAGAGTCTCTTTGGCAACTTTTACAAGCGCTGATGATCGACAGTTGCTGCATCTATTTATATATACTGTATGTATGACTGTAAGAAAGCTTTACATAAGACACAGGACGAGTCCAGCGCTCCTCATTAGAGAGCAGTGATGTATGAATGTTTAGTGAACTACTGCAGAAAAATGTCACAGATATCAGTGCATCTACATGCAGCTCAAACTTTATGGGGATGCTTTTTGTACTCAGTTTACAAAGTTTGATCACAAAAACTCAGGCAATAAAAAGTAACGCTCCTCTCTCTTGTTATCAGCCTGTCATCTCTCCATTCCTCTGTTTGTATGTCTCTCTCTCTGTCTCTATTTCTCATTTAAAAATATCAGATTGCAGGGGATGACAGATGTGTAGTTTTTGGTATTTCACTTTAGGTTATCTATCGCTCTCTCTCTCTCTCTCTCTCTCTCTCTCTCTCTCTCTCGCTGTTTCTGTTTTAACTGAAATAGCTTTGGTTAAATTCTTCCGAGTTGAGTCACGAAGCAGCTAATCTTCAGACAGTTTTGCGAGCGGTGCCGTTATTGTTGCATGTAAACATAATTAAATTCTTTATAGCTTCAGACAGAGACGGTGGCTGCACAGCTCTTGTGCTGATCACCAAGTTCCAATAAAACTGTATGCACAAGAAACGTTTCATGACTGGACTTTCAATGCCCCCATAAACAATTCAGCCCGTGTGCGAAGCAGCGTATTTGTGCTATGAACTCTTCACCAATGTTATGGGTTGTTTTTTTTTTTTTGTTGTTGTTTTTTTTTTGTCATGGTCGTGCAAGTCTGAGACTTTTTCCTTTTAAAGCAGACAACAGCTTGGCAATAAATTCTGCTAAAATGTCTGAAAAGGTTTCAAAAATTGATGCTTCATGCTCGCCAAATTTCAAGGTAACTAAACCTTAATTTAATGCTGTTTTGATCAGCAACAACTCTGCCTGTCATATAACTGTAGCTCAAACTAAGATCATTTTTCAACACACCATTTATTAGTAACACTGGCAGTCACCATCTTGAGTAGTACGTTGGCACGAACAACTTGTTACCGTGGGAATCTTTCCCGTTGCTGCCCTCTAATCCCACATGAAGGGAACATGACATCAGCCTTTTCGCAGTCAATCCCTACACACACTGAGCAACAACTTAGTTTCACATCTGAGCCATCGTTTATAGAAGCCAAGTCTGAGGATCAATTGTATTTGCAGTCATTGATCAGGTAAGCATTGACCTCTGGTTGGATGGTGGGGGGTGAAGAACTTGGAATTGCCAACAATCGATCCAAAGATGTCTCTGATATTATATCTGTTATCTGTCTCAAATTTAATCTCGCCGAGAGCAGCAGCCAGAGCACAAGATCGGGGCTTGGCTGGCTTCCCCAAAAGGTTAGCAAGAAAGGCCAGACTGGGAATCCAGCCTTCACTATTTGCTCTGATAAAGAGACAGAATATGCTTATCCATTCAGAAGGAATCGATAGAGGGTGAAGGGACAGAGGAAGAGACGGACAGATGGAGTGATTGTCAGGTCGATGTTGTGTTCACTCCGAGTTTCTGGGGCAATTTGGCAGTTGCCTGCAGCCGCGGACGACGCTAACAGTGCTGCGTTTGAAGGTTCCTTCTTGTCATGATGAGCATGAGAGTGACTGCAGGGTGCATCTTGTTGATGAAGAGGTCATTTAGAGAACAGACTTCATGTTCCCAATTTAGCAGAGCAGGAGCTGGGGTTTATCAGCCCATCTGCCGATGGTCACTGGAGAACATCCGTGACTCCAGTGACTTCATGTAGCATCGCTGCGTCTGGGTATTTCTGTCTGTGCATCACTCACAGCAAATGCAGCCACTGCTGTGGACAATGTCAGGGCGTGTCACAAGTCAGTCCATAGTTCAGGAGGAAGGCTGAATCACTGAGTGAATTAGATTTCAGGCACTGATTCAATAAATATGGGAAGAGCCCCTGATGACCTGCGCCAAGACTTCAAGGCACCACATGATATCAGTGTCACATCAACAACTTAGAGTGTATCCTTCAGGCCAGGAGGTCAGAAAGACAGACGAATGAAGCTCCACGGACTCTTCATATGGCTGTGGCCATGAATACGTTTTCTTCTGACCCCGCCTGAGCAGTAACTGACTTCCTGAACCAGGAACGGGTTAGACACACACCACAAGTCCATCTACCCCCTGTGTCTTTCTCTTACCCTGACTCTCTTTTTTCTACTTGTATCTTTGGCGCTCACAGGAGACTTTTCATTTGCAGCCCATTTTTCTCTTAATAGAAGCTTGTGTGTGTGTGTGTGTGTGTGCCCTTATACCAACGGAGCAAAAGAAAAAAAAAAAAAAAAAGTCGAGTCAGTTATGCCAGCATACTCCTCACAGGGACCTTCTGAAGTCCTTCATGTTTTTAATCACCAGCAACTCTAACATCTAATTAATCATTAACATTTCTCCTGCTGATCCCTAATCCTCGAGGGAGACCTTGCAGAACATCTCACATTGTATTTGTTTCTCTCCTTCTGTGTGTGTGCGTACAGTATATGTGTGTAGTTGTGTTTTCAGGAAGGTGGGTAGGGTGGTAGTTAGGATAGCAATTAGTGTAGTCGAGGGTGTCAGTGGGCTCACAATGTGAAAACGCCTCCTGCTCAATATACATAAAAGCGCGCTGACCGGTACACCTTTTTACGCTGCCGCATGGCAGAATAGTTTCCTCGCTAATGACAGTGTGTAACCACCTTCTAAATAATACACGGTCCAAATAAAAAAAGTCTGAGTGGCAGTGGTTGCTGTCAGAAATCAAATATTTCTTTCATTGTAAACTGTTTCATTAGTTTTGATGTGATGTTCACATTCAGGTCTGAAACACAACGTGATTGTCCAAACATCAGATCAAAGGTTGGGAATGAGCTGAATTTGGATTTCCATTCAATTTAAATTAATTCATGTCTGAATCTCGGACCATAAAATCGGCGTCGTGTAGGAGGAAGTATTTCTAAAATTAATTGAACTAATGAATGATGAATTAAAAAAATAATTAGCAACAGAAGCCTTTCATTTTTTAATGCGACCTATCAAATGTTTCCAAAGTTGTTGACAAAGATATATCATCTCATGATAATGTGATCATTATATAATGAGTGTAACTGGTTTTTTCTCTTGTTGGGAATAAACAAGACAAAACTGAGTGAACACATACCTTGGAGGCTAACTGTTGGTTATATAATAGACGCTGCAAAATTAGCATATTATGTGCAAAATTCAGATGATTATTTTATTTATCGATCTAATGCTGTTGCAAGAGAGAAATGTGTGAATATTGAACTTTTAGGTTCCAGCTTTAGATCGCAGGATGTGAGAAGGGACCATTATGTGAAACTCCATTTATTTTCTCAATAGAGCATCTTCCTTTGATCAGGGTGTTCATATTATTCCCAGTGGTGGAAATGAACTGCTGCAGCACTTATCTCGACATGCTCGTGAGGACGCTCCTCTTTAAAAATGGCCTCGCACCAGTCAAGATTGAGCACAATGAATTATTCAACTGTCTTTGAATGCAGCCTACACCTGAATGCATCAGGACCTTGGCTTCCTGTGACCAAGTGCTGCCTGTGTGGGGATCTGTTTTGTGTGACTTGAGCAGAGATGCAAAAAACCAGTCTGCTCGAACAGATGTGTTTCCTGCAGCCTTGCTGTGTTGTTTTCTAAGGAGTCCCCTGGGTCCAAGTAGCATGGCAGTCTGACGGGTCTGTTAGTTAAAGCAGAGAGGCAGGAGATGTACCCACTTCATCTGAATGTGTGCTGATGATGGTAGAAATGGCCGTATGTGTTCCTTTTCTTCACCTTTCCCTTCCACTGCCCCCCTCCTTCGCTCTCCCATCACTCCCTCTTCTCATTTCCTCTCCTTCCCACGTCGCTGCTCATCTATGCCCTCTGTTACTTTCCTTTCTTCCCCTCTCCCCCCTTTTCTCCTCTCCTTTGTTTTCCTTTCCTTTGCGTTCCCCCTCTCTTCTCACACTCGCTCCTCCGTAGCTCAGTGTGCACAGACAGGCGTGCACTTCACTGCCAGCAGTGATTTATTCTGCTTAGGCAAATGAGTGTGGCTTACAGCATGCTGCTCCCTTTCTGCTTCATCAGTACACACTGCACATAACACTGGAGCAGGTTGCAGCCTGCAGGCACACACACAACCCCTGAAATGGATCTAAGAGACACGCTGGAGGGGATCTTCTGCAGTACAATGGGCCGACGTGATTCATTCCTGTGTTTTGGATGTAGTGGAATGTGTAATTGAGCATGCATACTGCGCAGCTTGTGCCTTTCACATTAAGGACTGGTTTTACTGTGGCGGTCTCAGCTGGGGTCGTGGTCTAAAAAGTTGCCTCCTGAGGTCACTCCCTCGCTAGCTGATGCTTGATGGATGGTAGGGCTGAGTGATGGCATTACAATCACTTCATTATGATACTAGTAACATAATTTTCTGATATACGTTATTTAAAAATTATTTCCACACAGTCAATTATCCTTTTTTTTTATTTCTCAATTTAAATGAAGAGATTTGATTGCGAATCTCTGGTAACAGGTATAGCAGCAATTTTCAGTGAATTGTAATACTACGAATACGAATTGTCGTACTACATCACTGCATGAGCAGAGCAAATGTTTTCAATCCACCTTTTCTGGTCAATTTCAATCCTTTTTTTAAACCCTGGTCTGTGTTTTCCTATTTTTCTGACACAGCTTTTTATACGAAAGAGACAGAAGGGAAGTATGGTCCAGTCCTGCGTAGGATCAACACATTTGTGTGAATATGACTCACACACGTTGCTGTGATAAAGCCTTTGCACAAATTTTATGTCAGTATTAGCAATACTAACAATAGCAGTTAGCTGCTAACTTGCAAGTAAAAAAAAAAAAAATAAATAAAAACCATCATTCATGATTAACCAACAGCTACAAGCTCGGCGAAGTTGGCGTTTTGTTAGTAAAGAAAACAAAAAGGAAACCCTTCATTGTCAGACGTGACACAGTAAGGGGTCAGTTTGTTCATATAGCCTATCATGTGTTCAAAAATTAGAAATTATTAAAAAAACTCTGGAAGAAAATGTGAATGATTTTCGTCTTAGTTGGTAAATGGGTACAAAAACTTTTTCACCTGCCATATTTGGGGAGAAAAAAGGGGAAAAACGTTTCCACCTGTTCTCCTGTTCAAGAAGCTTTTGCATTATCTGTTCTTATCAATCAACACAGGAGGGGGGAAAATGGATTTTTGGTCTCACGTGACTCTCAGGGTTTGCATACGTCTGGAAATACTTTCAAAATTGAGACAGTTGGTTTAGTTCATTTCTCTGGAAAGCAGGTGCTCTGATAGAAAAGGCTCGGACTGGGCAGGTATCACCCATGTGTCCGAACGTCCAACTCTCCCATGACCACACAACACACAATCCAGTTAGTTAAACAATCCGCCTGACTGCTCATGAGTGGCTGGAGGGTGTTTATATTAAACCGCATCAGGGACACACAGACACACAGTTGATCACGTGCGTCTTCACTGCCCGCCTGGTTGTGTACGTCAAAGTGCAAAGCGAGAGGAGGTGCTGCCCCATGGATACCTGTGACCTGGTCGACGAGGATGCGGGAGGTGATGATGCGTCCGTACTGGGAGAAGAGCTGCTCCAGCTCCTTCTGGGTCATAGTCTTGGGCAGGCCACTCACATAAAGGTTGGCGTCACGGATGGAGGCTGAGCTGGGTCGCGCGTATGACACCTGTGGAAAATAAAAACAAGCGGTTTAGGGCTTGTATGAATAAATTAGGGCTGGTATACTTTATTACCTCCACAGGGAGGAAAGTGTGACTGAATTTTCTTAGTATGCCTTGCCTTGGGGATTGTTGTTGTCAGGAAAAGATTTAGCTGCTTAGAACACTGGAGAGATAAAAGTCACTTGCTGGGGGAGGCAGAGGAAACTTTGTTCCCTTGAGTAGAAAACCACAGATGTTTTACTTTGAAAGGACAGCTCAGGTAGCCAGGGGAACATGATTAATAGTTTAAGGACTTGGTCCAAAAAGTCTCTTCATTCACTTTATTGATGTCAAGCGCTATTCTGAGATAAAATATGAATGTTGTATCGATGTTGTGTGAATGTTGCAGGCTAATGTGTTGTGTTTTCAGGATATAATACATTAGCAATGACCCTAAAAGTAAGCGACCAAAACCCTCTAACCTTTGAAACAACCATCGTTTAGCCTTGTGAACTCTGAAGAGTGGATTTGCTTTCGCTAAACTGTGCGACAGTGTGTTGAACTTGAAACACATACTCAATTTTAGACTCTGCCATTGGACTAAAAAGTGATTTTAAGCCATCTTAAAGCATGGTGTACTCATGCAACTATATATGTATTCACAAAGAAACATTTTTGCCCTTTCAGCTCGTAGGCAGCGTGTTACCAATAACCCACACAGCTGAAGTCAGCTCCTCATTGTCACACTCTGCTCCTCCTCCTCCTCACAACAGATAAACGTTGTGTTTGAGAAACACAAGCACGTGTCCCTGAACATGCTCCGACACACATTTTAGTGCTCTTATTCCTGCTCCTCTGCCTACAAAATACTGCGCGTGAATTTCCAATGATGCAAATGCCTGGAACTGAATAGCTGGTTATACTGTACTCTGCAGCTTCCGTCAGTGAGCCTTCCACTTGTCGCAATGTTGTAACCCAACATCTTCATGCACAGACTTCATTTTGCTCCAGCGAAGGTTTCATAAATCCCATTACAACCGCCGCTGCTGACTGGAGCAGCTTCCCCTCCCAGTGCTTTCATTAACTCTGACATGTGGAGACGTATGTAATCAAATCAGGTTAAAGTCAGGCAAATACGGTGGCATATCCTTCAGCAACAGCATGGAAATCCTGCCGAACTCTAACAGTGGGAGAGTGGGATTGGGAACAGCTGGCTTTCCCCGTGTCTCACTTCTCTTTTCACACATCTTCCTATTTGGCCTCTCTGTTCAGCTCCCCTGTCTTCCTCTTCCACTCCACATCTCCCTCCTTTTTTTTTTGCTGCCTGGATCGTTTCCTCCTGCTTCTCTCCTTCCTTCCTGCATGTCGCCTCACTAAACCTTTCTCTGTCTTCCAGATTCTGGCTCTTTCCCCCCCCCCTCTTATTTTCTCCTGTGTGTAGAGCTCCCTCATTTTCTCTCCTTGTCAGCCAACTCCAGATGTCTAATCCATCAACACCTCCTCAAGCTGTGAACGGTATTGTGTACAAGTGTGGTGTGGCGCATGTGTGAAATAGAAATGTGTGCGTGCGCAGGAAAGTTAGAAAAACGCAAGTGTGAAGATTAAAGCGTTCACAAGCACAGGCTGTATAAATGTGTCTGAGATTATGTGCATGCGTGTCACTGTGAGCTCCTCTCACCTTTGCCATGCTGCCTCTCCTCACACCTCAGTGGGAAAGAGGCATCTCAGCCACCACTGACAAAATCTGAGGTGTCATGGTGGAGGAAACCACTGCAGCGAAACCAACTCTAAAGACACCACAGAGAGACGCATCGCCTGAGAGAATGTGAATCTCTGGGCCAAGCGTTTCCTCACAAGTGCTCTGGCAGAGAGTGGGAAGGGTGTGACATGAAAGAGCCACAAACTTAATTTTAGAATTACCGCGCTGCCTTTTAATTTACCTTGTTACCTTTAGGGTATTTCGGTCTGTTGTGTAGGGAGAAAGCAGGGGGAGTGAGAAAATGATGTGTGAAAGAGTGATAGTGCCAGACAGAAATGCAGGGTTGTCTTCTGTTATTACAAAGACGGCCTTTATCTGCAGAACAACTTCAGGCCACCTCTGGTGTCAGGAGAGTGTGAAAGTAAAACCTGTGACCAACAGTCTAAGTCAGTTGCTTTATTATTATTTTGTCTACCGTTTTCAGCTCTTCCTTCACATGAATCTAATACCATGAAGACCGAAGAGATGCGTCTTATCTAAGCTTTTCTTGGACGTCCTGGCCACAGATAAACATTTATATGCCTGGGTTTCTAAAAGGCTTACTTAGCTCATTAATATTCCAATTTTCATTACTGCCAAGATGCAGTGTGGCTGGGACAATGGAGGAAATTAATGAATGGAGCTAAATGTGACGTATGAATAAGGAGAGTGTATGTATGAAGCAAGAATGAAGACTTTCAATTATGAAAAGCTGAGGAAGCTGTTAGGATGCTGACTAGAACATTTAAGTTTACTGAATAAGGACGCAAGCAGCAACAACCTCCAACCCTTTTGGCTCATCCAAACTTCATCAATCTATAGTTCATAATGGACCTCATACCGCCTTAAACAAACACACAGCCCACATCCCCAAATGGAGAAAATACAGAAAACATGCATCTTACAACGCGTTACTCTTTTTCCCTCCCTCAGCTTTAATTAGACCAGGACCCTGATCTGACCACACCGAACACAGAACACAGTCCAGGCAATGTAGGGATTCTTTATGAGATTCCCCCATTCAGAACTACAGGCTAATCCCACGCTAATAGATTAGATTACATCAGATTAGATCCGATGACAGAAAGCGAGAATCCCAGGATTACAACAGAGCAACAGATTACTGGCCAGTTTGAAAGAAACGACATATCAGGAAGCGCAGAGCGGAGGGGCAGAGAGAGCAGGGGATGGGAGAACGGAGGGAAAACAAGTGATGATTGATGTGTTGATGGAAGATTTCTGAAAAATCCGCAGCTTGTAAATCAGAATTTTTAGTTTGGGGAGGAGGGACAGTGCAGCTCTGACATTGATTTATGTGTCTTACCACCACCAAGTGAACACATTAGTCACGCCATTAAAATGCAATAACAGATCCCTCAATTATTTGAGAAAACGTGATGATTGACGTGTTTCCTCCCTTTCACTCACAGATATCTATATAATTTCACTTTAGCATTTTGACATTTAGAAAGTAATTAGCATACCAGCCACATTCACAAGATTTAAAATGTGTGTTTTTGATTAAGACAGTCTTTTAAATCTGAGGCTCATGCATGTTAATCCCATCTTGCCCTGAAGCTCATCCACTAACAGCATCACTATCTAAAAAGGGCTTTGTGAAAGAAGAAAGAAACATTATGATGAAAGTTTATAACAACTTCATATAATGCTTTATGTTTTGATTAATTATCAGACAACGTATTTTTATACTTTGCTGCAATTATTTATGCATTTTGAACAAATTTAACTGTGCACCAACTGAAAGTGATTATAGTGTGTTAAAATTAATAGAACTAGACTTGTTTAGTTGCACGTGGGCGGTTAGGTGGGTGGATGGGGGGTGTTCTGGGTTCGAACCCCTAGCCTGATGTTTTGATGTTCTCCGTGAGCTTGCGTGGGTTCCCTCCATGTATTCACATGTGACTTTTAATCCTGTAGATGAAGGCATGTGCGTGGTGTCCATTACCTTGATCGTTTTGGTCTGAAGTCTGAGTCCATTTAACGTGTTGATGGCTTTCTCTGCGTCCTTTGGATCGATGTAGTTGACAAAGCCGTAGCCCAGACTCTGTCCTGAAATGCCAGAAAGAGAGAAAGAAAAGCCTTTCAAATGTTACTGTTACACTGAGAGCACCTTCATTTTTTTTTTACTCATCAGCCACACCTAAAGATTTGAGGAGGAAAGATTATATATGATTGAATAACGGGGAAGATCAATTTGAAGATGATCATATTTATCACACCAGCAAATAATTTAGCCGTCTCTTCTCTATATGCAGTCTGATGTTAGTCAAACAAAATCCAGCCCTTGGTCCCATCTGTGTGCACAGGCTCTTGGATATTATAAATATTTCTTTTCTTTTCTTTTTCTTTCTTTCCTTTACAGCATCTCTTCATCACTACTGACAAGATCACAGTGACTCCTGCCCAGAGCGGCAAGAGAATTGGTGTGACTTTTGTCAAAAGTGTCGTGTGACGCCTGCTGTGTTGCCACAATCCTGCAGGATTATGGACCTTAGCATTCAGCCTTTAAGGGACTCTCTTCACTGCTCCACTCAGCTACTGCATGAAAAGATCAGCAACTGATGAGTCAAGAAATAATCCTGGTCAAATAATAGTTATAAAAAAAAAAAAAACACCAACAAATTAAGACAACACCTCCACATGATATTTCATAATGTGAAGCCTGAAATCTTCTTGAGTAAGAAATGTTTCTCTACTCTGATCTCTGCGTTTCTCTTTTCTCTGGTTGCTGATCTTTTATTAGCTTGAGGGAAAGCTGCTCCTGTGTCAACCTCTGAATTAAACTCAATTTCTATCTGAATTGCGAGAGTGAAACTCAACCTCACAAATAAAGTATCACAGTAAGAGCAAATAACATATTTGTTACTGTCTTTGCATCTGAGCAGAGAGCAAGCTAGAGAGAAAAATACGACCCCCATTTCCCTCTAAGCTCAAAGTGTCTTAGATCGCAGACTCCCTTTGAGTATGAAGCAGGCCTGACATCTCTGTGTTTCCCCGACAGATCAAGCCTTTCAACAGGCGTAGGACTTTAAGCGGATGCCTCCAGCCATCAGGGCCTTCATTCGGCTAGTTCTCGACAAACAGCCCCTATCCACTAACACCTCGCACAAGCACAAAGAATCCCAGTCAGTTTAAGAGGAACGGCATGCACATATCCACACTAATGGGAACAGACAGCGGTTAGTCAGAAACAAAGTGAATCACAAAATATGAAGCATGGATGTTTCACAAAATAAATACGTTTGGGCTACGGGTATCACAGCGCAGAACAGCTCAGCAGCAAGCTGCGGAAGGGCCAGGAGGGACTTGTAGTCCTCACATCAAACAACTGATGATTTTCTCTTCTTCTTTCCTCTCCTCCCCTTTCTTCTCTGGATTAACTGTGGATTATCAGACATTCTCTATTGTTAATTAAAAACCTGCCATCCTGGAGAGACTTCTGCTATTTATAACTAACCCTCCTCTCTTCCCTCTCCCCCTCCTCTCTGACTCCCAGTTGACATCAGGTGTTAAGTTTGGTAGTTAAAATATAATTCAGATTTTTAGCTGCTTCTCCCCTTTATTAAATGGCGTACACAGAAAAAATAAAACAATTGATAATGAGGAGCAAAGGAACGTGTGGCGAAAAAAATTAATAGAAACTGAAATAAAACATGTTTGCAACTTTATCTTGCCAATAAATTTAGGCGGCTCTTAAATTGTACTCTAAATTGCCTTGTAGTGTACAAAATACAGATAAATGGAGTATTTTCACACAAATAAATATGTTAAATAGGATAAAACTTCCGACTGTTACCGTTCAAATTTGCACATATTCAATTTACACTGACAGTTTAATTTCCAGATGGGTGCAACAGCTGAGAGCTGGCTGCGCCGCTCGCCTTCTCTCCTACCCTCGCTTCCCACTTTACCATCACCTTCCTCACCCCTCATCCTCATCTTCAACAAGAAAAGTGAGGTTCGACAAGAGCAGCTGCCCAAAGGTTAGCTGAAAGTGAAGTGTGCTGGTGAAGAGCACTCATGCAGGGCAATCAAAATGGGCTGACTGGTGCTTAATGGTACCGAGATACTTAACACTCATGGAGCCATCCAGGCAGCTAAACTGGCAGCCATGGATGCTATTGCTGTAAAGTGAAGCGGCGGCGGCGGCTGTAACATGCGTCTATATGCTTGTGGGGGTTCAAGTTAGTATGCAAGTGTGGGCATGTGCACATGTGAGTCAGCAATGGATTACCGCGTTAGAACACTGTAATGTATTTACTTTGATTGCAGCTCAGATGAATGTGGCATTCAGCTGCTGTGTGTAAATAATATTTGTGTATGCGCACTAAGCACAGGGAGCTTAAGCCGGTACTGTCATATCAGCCCACCCCCACTCACATCTTCACATCTTCACTCCCTTTTTGTGAGGCTGTGGGCCTTCGGGGCTGGGAGTAAGGAGCTAAGGGGGGAAATGAGGCCCGGTGGCTGGCGTCAGTCCCCAGGTAAGGGGGGAGATGAGGGGAGACGAAGGCAGACATCTGCCTGCAGCATTAGGAAAGCTCCATGAGGGGATTCCACCCACCATTTCAAGCCTGCGAAGGAGCAGCTAACAGCAGGGAGCCACCGGCAGCCCGCCTGGCTGCAGGGAACCTGCACGGATGGGTGGGAGATGCTCCCGCCAACGCACAGCACTGGCAGATGTACACACATGTGCATACGCATGCAAGCAAACATGTAATCACTCAATCGCAGAGGCGCACACACAAACAAACACCAACAGTAAAGTATGTCCTGACAGCAGGACAGTGAGGAGAGTTGCTGGCGGCTGGTGCGTGCGTCACGGGGGTTTGTGGTGGCGGCGGTGGGGGATGGGTGTGATTGGAGCTCTGAAATCATTTAGCAACTGTCAACACAATCCATTTCAGCCCTTTATCATCTGTATGCACGCACAGCCATACAGGTGGAGGTTGTATCAGTATGCATGGTTCGCTTCAGCACCTACACTGTCCACAGCAGGATCGGCCCTGCCTGGTGTCCTGCTCCGTCCTGTCTCCATATACCACGGTGAAGCACAGTTCAGATGCAGTTCAGAGTGCCTTCAAATGATTTCAGAAACTGGGATTCTTTCACATTATTAAACCACCAGACAAAATATATAACCTTCAAGTGAAGACAGAAGAAAATTTGATACTACTAAATGTACCTGTAAATTCTAGCCTCGCATATGATGGTTTTTCAAGCTGAAGTCTGTTGAAAACAAAGTCTCCAGGGTGATATCAGCTATCAGAGTTACTTTAATGAAACTGAGTGATAATACACATCTAAAAAATTAACATCATGTAATTCTTTTCAACATAGTTCAGAAGTAACAATAGAGATCTTCTAAACTTTCTGACAGGAATCGATTCTTTAAAAAGATGTTCTGCCTGAGTCTGCAAAGCACGAGGAGATATTATATACAGAGACTGCCTACTGGTATTTTATGACAGAAAAATAACTTGAGAAAGTGAAGCCATTAAAAATGCATGATTGATAGCCCCTAATGGGGTTGTGGCTAACAGAGAAATCAACGCTGTGCTGATCAATTAGTCTAATGGATACATTAACTTATATATTTTAATTGTCAATTAAAACCAAGAACCCAAATGATGCATTGGTCGCCATAATGGTCTTTTAATGAGGTTAGATATTCATTTGCCTTTGATTTGTCAGCCGCTGAAAGTGTCAGGCCTGCAAATTCTACAACAGTTGAAACAACTCAAGAGAAAGCTCAGCAATGAAAAGGAGCTTCTTAATAGAAAAATTGCAAATTTAATGATGCCAGAGGTCTTGTAATGAAGACCATCCCCAGATGAATGGGATTTATGCAAACTATGGTGCATTCAGACGGCATTAAGACCATTTTACTTTTTCATGTTTTATTATGTTGCAGCCTTATAGTCAAATCAGTTTTTCTTATGACCCCCCCCCCCCCAAAAAAAAAAAAAAAAAAAGAAATCTTACATTGACGTGATTAGTCAGACTCCCTTTTATGAGATTTGAACTGCGGTTAATCTTTTCAACCCATTTCTCTTGATCGCCTTTGAGATGTTTCTCCACCTCCAATTTTCCAATTCAATTGATTGCATGCGATTTGGAAAAACACTTGTAAGGTCTTACAGCTGAGAAAGCATTCGTCACTGAGCAGTGAGGTGGAGGGAACTCCCCGCAGAACTCAGAGAGACGACTGTTTTGAGGCACAGATCTGGAGAAGACTCCAAGACTGAAGATTCCCAAGAGTGCCGCGGCCTCTGAATTCTTAAATGGAAGAAGTTTGGAACCAGGACTTTTACTAGAGCTTCATAGAGGCCTTGGCCGAACTCCAGCAATCCTGTGTAGCGACAGGAGAAAGAGCACAATCATCACTGCAGCACCGCACTGATCAGGATGGCCAGAATGAAGCTTGTCTACAGTGAAAGTTTCCAAAAAAGGCGCTCAGGCTGTGAGAAACAATCTGATTTGAAGCAGCCGACAGTGAACTACTTGGCCTCAATTCTAAGATTCATCTAAAGGAACAAAAGGCCCTGCTCATCACCTGCCCAGTACCGTCATGGTGGTGAGACACAGTGCTACCCCCATCGTGTTGCAGGGTTGACAACGCGGGAGGAAACTTTGTAAATGTCCCGGAGCAGCTAAACCACAACTCTGACCCAAAAAGACTGCAATTCTGGGGGGACTGGAAAATGGCTCTCCTCAAGGACTCCATCCAACCTGACGGAGCTGCAGAAGAGGAAAAAAAGTAGAAAACCCCTGATTCCAGGAGTGCAAGCCTTTGGTGTCACACCCAAGAAGACTCAAGGCTGTAATTGATGCCAAATGCATAACAATCAAACACTGAGTCTGAGTACGTCAGTGAGATATTTCAAATTTTTTCTTTTAACACGGTTAAATTCACACACAAATAGACGGCATCTGATTTCATTCTGGGGCATAAGAAGGTTGTGGGTTTGGCTCCCAGCCTGGGACCTTTCTGTGCAGTTTCCATGTTCTCCCCGTGGCTGTGTGGCTTTCCTGGTTTCCTGTTTGGGTTAACTGGTGACTCTAACTCACACTGTGTAAGTGTGAGGGGCTGTTTGTCTGTCTCTGTGTGTTGGCCCTGCGACCTGTCCAGGGTGACCCCCGCCCTCGCCCAATGTGAGCTGAGAATGCCCCCAGCAACCCGGAATCGGAGAAGCTGTTGAAGATGAATGAATGAATGATTTCATTCTGAATGCTCTGTAAGCAAAAAAACTAAGATCTGAGCTTTTTCTAAAGATAGAATGTGTATTCATATACATCTGCCAGAGCGAGACATAAATACAGTATAGGTCTGGATAGCATTAAATCACTGCAGTAAATCACTTTATCATATTGTGACACATGTCCAGTGTCACTGACGGATTAGACATATAGCTGGTTGGAGTGGGTGGGGGCTAATCTGGACCCGCCTCTGCTCATTTGGCAGACCTTTTGTACAACCTGACAGAAATTGTACAGAGAGGTGGTCACTGCTATTTCCAGTGAGAAGCTCTTTGGCGTGTTAGTACGCTGTTATGACTAAGCCATTATTTGTGTCCTTAGGAACAGCAGGTTGCTCAGTGTGTGAGATGGGAAAATTAGTGTCCTGCCCGTTGGGCTCACTATATAAATTTTCCCCTTTCCCTTATCTGGCGTACACACACACGCACACACACACAAACACACACACACACACAGCGGAAGAGGCAAGTAAAAATTCCCACTCGGTATACCTATGCAAATTACACACAGCTACGTAAATACGTACAAACAAAAGTATGATAGATGTAGTTGTGCGCACGCAGAGGTTACAGCCATATTATCAAGTGAAACACATTCATGTTACACACATGTAGCAGTGCGAGGAGCCCTGCAATCATGTGCTGTAAGACACACAGACTCAGAGACTCCAGCTGCATATTGCCTGTCATTATTTTGTGCCTTTTTGTTGTGTGACTAAGAGCTCTGTACCGCAGACATGAAAGCACATCGTTCTATCATCAGACTAGGCTCACGTAACACACCATAAGCTCTTTGAACTGGAGTGGTAGCTAACAAATGAAATACAAGTGCAAGGACCATCTATTTTAGCTCACTGCAATCTATTGTTCGCAATACCGCTCCCTGAGAGTGTGCAGCTATTAGTGAAAGTTAATTTGAACTGCTGACACCGTGTTGTCAAAATAGTTATTATAATGTTGTAGTTAGGGCTGAAGCTGTCTGTTCAAATTCAATTTGAAATTATTCATTTCTTTGTCTTCTGTTCCTGAGTAGTCGATATATTTCTATAGAAATAAGAACTTTGAAGTAAATGCTGCATGATGAATGGGAATAAGAAGCTCTGGGTGAATTTGAGGAGGTAAAATGTACCAAAAAGCAAGAGCTGGTGATGCTAACACACCTTGAGAGGAGCAGCTTCCTCTCCCCGTTCAGTCAGTCTTAAAGTTAGCTACATTTTAAGATGAGGCAGAGAGGGAGGTAAAAAAAAAAACAAAAAACAAATTTCAATTTGTCAAAATAAATATGTCACACTCGGTGCTTCCATCCTTTCCCATCCTCTGACGTTTTACCTCTTGCTGTTGCAGCAATTTGAGATAGTGCGGTGGTTTTTGCTCCCCAACATTTGAAAAGGTGCCCTGTCACCATGTCAAAGTACACATCACTTACCTCGAAGGGGGTCAAACCCACGGCACCGCGGGAGTGAGTTTGCAAAAAAAATAAAAGAATTAGAAAAGAAAAAGAGAACAAAAGACTAGAAAATACTACTATTACAGTTAGAGCCTATCGTATGGCACATATTAAGCCTGTTTGAATAACTAAATTCATAAACAGAGCCACGTCCCCCGCACACACGCATCTACTGTAGATCCCTCTCCCACTCACTCATTCAACACATCTTTCCCTCCTGGGTTGCCAAGGTAGCAGCCACTGTTGCAGTCAGGAGGCTCCCACTCTCAGTTCCCAAGGCCCTGCTTCCACCGACACACACACACACACACACACACATAGACATATACTTTATCATGTAAAAGCTCAGGGACAAGCACACACACACACACACACACACACATATATATATACGTAAACCACCCCCTCATGGTGGCTCCCTGTGCCTTGGGGCCAGTGGACTGCAGCCTGCAGTGTGTGGGCTGTTTGGCTGGCTGTGCAGCTGACAAACACAAGGCAAGCTGACAGACAGAGAAGCCCCTTTAAGATTCGACTGTCACGTCAGGATTGCAGAGCTTATCCTGCTGCTCCTGCTACAGCAAACAGGGTGAGCAGGTCCATGAGACCACCACCCAACCTCAGATCTGCTGCACACATGCCCGGGACAAAGGGACTGTCTGCACAGTGCACTCTGAGTGGAGGGGTGAGGAACCAGCCCTGAGGCACATTCAGCCTGTGGATCTGAGGATGACACAGGGGACATGAACCACCTCTGTGTCCTGTGTAAAGGGCATACAGATTAACATGAGAGGGGACAGAGGCAGAGGGTCAGGGGAGGAGCTGAACATCTGAGGAAGCTCTCAGGACGTCCAACTTTGGGACGAGGAGAGGAGATTTAAAGGAGGTGATATGAGGAGAGAGACAGGTCTTTATTGGGACCTGGGACTCTAAAAGTTTAATGTCTGTCTGCCTGCTTGTGTCTGCACTTCTGAGCCTGGCAGCTCTCTTAATACCTGGCTTTGGAGATGTCGCCTCCTTTTTTCATCTCTTTCCCTGTCAGCTTTGTTCACGCTATCTTCAGCCTTCAGCCCATTCCAGGTTGAGATAAACACGGCCTGTGTGTGAGATACAAACACTGCACCAGATATCCCTCAGCACAACTTCAGCAAAGATTTTAAAAAGTATGTAACGGTGTTTTTCCACACAGAATGACATTACATTTCTGTTGTTTGAATGCTTTGGAAGTTCTAAATGTCTATAACTTGGACAGTTTTGTTCCCCTCAGAGAGAATCACCTTTGCTCCTGATCATGCCATCAATGTATATTTCAGTAGGGACAATGAATTGTGGGTAAACTGAGGTTTATATGGTGAATATTTGATATACTCAACCTTAGACTGGGAGCCCTTGTGCGGGGCCTAAGCTCCACCCCTCTGTCCTCACAGATGAGGGTTGGATGCATATTTTATGTTTGCGATACTTTGGGTTGCACTTGATGTGCTATGACTAAAATAGAGCGACAATGAAACTAATGGAAGCTGTTCAGCTGGACCACAGGGAAGTGCGTGCAAAGCAACTCCAATCCTGCAACCCTGAGATGTTATTTGGGGTTGTTTTTGTTTTGTTTTTGTTTTTTGTACCTACAGCGTGCGACTAAGGCGTAGCTGTCCTTATGTAAGCTTTGGGTTGGCAGCAAGCTTTCACATGGCACCGAAGCTGCTGTCTGTCAGAGGTTCTCCAGCTTGAGCATCTCCACAGTTGACATCACAGTCCATCTATTTTTCATAGCCAACATCTGCTTGCCTTGCTACATTGTCACTATGATTTGCATCAGCTCCCCCGATTCCAATGTATAAAAACCAACACATGGAAGGTGACTGGAGTAGTGTGCACAAAAAGCTTCAGTCAGCACGCTTTAGGATGATGTCTTTGCAGGCTTTGATACAGAGAGAAGTATTTCATCTGCATGAACAAACAAAAAAAGAGAACTGCTACTGAAGGTTGGTAATCAGCAAATGCTGTGACCAACTGAGTAAAAAGAAAACCCACGCAGCCAGAGCAGGGCAAGGTACTCAGGGCATGGTGAACCATTCACTCAGCAAGCAAGTAAAGCACCCCATCTGTCTCCAGAGAGTAAGGCCTATGAGATTCGGGCTACTGTAATTATTGGTGCAACTTGAGAATGAATAGAATGGGGGGACACAACCAACCTTCCCCTTCTCCCGTCCACCACTTCTAACCCCAACACAATCAGTTCTGTTCCAGCATGAAAAGCTATTTTCTTCTCCTCCGTGCCATTATGAAAACAAATGCGTTCATTTCTCCAACAGAAATGCAGCTGATGCAGAAAAATTATCTCGAAAAAATGACTTACTGACATGGATCAGTCAATTCCATTTGCGTATGTGCACGTGTAGATGCGTTAATGCTGATGCAGAGTGTTGCTGGGTCCGTATCAGTTATTTCTCATGGTCTAGTGTATGTGTATTTTTACTAACATCTTGGTGAAGAGCTGCTCCTCCAAGAGGTGAGCTTTTATGCCATCAATTTTCAGCTTAAATAAATGTTTTTCTTTTTCTGCAAAGAATGCAAACATAAAGCACTGTAAGTGGGATCATCTCTGGCATACAGTGTCTCAAAGTCATCTTGCCCTTGACATTTGTATATTTCGTGTTCACTCTGCCTGGTGTGCAGGATGACAAAGGTAAAAGCCTTTACAGTGTGCACACTTAATTTAAGCGACTCTTTAAATGCTTAAGATATATCTTCTCTTTAGGAGACAGTAGATTCAGGTGCAGGCCCGAGGCTAATGTGAAAGTGTGTGTGTGCTTCAGCTAGGTGCGTGTAAGCTAGTCTTAAATAAAAGATTAACCTGCACGTCCCTGGCGTGTTCTGAGACGCCAGGCAGAGGTAGTTGTGCAAGCAGGCAGGCAGGCAGACAGGCAATGTGGGGAGCAAGAAAGACACCCAGAGGTAGCTTTAATACCAACTGAAGTCAACCAGGGTGACAGACGGAGCTGAAGTGTCTCCGCCTGCCCGCACCCGCCTGAGCCTCACGCCACGCTGGCATCATTGGAGCTGACAAAGAGCAAGCAAACCGGAAGCTGAGCGGATGCTGAGGACCCGCCTGTCTCTGCTACCTCTGAGAGGCTCATGTGCTCACACCTTGTCAGCAAACGATCACAGGCTGGAGAAGATGCACAAACAGATCGGGATACGAAAGCAAACAAATAATTATCTGCATCCGGAGACGTTAACACTGAAATATAGCAAAATATGAAATGTAACCACACCTAGCTGTGGTAGGAGCATAAAAAAATACCGTTATTCATTGAACTCACTGGCAGAATACTTCAGTCATAAATAAATAAAATGTTAAAACATTTGTGTAAAATTCAGTACATTTATTAATTTTCCTTAAACTTTATTCTATACTCTTCGTGCTCTTTGTGCTGCTTAGCAGAATTTGAAGGCACATAAGCCGCAGGGTCTCATTCCCCCCATCAATATAAATAATCTTCAGCTTCATAACACCAATTCTGCTCCAGACATATTCGAACATTTCATTCAGGAAATTCCCTCCCTTTCACAAACACGATGATTTAGACTGTTAGACAGTATGAAGCCTCTTGGCATCCCCTTCTGGAGGAGGAGGAGGAGATCTGGGTTTTCTTAGCCTAAAAGTTTTTGCAGGGAAACTGCCCAAATGGGAGCGTAAAACAGGTATACACCACAGTGAGGAGATGGAACAAGGGCAGGATTTATTTATAACTTTTTTCTTTTGCATTGACGCGAAGTCAGAGCAGCAGCTATCCTAAATGGTTTAGAAATGAGCACGCAAACAATTCTGCCTCTCTCCCAGTCCCCGTGCAAGACCTGGGCAGGTTTACAGCAATTCTGTTCATTTTTTAAAGTCTCTCCAAATGTCTGCCGTTAACTTCGTTCCTCACTGCTGCTTGGCAAATCACACTTAAGGGGAAAATCTGGCGGGGAGGGAGAGACAGAGAGAGGGAGAACATGGTGATGGTGATGATGATAGCATGTGGTATCCCAGTGTTATTTTTGTACACTCCATCCTCCATTATCCTTGTGTATCTGACTCTCAGGCTCCATTTTGTGGCCTATTACGGAGGAAGAGGAAGATGATTCCAAAGAGGAATCAGAGCTGCAGAAATGTGCTTCAAAGAATGAGAGAGCAGAAGGAGTAGCTGGGCCAGTGGCCATCTCTGGGTTAGAGTCATCTCTATTGGCCTTTTGGTTGTACTTAATCTATTACAGGAAATCTAATTCTGCAATCATATATCCGCGTGTGTGTGTTTACTCTCCATGCCTTCCTCGCCTGCCTGCAATCCGAGAATGGCTTGGTGATCTCGCCCGCCTGCCTGCCTGCCTGGTGCTCTTTAATGAGATTATCAGGAGAAGAGTGTCAGTAAGTAGGATCTAAAATGAAAGCCATTATGGAGCATTATCACAGAGCTACACACACACTCCCCCCTCCATCCCTCCCGATCCATCTGCTGTATAACCACCCACACAGCCACTACGCCCAGATTACAGCCACGATTAGCACCGCAAAGTGCTGCTTAATTTAAACACCTCTGGAGAACATGTGGCACTTTGCTGCATTGCTGAGCCGCAGCGCTTGAACACACACAGAGGGCAGAGATGGATTTCGCCTCGTGGAAGACGATACACACAGCGATTCCACTGCAACACCTCATTAGTTTGGACTAATGCTGGACTGTGGAGTTCTGTTTGTTTGGTTTTTTTGCATGTGTGAACTACTCGTGATGTATTCTGCTCTTTTTGTTTGCGCCTGCTTTCAACATGCAGCTTATACGCTGTACTATCCACACCAACCCATGAGCTTTTAGCAGCATGTGAACAGGCGTGTATTATCCTCATCAATAAGTGTTAGTGGATTGTAAGAGCAAATGTGAAATAAAGGATTCTGACGGGGAACCAAAAAGTTTAATGGACTGCTTACAAACACTATTAATGTGGTGTGTGGAGAATAAATAAAGACGTTTATAGATAGAGATTAATGCTTCAAAAGAAAGATGCTGTAGTGAGGAGGACATCCAGTCCTAAAGTCCCGGGATCAAGGCAGTTAAAACTGTGAGAAGTTTTCAATCCCTTCCAGCTCCACAGGAGCTCACGATAGTAGCTCTCCCTGTGCTTTCCTCTTTCGTCTTTCCTTTGGAAGAATCGTCTTTGGGGACCATCAAATCCTTACATATTATACTACTGACTTCACTGTTGATTTTCATGCTTTCACTTCAGTGAAAAGCATGCTCCTGTTTGGGCTGAGACAATCCTATAAACTCCTCCTCAGTGCCCACTGGATACACCTCAAATTATATGGTGGTTGAGCAGATTATTTTCTCGGTTCATGAAAAGTTGATATCTTGAGAAACACAAGCAGCAGAAAGAAAACACCGGTCTTTACCTGTGATCTTGTCACGAACCAGTTTGCAGGACTCGATCTCGCCGATGCTACCGAACAGGCTGCGGAACTCTTCCTGGGTCATATTTTGGGGCAGGTAGTTGACAATGAGGTTGGTCTTGCTGTCGTCGTTTGTTGGGCCAGTCTGCATGGGCGAGGGGCAGCCGCGGCTGTTGGTGGTCGGACCGTTGGCTGTGGTGCCACCTCCACTGGGGCCATTTGTCACTGGAGCCTCCATGTTACTGATGATCTGGGATGAGGTGAAGAAGTGGAGGAGGAGGAGGAGGAGGAGGAGGAGAGGAACCAAAGACAGGAGGAGCAAGTAGAGAGAACGGGAGAGAGAGAATTCATTAGCAAAGACTTCTGTATTTCATTGAGCAATTTTGGCCATGCAAGACTCTTTCAAAATGACTTTTCTAAAGAGCATGACTGTTGTTGCATCAGGTCTGATCAACAGTCTGAATGGAGATGGCCTTTAAAGGATTGTTTCCAGAAATATCTTTGAGAGGTTTTAAACCAGCTTTGTACAGACTGTGGTATATATCACTGAATTAGCATTTCCATGAAATTCATACTTGAACTGAGAAAGAAGAAAATCTTTAAAGTGTCATGACATTTCAGAATATCTGGAAAAGAACTACTTAAAATTTTTTTTTACACTGGAGTTGTGGGTGACAGAATACCTGATGAGGTTATGGAAATTATCAACGGTCATCATTATGATTTCTTTTGCCACATTTGTTCTGGGCCAAACAGGATTTGGTTCCTGTGCAACCTTGATTTACTCTGTATCATACATTGGATATATCTTTAGCATCGTCTCGATTAAATGTCAAAACATATAGTGAGCACTCTGTACACACATGTGTAAACATTGATAAATAAAAGTGATAGTAAACAGCTAAATATCCATGAAGACAGAGGTGATCGCTGCTGTGGTTTGTGTGGAGGCAACAACCGGGCCAGCCCTTCAGCTCGATGTCTGACTGCTGATGCTGCTACTGTGACAGAGGAAAGTTTACGCTTTCATATCAGGATTTTTGCAGAGCATCCCAGGATCAAAGTGCTCAAAGAGAAACTGTGAGCTTGGTGTAAGGGAGGAAAAACAGGATTTAAAAAAAGAAAAAAAAAAATGTGACAAGGAGTGAGAGTCAGAAGTCAGAGGAGGAGGGACGTAAGTTTCACTTTGCTTTTCTACCTCAGCGCACAGATACATATTTAATACAAATGCTTATTCAGAGCAAAGATTATTCTCCAACAAAAGCACTGTGCAAGGTGAAATTATTCACACATTTGCATAAAAAAACATGTGTTTTATCAAATGAATAGCTTTTGTTGCTCACTTGTTTTTGTATGTGTTTGTTCGCGTGTGGGTGTGTGTGAGGGAGGGAGGAAGGTAAAACGGGAAAATTTGAAACTACTAGGTAGTGAGAGACTCATTCTGTCTTTACTCATGCTTGACTGACCAGGAGACGGTAAACAGACTTTTTACATCTTATTATCTTGCACCAATATTGCTGCCCTATTTATATT
Organism: Echeneis naucrates; assembly: GCF_900963305.1. Lineage (NCBI taxonomy): Eukaryota > Metazoa > Chordata > Actinopteri > Carangiformes > Echeneidae > Echeneis > Echeneis naucrates. The sequence continues at coordinate 5,038,113 of NC_042514.1, forward strand.
GTGTTGCCTTAGCAGAAACTCTGCTTTTGACTCTGCATTAAAGCCACACCAAACTACAGCAAGTCCCTAAAAAAATAAAAAAAAATAAATTCTCCCCATGTCCTCGTCAGTTTGAGCAGCTCCAGCCATGCACTGCAACTCCACTGTGATGACCTAACACGCTGAAATCAAAATTAAGATGCAAATTATACTTTGATCTGATTCAATCAAATTTTTAAAGTCACCACTCAGATCTCTCCCTTTCCCCCTGCTCAACCATTCAGCTTGCTCTGTCTATTTTTAACTATTCTAAAGTACACCCAGACAGGCTGCACTTGGAAACAGGACTGGTTTTAGCAAAGGAGAAGGCAGCACCAGAGCCGCGTTTCACTCTATTTCTGGATTATCAAAAGACTGGACCTGTGTTCTAATAATATATCTCAAAGCTGAATTTAAAAATTTCTCAGTTTGTCCAGAAATAGTTTTCAAAACCTATTTCAGACGTTTACAATGTGTGAGCTTCTTGGCTTTAATCACTTCACTTTAATCTGTTACCTACGTGAAGTGATAAATGAAACAGAAGGCAAACAAATACTGTTTTAGTTACCAACCAAGATACTAACAGTGTGAAAAATGGAATGTCTTATTTATGAAGAATAAAAAATTTTAATTTCTGTGAAATATCTCAGAGCAAAATTAATTCCAAACATACACAAATGTGAGATTGCTTGGGAAACATTTCCATGATTATGTTGTTAGCTACGTTAACCTCTTAATAACGATGCCAAAATATCATGGGATGGCAGAGGGAGGTTGAACTTATTTTGTCTGGCCTCAGGACAGCCTTTTCATTTCCTTATCTCTTTCACCTCCATCTATGTGTTTAAGAGCATCTTCTCATCTTATGCAAAATCCACACACACTTCCATCAAATCTGTAGTGAGTGGAAAAAACACACACACACACACATTCAGAGAGAGAACAATGGCCCAATCCAACGGCAGAAAACAAACAGAAAGGGAGACGTCTAAAAGCTCTCAAGATGAGAGCTGCATGCAAATTGTTCTTTTGACAGTATCTTTTCCTAATCATTCACCATCTCGTACAACATAGATACAGAGACAAACCCAGAAAGACAGAGGGGCAGAGAGAGCGAGACGAGTGAAATTGGAGAATAGCATCTAGCCGTAACAGAGTTGATTGGAGAGGGACTTATTAAATCTGTTTACATTCCCTGCTGGGCTCCATTCTGTCAGAGAGACTTTCAACTCCATGGGACGTTTTCTGAGGAGTTTTTACACCAAAATGGCTGCCTCTAATTAACAGGGACCTGCTGAGTCCCGGTGGCCAATTATATTCCTCTCCTTGTCTGTGCCCACCAGCACTTGAGCTGCTCAGCAGCCCACTTCATGTTGGTTGTGAGCACTGTAGCTGTTGCTGCTCTCCCACTGAGGAGCCCGGTGCTGTGGACACCAGGCTCGCCACGTGTCCTGCTGACTGGGTACAACACACAGCCCTCGCTGGCTCGCTGCCCCAAGATGCAGCTTCGTCTACTCACAAGTTTAAAGACACAGAACCAACGATGGGCTTCTGGTTAAAAGTAATACCTGTAGACAGCGTGCAGCTGTTTGTGATGTATGCTGCGGATGTGTGAGAGGGTCCTTGATACAGTTCAGAATGAGCTGATACTGGTCATTCATAAAAACCGATATTTTAAGAATGATGCATCTATTTGGCAGAACTCAAAAAAGTCACAGTCTATAAAAAGCAAAATGTATGGGAGGGATTTATGACTTAATTAATTTTGGTAAAATTAAGTACCACATAAGGTAGAGAAAGCGAAAAAGCAGGATGGCAGTAAAAAACTTGAGGAAGATGTCTAGAGGGACTTCGCGGTCCATTAGAAATGCCCACAGCTGCCTTGTGAAGGCTTAACAGCGTGATAGATTTATAACGGTCGTATTTTAAAGGCAAATACATAAAACTGAAATTGATAAAATACTACAGAAGAGTCCAACATTATTTCATGACTTTCCTTCAGCATATACAAACTGAACATTTCAGCAGCTGAATGTTGTTTTTCGCTCATCTCTGTACAAACTTCCTCTACCCTCGCAATCCCACCTCTAGACCTCCATCTATTGCCCCATCCGAGATTCTCTGCTCCGTTTCCAACTGTCTCAGTCAGCAGCATCACCACCAGTGCTTATTTTATGTAAACACAGTACAATGTCAGATCATATTGCTTCATGGGTGTGTAAAAACAATAGCTGCGCCATCCATTTGGCAGCAGTAGTCTCCTTACCATCTTTGGCTGTGTCAGCAATCCCTTCTCTGCCCAGCCCTGGAGCTGTGGGAGCTCTGCCTGACGCCACTGTGTCTCTGTCGACCCCTATGGAGCGGAGCACAGGGAGGGAGGGACGCACAGCCCACCGTCAACATCATACACTCACTTTGCAAGGTTAGGGTTGTAGTGGGATTTAGGGAGTGGAAAAGGGATTTGGGGAAAATGGCGGCTCACGGGAAAAAAATACAGTTACACCTTTGCAGTCGGTCCACCAGTCACACTAAAACAAAGACAGGTGGCTTAGGAGTTTGCGTGTTTGGAAATAATTAGGACCAGTTCAGATGAGTGGCTTTGTCACTGTGTGGCTCAAATTGTTTCAGTATTTCTTCTTGAAATGTGGGGAAAGGTATTATCTTCACTTTTTTTTTTTTTTTTGTCTATTTTAACATCCGAGTACCTTCATAACAGATTGAATACGACTTGCATGTGTGTGTTGAAGGCAGCAGATTGGTGTGGTGACTGCAGTGACCTTGGCAGAGTTTATAATGAGGGGTTCCCTCTTGCTCTGTGTGGGTAAACAAGCCTGTGGTTGAAGAGACAGAAATGCCACAAATGAGCAGGAAGTCTGTTCACTAGCTCTCCAGAGCAGGGGGCTTATATGCCTACAGCTATCCACAGATATTACAAGCAGCCAATTTAGCAGGAGAGGAGGAAGAGAGGAGGGATGACCTCTGCCTTCATTTACTCCTTCAGAGAGATGAAGAGAGGGAGTGAGGGATCAGATGGGGGGGAGGGAGAAAAGGCAAGGGCTGAGTAATGGGGAAGACACTTCCAATAATTCAAAGGCAGGCAGAGTAGAGGTGGGGGAGAAAAGAGAGTCTGTACATGTTCTGTTGTCAATGTGTCTTGTAAACTTAGGCAGGAATGCATAATGGAGGTCTAAATGAGACTGAACTGTCAGCTTGAAAGGGGAAAAGAAGATACAGAGGGGCAGAGAGGTCAGAATGGAAGCGAGGACGAGGGATGCTGTGTGTACTCGCTGATGGGTAACGGTGGATATTTCAGGATGATCGTAGAGAAATATAAAAATTGAGAGCCACCTTTGTTTTAGTCTGGTGTCGACGAAAGGGTTACTGTTGAATTATGGTGGTGTCGTACATGAAAACACTCTATTGTGTCCATCTGACTGGGACAAATTGGAGAGAAGCATTAGATTTCTTTGTTTGAATTCCACACCTACTGCATGTGAAAAAGGTTTTTCAAGGTTTTAGTTGTTAGGTCAACCTCATTTAAACGTGCCAAAGCTCATGAGGTGTATTTATAACCATTTGAAAAAGTCAAGTGTGGACAGTTCCAGGGATAGCTACACCCCCGGGGCGAAGGTGCCCAGGCTAGTTACAGTTTAAAGCCACCACATACAGTATAGTGAACCAACATTCATAGAGGACAATATGCTGTATAGCCTGCATGTTAAAACAACTTTTCCAATCCGTAAAATATAAAGGTGAAAAGCTAGCCTGAAAAAAGGAAACGTTAGGCAGAGGTGAAACATCAAAAGCATTTTTCACCCATCCTGCAAAAGCCATCATTTCTACATACTATATCAGTGCAGAAGTGGATGGTGCGCCGCAGCAAGCAGTGTTATCGTAGCTGGTGGTGATAGAAATGCAAGAAGCAACAAGCAGATGTGTATGAGTTTACATTTCAGCAGCTAACTTATAGTACAAATGTCAGCAGAAAGTAATGTTGAAATTCTCAGAAGTGCGTTTAAGCTTCTGAATCCCCATTTTAAAAACACTACTCAGTTCCTAATATTCAATGCTCAACCATTCGATAAAGCAAACACAGGCTCCGGTGCAACACACACACAATTTCATCTTTCTTCGTATTCTGGCTGTCCTTGTGTTTATCACATGAACACACACGTGCTTCTTCTGATAAGATCTCAAATAACACTGGAATAGGGGTGCAATGCAATTACATTCACCAACCATTGAGATGAAAAACCGCTCATGGATACATTTTCAATTATTCAGGGAATACATTTCAGTTGGTGCTCAGATGCTGGGAAAACTTATTATATAATCAATACACTCTATAACACCATTAATATTTGATGCCACAAAAGTGCTTCCTGTCTCCTTGAGCTCCCGGCCAGTGGTGTCTGGGTACTGCAGTCAAACAGGACGAACCTTATCTGCCTACAGCGGGGAAGGAGACTGTGCATTTGTTTTTCTCTAACAGTTGAAAATACCAAAGGCGCAAATGGCTTTCGCTTAGATTTACTGTACATGATTCCATTTTATGAGCTTCTTTTCCAGACTGCACAAAGACTAGTCCTCACAGTCCATGTCTCTCACAGTAAGAGCTAAAATTTAGATAACCAACAAAGGCTTTGTCTTCCTTTTCTTATCCATTTTCACCTTAGTCACTCCGTGGCTGCTTTTGCACCATAAAACCTCCACTTTTTATTGCACAGCCCCCCACACTTTCTCTTAAAGAGCTTAGACAATCAATTTAGCCTGACTTGGCCAGGATAGATGGAGGCTGAGGAGACTGCGGAGTAGACAGTATGCTGCAGGATCCCTCCACTGATAGACATACTGCCTGGCAGCTACAAAATGGAGCCAGCATGCTACCATCTGACTTTGCCTCACCAGCTTGATTTAGATTTTATTTCAGATTTCCTTATGCATTACGCATTTTTATTATTATTATTATTTTTATTTTTTTTTTTACATTATTTGGCTTGTTAAAGTCCTTCACTAAAATTATGTTTTACTAGAAAACTTTTTTGTTCATTGTCAGACAAAGACACTTTAAATGTACCCCGTCCTCTTCTTGCTTTCACAAACCAAAAATGATCAAACTTCCTTCTGGAGTTCCTATCAAACTGACTGAGACACAGAGATTAATAGGACTTTACTATCTCAGCTTCTCGGCCAGTCAAGTTCCCTGTAATGCTCTCTGCGCCATTGATTTTTATTTTTCTCTCTCGTCTTCCTTTATTCCTGGCCCTCTCTCTCTGTCTCACTCTCGCTGTCTCTCCACCTCCACCAGCATCCTCCGAGCTCTAAAATGTCCTGCAGGTCAGACGGATGCTAGGCCGGATCAATCAGGGAAAGTAATCTGGGATGCCTCATGCACGCAAGCACACACACAGACACATCACAGACACTCTCTGACACACATTCACACACAAACACACACACACACCCTCCTCTGTTGCTCTCTGGCCTGCCTACCTCCAGTCTTATCGATCTGCATCTACTTTCCCAAATGGATTCTTCTCTTCTATCATCCTCCACCTCTTTTCTCTCTGCGTGACCTGTTATAATAAATGTTCCAGACCGCGCAAGACGTGTATGTAAGCAATTTTTCATTTAACTTTGGCTGGCCTTTTTTTCCTCCCCTTCCATTCTTTCGCTTTTTGTGATGTTTCGGTCTTCAGTCAGATCGATGCGGCTTTCTCACTCACTTCCTCTCCTCGCAGCCCTCGGCAGCCCTCGGCAGCCCTTGGCCCTCAGTTGTGTGTGGTCAGAGGTCATGAGACGACAGGATGCAGCCAATTGGATCAATTTATACTTCTGACAATTATAGGATGAGTTTCTTGTGATTTTGAAATGATGTATTGTTGTGGCTTCACTTGGTTCTGACTGACGGAGGATTTGACACATTTTCTATTCAAATGTTCATGACTGAAGTGATGTAACTTGTTCTACTTTCATCATTGATTGTTTTCACCTGAAAGCTTCTTCTCTAAAACTACTTCATGGTGTGTTGCTGCATCATTCAAGGACAATGACACTAAAGACCTGCAGTGCTCCGCACCAACACAACCCCTTTCTCTCTCTCTCTCTCTCTCTCTCTCTCTCTCTTTCTCTCTCTCTGTCTCTCTTTCACACACACACACACACACACACACACACCACAGTCTCCTTTGCTCAGCCAAACTGTAGGCGGAACTAGAGCCATTTGTCCACTGGCTGAATCCCAACTCTGCACCAACGCATGCAGAAAATTGGTGAGCATCTTGACTCTAGAGATGACACTTCAATTTGTGCAGCTCTAGTGACTGGTGCTCTGCAGTTCCTCCCTTGTGGGGGTGTGAGATCAGCTGGACACCTGCCTAGCTGTTTGGCTGAAGCCTGGGGCACGGGGACTGGGCCTTGGAATTGAAGGCTTGGCCTTGCCTGTCAGCATAAGTCCCTGTCCCTCAGCCCCAGCCCTGGCCTGGCCTCTCAGGTCCTCATCACAGTTCCCCTACTTTCACTCCTGTGCCAGGAACAGTCCCTTGCTTAATGCCCCTGACCCCTATTTCTCCATCCAAACCTCAGCTGCAAATCAATGCAGTGCCATCATCCCAACAGCAGTTGTCTCTTCAACAGCATCAAATCCCCATCAACACACTTGCCAGCCTTTGTTCCAGTTCTAGCTGCTGCATCCAGCGCCCTGGCTCCCAGCTCAGTCAAATCAGCAAGATGTCTCTGCTGTGCGTTGCTGTCTGTCCTGCTGTAATCCCTGGGTGTGATGGATGGGAGCAATCACTGCCGAGGCCCTTAGCTAGGGCATTTTGGTGGATTAAGGAGGCTAAATCATCGTCTCATCCCCTACATGGGTTCTCATCCTTAATTAAATGTCATTAGTGTGCTTAAAGGTTTTAGCGGACTTGATATCTATCAAACATGCAAGGCCTATTCAGGAAGTATTAGCCATGTTTCTGTCATTGGGAAGCACAAAGGAAACATTGAGAATAAGAGAATAAGAGCAGGAGAGGGAGGAAGAGCACTGTCAGCCTACAGTAGGCCTACATCGTGCCTGTCATTTAATGTGACAAAAGAGGTTGATCCTTCCCAACAAAGGCCTTTATCTTCCTTCTGTCTTCTTTTCCATAACACAAACATGGATGCTTGCCTCGTCTATGTTAAAACCTAACCTGGTTACATTTACTCACTGTGACTGTTCCGTGAAGAGACATAAGTGACACTGCAACAGTCTGCAGCTCTACGTCGGATTGCACTTTGGGGAATAGCTCGCGTCCGTGACTGCTGCTCATTTCTATGTTGAGCTGAAGTAGCTTTCAGCTGGGCTGGGACAGAGGGGAGAGGACGCACAAACAGACAGTTAGGAGAGGAAAGCAGGCTGATCCATCTGAGTCAGCACCATGTGTCAGGAGCGAGGACACCACCTCCACAAGTAGCTGGCAGGTGAATGCGACCATGCACCTGTGCAGACGACCAGCCATTTTAGTGATGCTGGCGTCTATCTTTAGAAAAATGCACTCACGCAGATATAAACAAACATATGCACAAAAATTTACTCAACTATAACCAACTGTACACTGTTACTGTTCCCGCCTGCATGTATAAAGCCAGAAATAAGCCATTCATTAGTGCCATTCTATTGCAACCAGCTATAAACAACCATGTATTCCTTGCCTGGTCAAGCCCACAGCCATGTTTGCTGTATGTATTATGAAAGTCCTTGAAGAACAAGATAACTGGCTAAAAGCAGCCTTCCCAAAAAAAGGGAAGCAGCACAATAAGACACTTGTAAACTCTTCTGATTGAACTCAATTTTCAGTATTATTCACAGTAGGAGTTCTGATTAAAAACTGGTTTATGCTGGAAGTGGTAATATTGGCTTTGTTGAGCAGGTATTTAAAAAGCTATAAACAGCCTGGAGGTGCACGATAAGAACAAAACCTACAGCGCAGCACTAACACAGAGAACAAGGGACAGAGAGAAACACTGGCCCAGCTGCTAAGCAGAGGCAGAGCTCCTCCTAATCTAATCACTGTTTCCCCCATCAGCTGCATCTCAGACACAGCCTGTGTTGTGTGTGTGTGTGTGTGTGTGTGTGTGTGTGTGGGTCTGTGTGTGTGTGTGGGTGGGTGGGTGGGTGTGTGGGTGTTTCAGCCTTGCAGCAAAGGCACAGAGCTAAATCATATAGACACGAACCGACCGTTGTACTCATGAATTCATTCCACAGCCTTGAGTACTGTGTGAGGGTGTGTCTGAGTGTTTGTTAGTGTGCGTTTTGTGTCTAATGTGTGTCTATGCGTGTTCCGACCTAATCTGGTTATTGATTCAGCTCTGAACCGGAGCTCATATAATCAAATAGCTGCAAGGGAAAAGGACAGCCGTCCATCATCTGTCTTAATGAGTAAACACTTTGATGGAGGCAATGAATAACGGGAAACTACGCGTAGATGTAGACGAGGCTGCTGCTGCGCTGATAGAGACACAAGCTGAAACTTTCTATCCTCTAGGAAATCTCTTGACAACCCACTCTCCTTGTTCAACTGACATGATGAAATATCAAATTACTTCATTTCTTTTTCCATACGACAGCTATCCTCTCAGGTCTCTGGTACAGTTGTAAACCAGGTGTCTTTTGAATCCTTTGCTACATTAATCATCACGCAAAGCAGATTTCTTAATGCTTGGGAACCGTTTTTCTTTTCTTTTGACTGTCAGTCATTCAATTTCTTCAGTCATTTCCCAAAGCCTATAAAGTTGCTTTCTACTTGCCATTACCCAATCAATTTGGAGTTTGATTTTAAATTTCTAGTTAGCCAGTCTTCTGTAAAAATCCAATCTCACTGTAACTTAGTGTGAGAATGCTGCAATCAGAAGTGGCTCCTACTGCAGCAGGAGGAGCGAGCGAGACACAAAACCCTAAATGTGTACCAGCACAGCTAACAGATGAGCCCCGTGGCACACCAGCTAAACCATTAAGTGTGGCGTGCATTCAAACGAGCAGATTAACCCCCCTCCCCAATCTTCCCACTGCCATACAGTGCAGAGTAATTGAAAATACCCACAGGAGACTATTTCTGTTCACATACTGTAGCATGTGCCATGGAGGCAATGTATAGAAGGTGATGGCTGATTGCCATATAACATTCTGCAATGGCGTTTTAGTGTGACAGCGTGAGCTGGAGAGCCAAGCGTTCATCCATCTCCATACTGTTCCCATTTTTATTTCCAACCCTTCTTAACTTCCATCATGGCAGGTGCTGTTCATCCCGCCGCTGACGTTAATCAATCTCGATAAGCGCTGGATATCATGTTCCTTCCATTTCCATCCACTTATTTTATTATATACTGTGTAGGAAGAACAGCCTCCCCATCCATTGGAAGTGAATTTCCATTTCCCTTCACTCTATGAAGCCATACACCTGTAGTGAAAAACACCTCCATTAACAGAATTAGCATCTCAAACTGTGGCCCTCCTTCTACCATTAAGTCTTGCTGGCTTGCTCTTTCTGCTTTTACTTGTGCTACATAAAAGGCAAATCAAACCACTGACTGTCAGTGGAAAACAGTCAGGTATTATTTACCTCCTTTCCTGAATTCTCACTAATAATTCATGAGCTCTTTTCTTTAGATGAAGTCAGGTGTGGCGTTATGACCTTATGTTTTTGTTTTTAAGGTAGGCTTAGGGATGAGGTGAAGGAGGCTGTTTGTAGGCCCTAAAGTGTCTATTACCAAACACAATGATGCCATTTTGTAGCATGTTCAGTTGCATGTTCAATCTATAATTTATCTGGTTACAAAAATACATAAATGTTTAATACGTCAGAGGCGGTGAGGCCTGTCGAAAGCATGACCTTGAAACGTCCTTTAAACATCACACAGCAACAGCACTGGGGCCACTTACACTGCCAAAGCCAAACAACAAGCAACATGTGCACGTGTGTGCGCACACACTCACACACACACATACACACACATTCACACGCACACACACAGCCTGTCTGCCTGCTGATGCTTTCCGCTGCTTTCTGTTCTCTTTTTTTCCTGGGATGCAAAATGCAGATGAGACGAGTCAGCCGCTTGTGCACAGTCTCAGGAGGAACTGCCACTCAAATCCAAATATCTGTATGAATACCAAAACACACAGGCTACAGTGGATGAGAGAAAGAGAGGGGGAGAAAGGAAGGCAGACGACGGAGAGAGAAAGAATGAGCAGTAAAGTAGCTAAGAAAGCCAGTGTTCCTCTCTCCGTCTGAATCTTTGACTGAACAAAGAGCTATATACACATGAATACCTCTTTCCTCCCACTGTATTTTCCATCGGGATATTTATTCTGAAAAGCAGCGATGCACAACAAGGGCTCGGTCCTGTGTTTGCTAGTGGGCTGAGGCGCTAAAACTCCCCAGCTGATTATGTGTCTGTCTGTAGCAGTTTGAGCTGCTGCCAAAGGAATTAGGTCTAGTATTTGTGAATGCTGCTCCCCTCACAGCAGAATGCCTTGCCATGCCTCTCAGATTTCTAGCTTTTTAAGAAGAGAGAGGGGGGAAAAAAAAAACATTTTAAATAAATTAAGGAAATCGCTGTGGAAGCCTATTAAATTTTCAACGTGACCGTTTTGTGAGTCTTCATGTGTGTTTAGGCTTCACACAAAAGGAATATTTAAAAACCAAAGCATGCTAATTGGGACAGAGATTGTTACAGCATCTTCTTATTCAAACAGGCTTTTGGCTCATTAACTGCTTCCATCCAGCTTTTGTTTAAAGGAAAGTGGAAAAGACATTTAAAGACAATAAAATATTTTGTGATATTTATACAAGCACTGTACCTCCAAAATACTGAGACACACGATACGCTGAAACAAAACATGCCAAAGCTACGGCACGACATCTTCCCTCAAATGAAAAGGAATGACTTTCTTTTCCCCAGCTGTGTATCTTAGTCGTGTCATGTCACGCACAAATCTAATCTTTACTTTGTAGAAACAGCTACACTTTCAGCCACCAGGCAGCCGCTGTGTTGTAAATATAAATTTGAGTGTATTGTATTCACATCATGCACTTCTCCGAGTACATATTTTTGCCTGAGAACAATATTTTTTTTCTTTAAAAGCGTGTTTATTTATTTATTTTTTGCAGCTTTTTTTTTAGATGTCAGGTGAATTGACAAACTTGTATTAATGTCTGTAAGGCTTTCTTTCTATTATAATGGTGCATTGAATAAGGACATAATGACCTTAAAGAGAAATTCACTTTACAACTTTACAAGTACCATCGAAATGTTCACCTTTCTGCCTCACATTTCAACAACGCGTCTGTGTTACACCTCACTCTAAACTGACATTACATGTCTGAGCTCTGACGACTGGAGGCAGTCATTTATCAAAAGTTAGAGATCATACACACTAACTACTACATACATGAGCTATAAAACAAATACACGAGCACAACCACACATACACACACACAATGTAGCCATTCCAGCTTTCCGTAGCTGATTACTGTGGATGTAATGAGCTGCAGTGTAATTTCTTCCTGAGACTTAACTACCTAAATTAATGACATTAATAGCAGCACAGCCATGACTTTGCAGTCTTTACACAAAGCTTCAAGTGACTAAAGGTTCTCCCCTTGTGTTTATCTCTTGCCTTATGCATACAGCATTTTGAAAACTTTTAAAACTCTTCCTTTAAGTAATCAAGCACACTGATCCTGAAAGAACAGCTCAGAGGAAATAAGAACTCTTTGATGGATATTTCATCAAAACACTGGTCTGGTTGCACCCTCTCAAATGGTCAAATAATGAAATAAGTTGCCTGAGCCATGTATTTCACCGCAGTGTAATGTTCTGAATCAAATGTTATAAAAGAAATGAAATTAGAGGCAAACTTTTTTTTGATACACTCTGTTGTTTTATTAAGTTCCCCCAGCTAACATTGATGCAGTCCTGCAACAAATCCTCTGTTCATGAAGGTTGTAATGCTCAGTTTGCATATAAATCATTTTAGAGACTTGGTTTGCTCATTTTCGGAGGATGCAGTTTGTGCTGCTGTTGGATTGTTTTGGATTATGCTTCTATTATTCAGCCTAATCCAGTTGTTGTAAATCCAGGTCGGCCAAATCACACACAAAAAAATACAAAACCGTACAGTTATATCAACACCTTTATAGAACCACTCATTCTAACCTTCATGAAGGAAGAGCGCTGCATCAGACTGCATCATTTTTCGAAAAATCTGCCAACTGAGTGTGTATCAACAATCATATCTGTCATAAATATTGGTTGTACAGTATTAAGATGAAATTCCTCAGTCCTGCTATGAATAGTCTAATAGTTTTGTAAGCGCCATGCAAAACAATTACAGTTCTGTTTGTTCACATATACAATGCGGCACACCCATCTATAGTAAATCCTGGAGAGCTAATGTTCAGCTCAGGACCATCGGAAAGCAGATTAAGAGGCAAATGTTGCTCTGCCTGAACCACTTCTCCCCTCTTTTTGTTGCTCGATCCATTTGCCTGGTGTTTAATCAGGCTCTAGTTAACCATGTCATTCTGCATCTGGACACACGTCAGCTGCTCCTCTGGCATACACACTCAAACAAGCAAAAACACACAAAACCAGTATCACAGTTATATATATAACACACCATAGGCGGCCACATAATCACAGAGGTGATATTCCTTTATTGTTGTTGCTTAAACTTTTGTTTTTGTTTGTTTGCTTGTCCATCATCTGTCTTTTCCCTGAGACTGATAATCAGCTTGGCAGCACAGACCACAGCACTTCTCCTCATCTTATGTTCCTCCGATCTTCAGTTACATTGAAATCACTGAGCACACAGTCGGTCTGTGGTGCTGTAGCTAATAAATTCCTCACACACCACACCCTATTAGCATTGATGTGTAACCTTGGAGCTCATGGTGTTCTCCCTGAGGGTAATAGAGCCACTGCATGTTTGTGTGTGTGTGTGAATAAATGGCCTGTGTGTAGTCCTGGTGCCCCACTGTGTCCCATCAGGAGGCTTCATGGTGCACACTCATATCTTATACTTTCAATTGTGGTGAACATTCAGTTGTTTCACTCCCTCTCAAACTGCTCATTTTCATTCTGCCTCCATACCTTTGTCCGAAATCAATCCGATCCTTATCTATAAATATGGGACAATTTACACTCAGGCCCGTCTTCAATCACGGTCAGACATGTGCTGCAAGGCCCCACAATCTAGCTCCACCGGTTGGTCCAGCTAGCGCCAGTAGCCGCATCACCAAACAAGGGAGTTGCCTTCTTTCCAATTAGCATTTTGATTGCATCCAATGGAACGACGCCAGCGTGCAAACAATTCAACATTTATTTGCCGACAAAAGAATAATTCTTCCGCTGTTCTTCAAACCCATATCAAAGTGAGTCAGTCCACTTTGGGGATGGTAAAACATATGAATCCACCGACAATGCGAGCTAATGGCATAAAATCTATTGGCAGAACGGTGACGCAGTATTCTGCAGTGAAATAAAACTGTTTTACTGTAGCCTATAAAAACAACGGAAAAGAAAAAATATGGCCGCTAGTTTTATTAGTCAACCTCTCGCTGTGTCACTTGGATGGTGATGGATGAATGGATGAATGGATGCACACTTAAAGTGAGTCTGAGGAAGCTGAGCAAAGCAATAATTAGATAGCTCCCAGTGATTTCCATAATGCTGCACAAAGACACAATAAGGAGCGATGGGTATAAAACTTCACTACAGCATTACAATATATTTTAATCCAGGCATGCGCATTGCTCCAACACACCTACTCCATCTTTCTCCAGCTCTGGCACAACACATGGACAACACACACTCCCACTGTGTGCACAAGCAGCATGACGGATAACATGTCTACTCACATAATTAACAAGCACTACTTTGCATACATGAATATCAAATCCAGGAAAGTCCAGTTTCCCTACCATCTCATGGCACGCTCGGCATCGACAATGTGAATTCCACCTCTGCTGCGGTACTATACGCAGGTGAATATTTCAGAGTGGTGCAAAGGCAAGAAAAGGGGGGGACACCTCCGAGCCCGAGCTTAAACATAAAATGGGTGCTGTTCCCCCGCTTTAACCCTTCCCTCCTTCCGTCCTTCTCCCCATCTTTCCATACCTCCGGTCCTCCCTCCACACCCCTCCTATTAGCATGATATCCGGCTCTGTCCCTCCATCTGTCCCCCTTCATTTCTCATCCTGCCCACAAACCTCGCCAGAATAACCCCACCCCCGTTGCACACATCTGCTGGATGAAGAAACTTAACATTCTGCACAACAAATAGTTCCAACAGCATCGCTGCATCGGCTCTGCTCAGGAGAATTCACCACATACTAATTGTAGGTGACAGTACATCTACAACTACAACCTGCCGTAGCCGCATGCTGCCCAAAATGAAACAATGGTTAACAATGCACAGTGTGTTGAGGTGGCAGGCTGCCTGTGAGCTTCTTCCTTACCATCTTAAACCCATTCCACTCCATTTGGGAGACGCCGGCCGTTGTCTCTCACGCTCTCCTCTCTCTCCTCACACAACAGCGACAGCAACGCCTCAGCAAAGAAAATTCCCTACTCTCTGGCTGACTCTCTTCCTGTCACAGTCGCCTCTGACGCTGTCTCTTTATTTTTCCCTCTCCTTCTCACTCTTCCTCTCCTCCTGTTTCTGCCGGAGTCTTAGCGGCGAGCAGAGAGCAGTGTACTGGAGGCGCGAGGAGTGAGCATCGCCTTCTTCCACAGATGCTGAGAGGAGAATGGTGAGCCTGGATGAGAGTGCTAGGCTACAGCAAGCCTCTCTCCCTCCCCTCCCACCTCCCTCCCTCCTTCCCACAGCCACC